>NC_133797.1:17006233-17318354 GCF_043250625.1 Sebastes fasciatus | reverse complement strand
TAAAGTAATAGTGTTAACTATTTAGACATAGCACGCCACTCTATATGACTGTATCATTACACACACAGTGTTCAGTATAGATGCAGTCAAATTGAAAATCTAGTCGTACATTATTTTTATGAGAATCCTGCACAGGCAAAAGCAAAATCAGCTGCTGTCATTCTCTTAGCTGGTAAAGAATCTATAGCTATTAGCTAATGCTTTTAGCTAACTAAAGACAATAGACTTGCTATCCATTTCAGATGCAGATAAAGATTGATACGGTTTTGGTATTACACTCTCTCTGCTGGTTAAAAGGTAGCTTGGCCAATTACCAACCATGTCTGACATGGAAAAGATTTTTACAGTAAACCATTTTCAAGTCAGGAACATCTCTGAAAAAACAAATTACATGCAATCAATATATTCTATATTATATAACTATAATATAATATAATAAAATGTTTCAGTTTGCTGCTTAATACCCATTTTCTATGTGATTTTTAATGCAAATTAGAGCTTTTAAGGTATGGAAATGTGGAAACTGCAGAAGGGAAGACAAGGTGCTGCCAGTTTAGCTGATGAGCTCTTAAAAGAGGCATTTTAAAAAGCGCCATGGTGAGGAGGAGCCATCTACCACCAGGAGCAACTAAAGGCCGGACACAGAAACCTAGTTGGTACGTTTTTAAAGGGATAGTTTAGATTTTTTAAAGTGGGGTTGTATGAGGATCCATAGTCAGTGTATTACTTACTGTACAGTGGATGACGGTCGGCACGGCCCCAGTTTGGAGAAACAGACAGGAGTACCAGCACAGGAGCAAAGCAATGTACTACTGTGGACGGGGCTGGCGGCAAAACGTATTTTAGCCACCTAAAAGAAAGGCTCACCTAAAAACATACAATATCAGTAAGTGTACGCTATATTTAGAATATTTTCACCTCTCAGCCTTGCTGTCAGACAGCTCTTTCAAGGGGAACTGAAGCAGTTATCTATGCTTTCTTCAAAGCCACCAGACTCCCTTGACAAAAACAGTAATTTTACATCGCAGAACACAGAAGTTGCTGATACCGCTGCCTCGATGGGTTTGTTTGTGTCATTGCGGGACTTTGGGGGTTTAAAGGGTTATATCGGATTCACCACAAAGAGAGCACGGTTTGAAGAGAGCATAGATGGATATATAACGGATTCAGTTTCCCCTTTGGAAAGGGCTGTCTGACAGCAAGGTAACGTGGGATAAATATTCTAAATATAGCGTAAACTGTTGGTGGGCCTTTTTTTAGGTGGCTAAAATAAGTTTTGCTGCTGCAGTACATTGATCTGCTCTCATGCTGGTACTCTTGTTTGTTTCTCCAAACTGCGGGTGTACTGACATCCACGTACCTCATACAAGCCACATCAAAAAATCCAAACTATCCCTTTAAGCAACACTTCACCTTGTGAAAAACTTGTTTTAATCTATAAGCCATATCAATAGTAGATATCAATCAGTGAAGGACATATGAAGCAGTGAATACAGTAATATCAAGCAGACAGTATTGCAGCACTCTGCAATACGCAGGCTCATGAAGATCAGTATGTGTTTCTGTATGAAATTATCACTGAGTATGGTCAGGTCATACTGATAGAGACAAATAACTATGTAGGTAAACTATATATACTCAATTCTTCTTATTTTTGTTTCGTCCAACATATAAATATATTAATATATATACCCACACAACCGTCCACCATCGTCACTGCACTGAAAGCAAAAATCAATTTTCATTGAGGACTAATTGATTGTAATTGCACTCTATAATTAGAAGGTAAATTGCCAGAATTTAGGGAGAAAGAGCAAAGATTTTATATTTTACTGCTTTATCTTGGAGCTGCTAAATTTAAATATCCATATTTAATGTAACAATGAACAGAGACATTTCTTTCAACTTTTTGAAGGGTGCAATACATAATTATACTAAAAGAGACTGGATGACTGTGAGCAGGAGCACTTATAAATGTTAGTGCATTGCTGAAGAAATGTGGGATTAAAGGGAATAAAATAGACGGTCACTCCTGAATTCTTATAAAAACTCATCGGTGGTAACATGAGCCTTGGCCTGGGATGGACCGCATACACGTATAAGACTTTTTTACTGGGCCTTATTGATTTGGTTCTACACCAGTGAGGCCTGCAATGCTGGCTAATGCTATTGACGAGCCATCAGTCTTGTCCAGAAGTGTGGAGGCATGCAGCTCTTTTTCCAAGACCAACCAAGGAAGGAGAGAGGAAGAGGAGGAAAGAAAGAGAGGGGAAAAACATCAATGGACAGTGATGGAGAGTGGGGAGGAGGGCGAAGATGCAAGCACAGCAGACAGACTCAGACCCCTGTCCATGGTTTGGGAACACTAAATTAGAAAAAAGACAAAAGGGATGAGAGAGGGAGAAACTGTAAACAGCTGCATCGATCCAACTAGTGTTGGGCAAATCAAACCATTACAGCCAGAGTCTCATGCCCCGGAGTTGAGGGAGATAGTGTGAATATCTATACGCTGCCCTCGTGAAGAGAAAAGTTTGCACCAGCACACACTGGATCTCTTTTAGAATTGTTGGACTTACTAACTCTTTAGTTTGCTTCACCCGCTAAATAACAAGGTGGAAGTGCAGCAGGACAGGAAGGGGTTAACTCAGCAGAGGGTGGAAGGGAGGATGAAAAAAGCCCTCTGGCAACCCAGGGACAGAGGGAACGCTGAACTCATCACAAACCCCTCTCCTGGCGTCCGCCAGCACATAATGACCCCAACAAGACGGGAATCCCTTTTAATTAAAGTGAAGGGAGATCAGTTAAGCAGATGGTTGCCGACAAATATTAGGGGAAATAGAATGTTTAATGGTCTGTGCACTTATCGCAGGCTATTTTCCACACCCAGCCCCAAACTGATAAACAGGACAGAGCCTTGTTAATCAACCTTACAACCTTTAAAGCCCAAGATAAGAGAATAATTCGGGATCTTTGTAAATTAGCTTGAGATGTGGCTAAGACTCTGGCCCCTTGCGTACTCAGGGCCAGACTGTCGAGGAGGGAGAAGAATTTCTATCAGTGTAATAGCCTTGTGCCATGGTGAAGAAGTTTGGGGGGAAAAGTACTTTTTCTAGGGGATAAAGATATTTTCCTGAGTTTTTATTCCCCTTGTGGTTTGACCCTCTTGCCACCACCCTACTGCGCTCTTATCAGTGACACTAGAGAGTCACCCGCCTCCGTGGAAATAATCTAAACAGAGAGGCGGGGAATCGGCAGCCCGAGCCGGTGGCCTGTGTGAGCAGGTTAACGGGCCCTCACCCCTCTAAGTCAGACACAGGTGGGGGTGGCCTGTGTTTATTTTGCAGATGATGGATGGAAGAGGAAGGGATTATCGACAACAGTAGCAGCCCTGTGAGAACACTAGCAGGTACTATTTTGCTATAAAAAGCCTTATACAGGAAAAGTTGTTCTTTAGATAGCAGCATACTGCAGCTATTTCAAAATTAATCAATAATTTGTAACTCTAACTAATTCCATCATTGTATATTGTACATGGTTTAGCATTTTGCCTCATAAGAAAAAGAACAGTAATTTTAATCCAAAATTGAAATTGAAATTGAAACCAGACACAGACCTTACATGTCTTACATTTTTAATAGGGCTGTCAATCGATTAAAATATTGAATCGTGATTAATCACAAATTAATCGCACATTTTTTATCTGTTCAAAATGTACCTTAAAGGGATGTTTGTCAAGTATTTAATACTCGTATCAACATGGGAGTGGGCAAATATGCTTCCTTTTGCAAATGTATGTATATATTTATTATTCGAAATCAATTTACAAGTTTGCTGACTTGACTATGACTTGCCCAAAACTGCATGTGATTATCATGAAGTGGGCATGTCTGTAAAGGGGAGACTCGTGGGTACCCATAGAACCCATTTTCATTCACATATCTTGAGGTCAGAGGTCAAGGAACTTCTTTGAAAATGGCCATGACAGTTTTTCCTAGCTAAAATTTTGCGTAACTTTAGAGCATTATATAACAAGCTAGTATGACATAGTTGGTACCAATAGATTCCTTTGGTTTTTCTAGTTTCATATGATACCAGATATCTTTACTCTAGCCTTAAAAAGCCCGCTACAACCTCTGAAAGATCGATGCGTTAATGCATTAAAGAAATTAGTGGCTTTTGCGTTTACGTGATATTATCACGTTAACTTTGACTGCCGTCATTTTTTAATAAACTTATTAGCGTAACCGGTGCAGATCCCATTTTATTTCAACTTTTTCTCTTCTTTATGTGATGAAATAGTAATTTTTAACCCCACGGTGGTGGTGTTTAATTTTTCTGGGACATGCTTTGAGTACTGCCACATGACGAGCTGCTTTTGGCAAAGCCAAACAATTTTTAATAACAACATTTCACATATGTACTAGAACAGCTGTATAATAATTATGTCAATATGTCAAAAATGTCAAACAACACACACATTCATGTTTTGTTCTCATTTTAATCTAAGAATGTGCTTATTGAATTTATGTTAGGACACTGACAAAACAAAATCATCCACTTCTGGGTTCTTGTTTTTCAAATTGTTTGTTTTGTTAATTTGAGATCTGTATCTGTCGTGACCACACTGATATAAACAACAAAATGCAAAAACCTGGAATGAACATAGACGTTGACATACAACTTATACTGTCCTCAGTGACCGTAGACTTTGTGCCAATGCAAATTTCCCCTCTAGTATATTTTACCTTTTCTTAAATGAAAAACACATTGGCTGAACTCAGCTCCACCTCTTTCCACCCCCATTTTTTTTTTTAAATCGCACACAGCAGAACCATACTTCATTTAGCCAGCGTTCAGAGCATTAAGCTTTGTTGCTGTTCTAAGCTGTTGTTTCCTTCCTGGCCCCTTGGAAAAGGGACACCGGATTGAAGGTAATTACATAGAGAAATGCAGACATTTATCAGTGCTTGTGGTTTGGGACCTTAAATGGTCCTGCTGACAATTTTCCCTTACAGTAGGCCACTGTGGAGCTGGCAGGTTCTTTTCGGAGCCCCAACGCCGAGCTTGAAGGCTCAGAGTGCTGCCATATGTTGGACCTCACTGGTGCCAGCAGCAAATGTGCTGAACAACGCGACTCAAACCATGAACTCCGTGCCTTGGCAGAGGGTGGGTGCACAGGGCTACTCGCAGGAGTGAAGAAATACGCAGTTAGCAAAAAAAAAATTGCGTATAAAAAGTGTTATTGCGTGTCCACAAGTCTGTCTACCTGTCCGTGTGTCTGTCCAGTATCAGATTGAGAACACATTGCATCCCACCGTTTCTTCAACACTCGCACACACATGCATATTAGTCTGGATATCCATGGAGAACATCCCAGATTGCAATGGGTCACACCTGGTTATGCTTCTTCCCTGTCTCCCCTCTCGCTCCACTCCCCGGTTCCCACACCGGCGGCATCTGGAACCTATTGGCGGCAGAGTCACACCGAGCCATAAAGCCCTCAAAGGCTCACAAACGCACTAGGGGTAGAACGTCAAACAATGTTGGCCCAACAAGCTGCCAACAGACACAATGCATCTTGAACCTGAACAAACCCTGCTGCTCATTTTTTATCCTCTCCGTCTCTGTGTATGTCTCCCTGAACTATTCCTCTCTCTCACAAACACCACCTGGGAATGAGTCGAGGGAGAATTTTTACATTTTTACCCCTAAATGGAATTGGTACTGATGCTGATGGAGCTAAATGCGGCTCGGGCGACTGAGACCGTGGAGAAACAGATACTGATGAGGCCAGAAACTTGCTGTCAAAATAGCTTGTAGCAGAAACACAACACTCACAGTGCATCCAGGTTTTGGTGTATTTAAACACGCACCGGCTAGATCTGTTTTTAATCAAACGTTCTCTTCGGTCACCGTGCTCTGCTCACAGTGTCACCAAAGGGTTAAAGAGCGCTTGTGCCACCCGACAGATAATGTGATCTGTCCTGGATAGGATCTCAGGAGCGTGAGCGAGACCCGTTGTCACACGGCCATCCTTTTAGACACGAGAGGAGCAGGGGGTGGGGGCCATTCTGTCACAGCCTTGTAATGCTCTTATCGATTCTCCATATCTGTTACGGAGGCTGGGAAGCACGTCCCAAATTCGATATGCTTTTAATAGGGGCCAAGTTCTCCAAACAACACAGTGCCGATCAAAATGGAAAAAAATATCTGAAAAGATGACAGCAGCAAGAACAAAGCCTTTGCAATTGAGCAATTAAATAAAACTGAAGTATGTTACGTGTAGTTTGTCTGGCAGCTCCCTTACATGCTTTATATATTGCCTGCTCTCTCCCAGCCATCGCTCCCCTTTTTGATTTCTATGGCATAAAAAATGTTGGCCAGTGTTTGAGCACAAAAATCTGTGTTGGAGCGATTTCAAACCAGCGTTTTATTGCTAACAAATGCTGCCTTTGATACTGGCTACAATGGGTGATACTTCACTGTTTGTTTGTGCTGGAGGTGAAAATGAGTTGCTAACATTTGGAAGGGAAAGCTTGTGAAATATAACGCAGCAACAACACGCGAAAAAAAGTGTATGGCACTCTTTAATGTCGTGCAGGAGCCGGCAATGTTTTTCCACTCATTAGAGGGACTTTGAAGTGCGTGTCTGAAACCTAAGCTCGGGAAATCTGACAGAGACAAGATTGCGGTGCGCACTTTCTTCTCCAAGAACACCACGACTCAAGGTAACATATCCACATCCTATTAGTTTGTGGTAAACTTACCAATTGGATGCAGACAGACTGTGGTATTAGGCAGTACAGAATTTGATCATGTTGCCCATAGTATAAAATACAGTAGGTCTACACGGTGAAATAACTACCGCTCTGTCGAATTTAATTCCACCTCACGACTACGACCACAACAGCATTATCAAAAGGGGAAAAAAAAAAGGTGGATTTCATGTGAGAAGCTACATAAGTGCTTTGCTGGGCTCAAGTCGTAAGGACTCCAGTGAGGGGTGGTGCAAAGTCTTGCCTCTTCGCTGTCAGACCCCAGGGTGCTGTCTAAATTAACTGGGACGAGTGGATTGTTAGAGGGATGACCCTTTCCCTATTCACCCGGTTCCTCCACACGCACACACACACACACACTTCATCACACATACCACACTCTGAACGTCAACCGCTAAGCCTCAATAAATCTGATAAGCCACCCTGGTGGCTTCTGTGGCCAATCCGCACGGAGAACAACAAGGCCGGTATCAGGCAGCTGCAAAGCCCTCGTCAAGCGGGACTCCGAAGTACTCTGAAGGGCCGCGCTCGCACCCCTGAAAGCTGCCCCGTCTCTCAGCTCTCCCTTACCCCACCCCAGCTCCTATCCGCTACCCCCATGCCTGGGTGATGTCATTATTGAAGTCTTTGGCGTGCTATCCGAGGAGTAAGTTACCACTGACAGGTTCAGAGCCTGGCTGGCTCACCCATGAGGATTCATGACTTTGAAGCTATTGCCCTTAAGCTGCAAATTATTCTTTTCAGGCTCTCTCTGCTCTACCTACGGCTTTAATCCACACCCTCCTTCTCCTCAGTACACTAGAGCTCCACCAGACAGCACCCACTAGCCTGCACACACACATATTATAGATAGTGGTAGAGGGATACAGACACACAGAGGTAGAGAGAGAGAGCAAAGGCAAACACATGCTCACTCACTTTCCTAGATATCTGGAAACACATACTTTATTGAATAGCCTCATTCCCCCCCTCCTCAGTACAGTAAAGTTAATAACACCAGCAGGGCAGAGCAGTACCAGGCTCCAGCAGCACCGGCAAAGATCCTCTAAATAGCCCCAGCCCATCCATTCCTCACTCCCTTCATCAGCACTTAGTGGACATCTGTGCAGTGCCAGCCCTCTCCATATGCCACGGCGGTCAGAAGACAAACGACCGTGTCAGTGCAGTGGCACGCCTGCATGTCTGATGCCACACAGGGGCGCAGGGTGGGTGTGGTGAGGGACAGAGACAGGAAGAAGGCCAGGGCCGGTTAGGAATGGGCTGGGTGTGCAAAGCAGCCAGCGCACAGGGGAAAGGAGCAATAAGTTATCTAAACTGTAGACACATGAAATACCAAACCTAAGTAATGGCTTATGTGGTCAATACAGCCTGTGTGGAAAACAAAGAAAAACACTTTAAACACTTGCAGTCCGCAGGTTGTGGAGATGGTTTTGCTTGTTATGGCCCATTAACTATGTACATACGTTATATTATTGCATGTTATCCACTTCCAAAAGCAATTTTTTATGATTTATTTTCTACCTTCTGGGCAGTTTCAACTTGCCACCTATCCTCCCATTTTTTTTTTTTTATATCTGCTTATTCTGTGCAGGGTCCAGTGGGCTGGAGCCTATAGAGTGGTGCAGGAATGAGTCCTCATCCGGTTCCCTCATCTTGAAGTCAATGGGTTTTTTGAATGGGTTTTTGGTTAGATGTCTGAAATAAGGTCTGTGGTTAACACAAGAGATTTTAACATAAATATGTCAGTAAATACCTCATTCGTGAATTTTGAAGCCTTTATGTGTTTTTAAATTACCTCAAATCTAGGTTGGACTGATATATCTGCAATAAGCTAATATCGGCCGATGTATTGGCTGGGACGATTTGTCAGTCTTGCTCTACTTCGTAATGCAAGGAACGACTAAATACATTTGCTTACTGTTGTTCTGTAGGTGGCATGGCTTTGATTTTCTGACAACCAGTGCGCAACCTCCGGGCCGGAAAAGTGAAGCCAATGCAGAAGTGCCTTAAACTTGCATTCTTTCCAATAGCCAGCAGGGGGCGACTCCTCTGGTTGCAAAAAGAAGTCTGATTGTATAGAAGTCTATGAGAAAATGAGCCTACTTCTCACTTGATTTATTACCTCAGTAAACATTGTAAACATGAGTTTATGGTCTCAATCACTAGTTTCAAGTCTTCTTCAATACAGCATGATGTTCATTTAGTAAATTATGGTCCCATTTAGAGTAAAATAGACCATAAAGCAGGGTATGCTTTTGGGCGTGGCTACCTTGTGATTGACAGGTCGCTACCACGGCGTTGCCCGGTCTAGGATTGTCTGTGTTTGGCGTCTTACAACTTTAACCCTTTCACAGTGTGTTTTCAGTTCATGAAAGTTAATTGTCACAATTTGGCCGCCTAAAAACATCATATTCAATATTCGGTTTTACTTAGCGCCATCCTCTCGTGTCACTTATGGTTGCAGATAACAAGATGGCGATGGCATAAATGCCAAACTCGAGGCTTCAAAACGGCAGTCTACAAACCAACGGGGGACGTCACGGTGACTACGTCCACTTATTATACAATCTATGTTGACAACATAGCACATAACTGTAAAGCTTTCCATCACATGTCTCAAATACCTGCATGTTGGTGCATCAATGAACACCTTACCAAGAGCGCTTTCCTCACTCACAAGTACACTACACCGCAAAGATAATTTAGCCTTGCCAAATAGAAAATACAGGCCGCAAATTGTTCACTGTGATAGATTACCTGTCTGCAAGTTGATTCTCATATTGTATTGTAATGAGTGAAAACAACCAGTCTGCCTGAACAGTAGGAAATCAATGTGGAATTATGATGTGTGGTACTGTACTATTGATGTACAACAATGAACTCCACTGGCAAGAGCGCTGGTAGGTTTCTATAACATAAAAAATGCAAACATTTATATCATGCACACATTTACAATGTGATTCTGGAGAGAAGCTCTCTCTCAGACAATGATGTGGAGCTGACGACACTAAATTTTATTTGGTATACAGCACATACTGGTCAGCATACTTTTACGATAAATCAGCAATGTTGTCTGAATGATTTCATAGTGCAAAAAATGATCCACATTCTTTCCACTGTAAAATGAAGGTGTTGAAATGAATGAGACTGAAAGGTGACTAGAATAATTCAGGAACTCATAAGGTTAAACTTGTCATACTTGAAACCCAAGGCTTGAGTTTCAAATGTAACGCTATGACTCACGTATCACCCTCATGCTCCAAAAACAAAAAATCTGTGTCCAGCCCAGGCTAAGGAGAGAGGGGGGAGGATGAGAGATGAGAGAAGGTGTGTGTAGAAAAGTAGGGGAGGAATCGCAGTATTCCCTGGGTAACGGGCTCTGGCGAAGGAACTGAGAGGTGTTTTGGCTTGTGTTGCATTCGGGGAGAGTGCAGCGTCTCCCAGAAGGAGGCTATAAAAAGACAAAGGAGGCAGGAGGCCATGTGGAGAGACTGTTGAAAGGGAGCAAACACCCACTCCATAATCCCACCACTGCCACCATCACCACCACTGGGGAAGAGAAAGAAACGTTACACTGAAATTGAGATCACATAAACACTAAATTGCTATTACAAAAACAGACATTTTCGCCCAAATACAGCACTAGCTGAAGTTCAAGTTTAAACTTTATTGGTCCAAGTGGCCAATTGGTTTTGCAGCATGTATTAAACATGGCAATACATCAAATACAAAAGACTGACAGCCACAACAAACAGCAGACAGACATGCCAATGCAAGGCGCTGATGGAGAGTGCCAGTTACATGTGTAAAAGATAGAGATCAGTATCACAAAAGGGGAACTGGAGATGTGGCTGCACACAATGGTCTCAGGAGGCAACGAGGCTTGTACACGTCTACATACACAAAACGAAACAAGCCCTTAGGCCTTAAGTCGCAACTGACAGTTCGATAGACACAAATATACAAAAACAAATACATACAGAACACATGGTTTCGCAGAGGGAGTGTTGAACATGCTCTCCTCCTGCCTACCCCCAAATATCTGAGCCGTGAGGTAACGCTGGCTGTCTTTTGTGAACAACAGGCGTAAAACGTAAGTCTGAATTCCTGATGCAATACAAATCAAAATCAAATGAATCCAAAAGCCCTTCTCTGCTTTTGTTTTACTCCTGTCTTGGCCACCGAGGCCAGTCAAAACATGGAAGCCTGATTTGAGTGAAGGGGATGAGACGTGAGAAACAGGGAGAAGAGAAAAAAAAAGGACAAAGAAAAAAAAAGAGAGGATGTGCCACATCCAATTGTGAATATTTACGTGTAAAATGTGCTGTGCAGTTCTTTCCCCTTGCAGGTCCATGGGAATGCAATGCTCTGGCCCTTTGCCTGGGTAAATGTGTTCCCTATGTGTGGGCTTTCTATCCCTCTGTGTTGTCTTCACCAGAAAGGGGTGCAACTGGGCAAGGTGCAAGAGAAAAGGTGCCTCTGGTTAAAAAGCTTTTTTTCTACACTTGCACATATGGTCGGGGAGAGAGAAAGAAAGAGAAAGAGAAAGAGAGAGAGAGAGGCAGAGATGGGGTGGGGTGAAACAGAAAAGCCATGGCTCTTTGGTTGAACCTGAGTGTGGGAGGTCCAGAAATCCCCCCACCACCTCCACCACCACTTCTATTAAATACCTTTGGAACATCCCGACTGGCTTTTAAACAGAGCTGCAGAGGGTAACTGGTGGATATGGAGGAAACTAAGCATGCCCAGAAGGGGGGGATGTTGTGAATCGCTGGGTGTCCATGACCTGGCACTGCTCTAGCCCTCCAGCTCATTGTTCTGGGCCCAAGAAATCCTTTATAAGCCCATTAGAGTGTGAATTTTACCAATCAAATTGGAGTGTCTAGTACTAACAAATGCTAGCATTGGATTTTATTGCCGTTTGAGCCCTCCTGGTGCACGCCTTATGGACTATGTGGTCAAGCTGTTAGCCATTACATTGACAGGCATGCACACGTTTCTACATCTGGCCTTCTGCAGCTCCAACACACCAAGCCAATTACATGTTGTTGTTCTTTTTGACATATAATGTTTTTCGTAATCAGATAATTGCTCTACCCTTCAAACTCCCCCTATACAATGTTTTTTTCCCTCTCTCTGCATGTTTTTTTGCCGCGGAAATACTGTGCCAAAACGGCTTCATCAAAACATGTTTAGAGGGAGGAGGTTTTTCTACATGTGTGTAGAAGTGTGCAGCATTCAAGCAACATGTCTGTCAGGACAGTATACAAGACTGTAAGGGCCAAAGTGTATATTTAGCCTGTTGTTGAGATAGGCTTGGATATTGTCTATTGACCGTCACTTTAAGTTAAATACTTTAGTTATTCCAGTTAGCCTAAATTCTTGTTTTTAATTCCTTTCATTTAATTAACAATAAAACGCATCTGGATGTTTTGGAACGAGTCTCACCGTCAAGAGCCTACTTCAACCTCTTAGCAGCTTTTAATTGATAGTAGTCGCTACAAAGACTTTGCAAGGACTACAAGTGAATCAATGAGAGACGGAAAAATAATAATCACTGGAAACCCTCAAAGATTTTACATGGTTCCACTTTCAAAAGTGTGCACACATGCAGAGGAGATTTCCTGAAACATGCTTTCCATGACAAGAATCTGTCAGTTTCTAAATACTTGCATGTGAAACGGGCCACAAAGTATGCCGAATGTGTCAAAACCTTGATGAAGGGAGGAGATCTCCTGATTGAGTCATGTGGTTGCATATTATCCCTCAAATCAACCAGCATGTGCTCGGCACTCACATCTGCACAGAACACTCAAATGTACTGCACACCACAGCTCTGCCATTTAGCCCAAAAGACTTCACACCCTCTTAAGGATATAAACATTATTGTTGGAAGACGTATAAATGAAATGTAATCTAATGGTCAGGGTGAAACCATGATCTGTCTTTAACAACAGACCTTCCTTCTTCTCTGATTTTTTACCGTCTGAAACATTATGTATTTATGGGGAACATTTGCAGAAACCTCAGGAATCTGCCCTCCTACAGTATGATTAAGACATTTCCATAAAACTACATGCAGTCATGCCATGTCTGGCTGGATACAGCTGCAAAGACTATGCAGAAATAAATTGCAAAAATACAGAATTTTATGTTAAAAAAAAATGTGCACAACAGCAATTTCATGCAGATATTTCATATGCATATATTCTGCTTTATAGAAGTCCTCTCATTAGGAGCAATTGCCATCTGCACATAGAGCTACCCAGTGGCTGGGATAATTGTACTGCTAATTGTCATGTGGTGTCTGCTGGTTGCCAAGAATAGACAGTGCCATGTGGCTCTGTGTCTTGGGGTTTGTTTCTGGCCTTGATAACTTGATAGGGAAGATGGGAGGGCATTGGTCTCCCAGAATTGAATTAAACAGTAAATAATGTTTGTGTTTTTGTCACGATTTCCTGTTTGTTAGTAGTCCCATTAGGGGTTTATCTTGGAGCGTTTTCTCTCCCACACACCCTACCGCTCTGTTTCTCTTTGCACTCTCCCTCACACACACACACAGGAAAGAAACACTGTCTATTTTATGCTCTACAGATGAAACGCATTAGCGAATGCATGGCAAGGGACACTGAGGGAGGGGCAAGAAAAGCCTCCTCAGTTCCAACGACATCAGCATTTTTTCGCAAATTTGCAATTAGTCTTAAGGGCCAGTGTAAATTAGGTCTCCTGACAAATGAGCTACCGGGACAGGACATGAAGTTTCAATAAATCTGAGGGGCTGCTCAGGGCATTGGTGTCCTCTTACTCTAGCATCAAGAGAGAGTCCCGACAGACAGCAGGGGGAGATCCATGGAATAAGCCCAAAGAGTACTCACCACGGGGATTCATACGCCCGAGCTCCTGCCTCTCCCCTCTCAAAGCTCCGCGAGGGAGACCACTCCATAGGAAAGAAAAGTATTTCATGATGGAGATGTGAGAAGGGGCTGGGTCTCAAAACCCCTGATAAGGAGCCTCTAATGTGGGTAAACTAGCACCGGTGTCTGTGTCTACACTCATAACTTCATGGATGAGACCACTTTACGCTGAGACACTGAGAGTTGAGAGTGCCGTGGTCCCATTCAGGGGAGTCTAGAGTTGCGTCTCATCAGTGTTTAAACATATTAGAGCCGGGGCCTGCGCTGTTGCTGATTTGATCTGCTGCCTCAGAGGAAAGACGTATAATATAAGGTTTTACTTTTTAAACACTGCGCAATTCTCTCACCATGGTTATTGATGATGCATCAACTTACACATTTGGCCATTGCACAGGAGGCCTCCTGGACAAGTATGACAGTTAATGGAGTTGGCTGAGGAAGCCTGAGCAAGGATCAGGTTCAAATGGATTCCTAGTTACTGTCCATTTAATCCGATTGGACAAAATAACACGCCACAATAAAGTGCTGCTTAAGGTCGAGAAATGCGTTTAAACGGGAGGCAAACTGATGACAAAGCGAGGGAATGTAGGATGGGACTGTGAATAGCATTAAAGCCCCATTTGTCCGCATTACCTGTATGGAAGGGAGTTGAGACTTCCACGAGAAGGAACGGTGATGGGAGAGAACAATAATGTGGTGGCAGGAGGGACTGCTTACTAGGTTACACACAGATGAAGCCCAAGATTGAATTGGGACACTTGGAGAGTACAGATTGAGACATCTGCCTCATGTTACAGCATGATGCGTACAGTATCACATTATGTGACCATGTACTGGCTATTAGATCGGTTTCATGGTGCTGGAGTAGGAGCGGCAGCAGTGCCTCAAGCATTGGGACGACTGAGCAACACACTAGTGGTTTTGTCAGGCATTTTAAGTAACATCTCATCTAATTCACTGCTCTGAATAGCATATCATTCAAGTCAAATCTGTGGATTGAATTCTCTTCAATTTGGCACAGTTCAGTTGAATTCATTTCAGTTTAATTCAGCTCACTATTGTTTTATCTCCCAAGTGAAGAGTAAAATGAGAAACCTTTCTTGGAGTTGTGGGCTCAATCCCATTCCGGCCATGAGGCCTTGCCCTAAATAAGGGGTATTCAATTAAAATTCATAGAGGTCCAGTTAAAGAAAATGTACTCAAGCAAAGGTCTGGAACATCATAATGTCTAACTTAAGTTAGATAGTTTATTTTCTGTGCCCTCAATTCGGATTTGAGTGGGTTTGTTTGCTCAAAAGATTTCTGCTTTGTCTTGTAGTGGTGCTTCACATTGCCGCTTTTAATAATCACCATGGTCTCAGAAGATATGAGACATAGTGCTGGTTTTGAACTGCCCGTGGGAAGAATGAACATGTAAGAGTCTGTCCATTCCTGATTAAAAGCTCTATTTTCTATGTCTACTTTTAAAGGCTAGAAAGGCTGTGCAGGTTAAAATAGAAATGCTCCGTCAAAATGTAATAATTATTACACGGCTTTGTTGAAACTCGATTTCAACTCAATTCTTATTGGTCAGTCACCGCATTCTGTAATAAGCTGGATGATGTACAGCGAGCGGGTCATTGTTGTGTAACCAACCCTCTCTGGGCGATGCAAGATCACAGCATCGCCCTGTTTATTTGGGGTTTATTTCGCAACAATGACCGGCTCGCTGTACATTATCCATTACATAGTTATAGGTCCGGGTCCGTATAAGTCGGCGTCTGGGTTTGAACCCGCACCACAATCCGCCTATTTGCGACCTCTGCCCTACAAACTCTGTCTCTGTTTGCACGTTTGCTTGGTGGATTCAGAATATTAAGCGCCATCCCACATCCATTCTGGGTAATTTAAGTGAACTATGAAATGCTCCAACAATGCATCTGCTCCAGTCCTTACTTATGATACCCCACTCAAACAGAAGTGCAAGTATCGGAAAATCAAGGAAACACCATAAAAATGTAAGTTTAATTTGTCTTGCCACTTTGTCAAATATTGTTTTGGTAATACATGAATATAGTTTGAAAGAAGATTAGAAGATTTTGGGAATACTCAGATACTATCAGCCATAATTAATCTTTATTCCACAATAAATTAGAGCTGCAATGATTAATCACTTAGTTGTCAACTATTAAATTAATCACCAACTCTTTTGAAAATCGAAATCGAAAGACGTTGAAAATAATCATTAGCTGCATCCCTATAATAAATACTGCAACACGACAATAAAATGTGACGATGCAGCAGTAGATTGTGTCACATTCAGAGCAAAATTGGGACAGGTTAAGATCAGTGTCTGAACAAAGGGAAGCAACGAGGGAGGCAGGTGGTGAGATGAGAGGAAACACGGGGACAATAATGTTGAATCAAAGATAAGTATGTTCTTCCTCTCCAGAGAAAACTATCTGCAGACCTGCACTTCTTGGCTGCTGCTGAGGCGGTTGTGTTTTGCACACACTATTGACACAAAGTAAGGCTGATAATTAAATTACATGTGTTGTGGCAGTCCTCAGATACTCTGAATCATTAGCACATGTACAGTAGGGGGGAGGACGGAGGCAGTCGTGAGAGACGGCTTGCAAGCTCAGATGAAGTTTGAAGCCTTTCCATCGTGGGCTACGTAATAAAGCTTAACAACAAACAAAGTGTTAGTGATGGTGTAAAACAGAAAGGAAGCTGGTGATTCCAGTGCGCCTGGCCACTGATTCGCTGACATTCTTCCTGGACTCGGTCCCACGCATCACTTTCAGGAGGGAGAAATAAAAGAGGGAAGAGAAAACATCAAGAGTTTTCCAGTTTGGCGTCTGCCCATCCATTATAACCATAAAGTCTTTCACACAATTCCTTTGAAGCGCATCACTGGTACGTGCTTCAGGGGCTTGTACTGCTTGCATGGGAACAGTCTATCTAAGTGACAGCTCCACAAGCTCTCTACAAACACACACACCGTCACACATGTGCATGCACACACATACATACATACACGCCGAGTAAGGCAGCTGTTTAAAACCATTACATCGCATTTGGTGTGGAGATAGAACAATGTTTCCAGATAGTAAATGTCTCCAGTGGATCTGTATGATGCCACGTCCCCTTAACTTACAGAAGACATTTAAATGCAACTAACAGTCCATTTCTGCAGCACATTAACCTGCAGTTTAGGGATGAAATCTCTCTCTCCGACTGCGGGCTCACCAGTCCAGTCCCTGTCCTAATTGAGTCAGCTCTCCTCTGCTGCTTGGACCTTATCGTATCACGCTTTCTAATTGACCTGCGCTGCTTCATAAGACAATGCGCCAGGAGCTTGACAAAAGTTATTAATTTTCACTTTGTCCAAGGCTCTGTCCCAATTAGGTCCCCTGGCTGGGGCCGACAGGGCGGCTAACGTGATTACAGGACAAGCTTATTAGTCTGCAGCAGCATCGAGGAGCAGGAGGAAGACCCTAAATGAGAACACACAATGTAGTGGGCGATTACTAGAAGTCTGCAGCACACTGGGACTGTTCTATTCTCATCTAATACATACACACATATAGTATACCAGGGCTCAACAATAAGGATTGCCCCATTGCTCAGGGCAAGTAAAAGGCCACTTCAGGCTAGTAAATCTAGCAACTCACTAGCCAGATTTGGCGAATGGTAAAAAATAATCAAACACCTTTTTTTTTCCGGAGCTGATGATAGAAGTAGCTAAGGAGTGAGCCATATAACTTCTTTATCATCTCTGTTGAGAGTTGTACATACGCAGTACCGATCAGGCACTTGAGAGAAAATGGCGAAAGGTAAAGACAAGGAGTGTGTTCCAATCCGCGTACTTCTGTACTTACACTTACTATTTTGAGTGCATAAGTGCGTTCACACTGGGAAGTACGGCAAAATGCAGTGCACTCAAAGTACCCGGATGTTGTACTCAAAACGGTCAGATCGTTGAGTGTGGAACGCTGGACACTTTCCACACTCAATTGTCGCCATCCTGGCTACGCAGCGGAAGGGGCGGGACCACGACCACTATTCAAACATACGTAGATAACAGAATAAAACAATACAATACATAAACATACCGGTGCATTTTCAGCCAACAGGAGGACACATCGTAGGCGTAGGCAACGACGCTGGAAATGTAATTTCCACTCTGCTTTCATTTCTTTCTTCAACAAAGCAGGCAGATATTTTGGCGGGAAGCGATCGTCATTTCCGGTCAGTGTGCCGCAGAGTATTCGATTTGAGACGATCCTACCCCGTTGAAATTTACGCACTACTCAAGTAAGTACAGAGTGCACACAGTGCACTACATTGAAGTGTACTTCAGGAAGTACGTGGATTGGAACACAATCAAGGTTTATGAGCTGAAGCACAAGCGAGCATTTCAGTTATCCTGGAACCAGGAGTTTACTTGGATGGCATTTAAGGATGTGGCCAAAACTCCAGATTAATTGACTTAAATAAAGATTAAACATGACAATTAACTTTGGTCTTTGTTGTTATTTCATAACCGCCAGTAAGTAAAACAATTTGTATAAGGGCAAGTACATTTCTGACCCACTCGCCCTACCGAGCAAGTGAAAAACAACATTAACGCTGAACCCTGGATACTGTATCCTGTTAATAAAATTAATTAATAATCTACAGTATTTTGGTAACATCATACTTAAAGTTGTAAGAACATTTCATAGATCTTTTATTAAACTGTTTTGATTTCAACACATCGCTGTAATTCATATTCCTCATGGTCTAGCCGGTCCTTTCCAAAGGTACGCAGCTGTAACTGTGAACCAGGCTGCATTAAGGCGGTAGTCACAGTGAGTCTGGGGGTTGGTTAAGGAGAAACCATGCAAGCCAGTGCTCAGTGAAAGTTCACCAGATGCCAGGAGCAATGGCATCACTCCAGTCCTGACTCCCAGCCAAATCACTCTCAACTGGGAAGTGAGTGGACAAGCTGAAAGGGAACCAATCGGACCCAATTACATATAATTGCCCCAAGTCCATCACAGTTTGGTCTGAAGCTTCTACTTTTGTTTTCTCCATCACCTCAAACTCAAGGTACCAAATGGAAATAGTAGCTACTAAATTCAACAAAAAATGCACAAAATGGTGGCCCTTGTTGTTCTGCTCTGCTCGACACATTCATGTATCGTATCTATTTGTGCATTCAGTGCATGATAGAAAAGAAGATTTTCAACATCAAGGATTTCAGCAAATTTTGGTACCTCAAGCCTCCTGAAAAGTAGCTGATGCTTCTTCCAAAGAAAAGTCACAACAGCAGCATGTATTCTGAGCCCCCTTTCAAGTTTAGTTACAGTGCTGTCATGTTCAATCAAACGAGGATTAAGATGGGAGAGATTTGAAGCCAGCTTGTTGAAAAGAGGAAAAAAAAAAAAGGAGTAAATCTTTAGATGGCGACTTCAATAGCCCTGAGTGGAAAATTACTACCGCACTACCATGCCCGTGGGGGCCGTTTTAATGACAGCTCACAAAGATTGGCTTCACCCACCACGATTAAGGTTACCCTTCATGATCAGAGGCAGAGCAATACAAACAGTTAGTCCAGGAAAACAAGAGAGAGGTTTCACACAAAGACACCTGCCCACTCAGCAACTTCTTGCACAGTTTCAGCCACGGGGCCTCGCCTGTAGCTACCTGGCTAACAAGTCCAAAGTCCTGTGTATGATAGGAGAGTGACAGCAGCCTGGCAAGCTACCTCTCTCTGATTAATATTTCATCTTGGAACTTTGGCCCTAAGATGTATCAGAGTTGTGTGAGTCTTAGATGACTTAGTGCTGAGACTACAAAACCAGGGACTTCAACACTATTTAAAATCTGTCTCTTGCAACTTTTTTTTGACAGCATGTCAAATGTTTTCACCAACAAAGAAAACTGCTTTTGCTGGTGTGGTCACTGTATTTTTAACCTGATGGTCATAACACATATTAATCTTATTATTAAGTAATCGCTGAAAAATGCAAATCTTGCAGAAATGTAACACTTAATTTGTGTAACAAATATGTATCACCCCAAAAAGAACTGCAACAACTTATGTGACATAACAGAGCATGGGAATGGCCATCATATAATTCTATCGTAATGTTCTTAACCCTTAAACACGTTCACAATATATTTTAATTAATTATTTTAAATTTTAAATTCAGAACAACATGACACACAGTGCTGAGCAGCATCTCAAATTAATCTGCAGGTTCCCAGCTTTCAGATGATGCACACCACTTCTATGTGACATCTACTGTTGACCTGCTATCTCACCGTAAAGACCCCCTGCAGCCGGGGTCTATGGTAAAGAGGGACGGAGTAGAGAAGGTTAAAAAACAACTGAATAACATAGTATTGTGGAGAGATAGAATTACAAATATACACCATTTCAAATTTGTCTGGAAATTTAGACAAAAAGGAAATTTCATAGATTTCCATAGATTCTGGGCCAAAAATTGCACGTCTGGCAAATTAAAGTTGCATTCTGCCCTTTGCTCATCCATCACTGGTGGTTTACTGGCAGAACTCTGGGGGTAAATATTTCTCTTATCAGATTTTCCTGGCAAGCACCCCTGGTATATAGCACAATTTATCATATCCACTTACAGCACAACATAATGAGGCATAATAAACAAGGCGAACCTTCATTTGATTATTTTCTTGTGGAAAAATACATTTCTGAGGGTTCGAAAAAATTTCCTGTTCAGGGACCTAGCGGTGAGAACCGTGTCTCTGTTTAGTGTCCTGGCCTGGCTCGAAGGAAATACGATTAAATGAGTGTGAAATCAAAAGCACGGACACACAGCTGCTGGGTTCTGCAGTGTGTATTGCATCACCTGGTGGTCTCTCATTGTGGTTCTCAATCTCAGACGTGGGACATGTCTTGGTAAAGTGTCTAGCATTTTTTTTTTTTCCCCTGAATGTTTTATTAAAATATTTACCCATGCTGCTCTGTCACTTGGAGAAAATGAGAAGACGAGGATGCACAATCAATAAGCAGCAAAGGCAAAGTCCAATTATGTAAAAGTGTAAATTATAGATTTGGTGTGATGCCAGGGACATGGACACTCTATTGCTCTCTTGCTCTTTCTCTCTCTCTCTCGTTCGCATGCACACAGAAGCAACCAAGAAGAAAATATGAAATTCTAATGTTTTGAGCCACAAGCTATTTCAAGTGCAGTGTGACTACATAGTGTACATGTGAGACCATATTCAAATTTGGACTCTTCAGCGTTGGGGCGCACATTTTTGCTGAAGGTTTATGAAAAATGCATCTATTAATTCATTATTTCGATTGAACCTGTATTATAAAACCCGACGCTGAAACACAACAGTGATTCTGTCTGCCTCAAGTTTCTATTTCCATAATTTAATTGAGGTCACAAAAGCAGCTTTGAAGAAAGTCAAAAGTTATGGGGCAAAAGCTTCGCCATATGTTTGCATTGACCTTTAATTTTGTGAAATATGTGTTACACAATCCTCAGCTTCCATGGGTCAACCTCAATGATTATTCACAGCGAAAAACTAGCAGCTGTTGACTCCGACAGCCACATTCCTCTCTAGCCTCCTGCGTTTCAATTTGTCTTACAGCAAAAAGCCCTTCCGTTTTTAAATACCAAGCAGGGCTTTTTCCCACACAGGTCCTGCTGAGGTGAAGAATCCCACTCCTGCCACCACAACAGCAGATACGCCAGGGTCTTCTGAGAGGTTAAAACATTCTGCCGATGTTGGAGGAGGAGAGATGAAGAGAAGGGGGAGGGAGGAGAAGAGGGTCTCTCTGACAGTCAGAAAACAGTCCCTCACAGCGTTCGCCCCAGCCTCTGCTGCAAAAACAACACTTGAATTCCTAACAGCGAGTGCCAGGTGGTCACAAGATGAATTCATCAGGGCAATGCATAACGCAAAAGGCAGAGATTATCACATTGCAGCAGCCCTAGGGCCATGGCAGCGCAGGCTGATTGGAGACATAGAAGGAGGCCCAGGAGAGGCGCTGGTCTTCCCTCTGGCCAGCGGAGAGGTGTCGGTCCACTCCTGGGAGACATGGAGGAGTAAGGGAGAGAGGAGGGAGGGGGTGGGTGGTTCAGAGTGATGGTTCACCTCGCTACAGGCGGCCCTCCCATTGGGGCAGGAGCAGGCTAGGAGAGGCCTGAAGGCCACACACACACACACAGAAATACACACTTGCATTCTGCTTTTCAAAAAGACACAAACACACAATGATCTTTCCTACCAGATCCTTGGCAACATTTTTTCTTATCATGGGACTTGCAGTCCCAACAAGATAAGGGTTAATATCAAACAAGAGTGCTTGTATGCTTTGCCACTGTAACCCTGCATTGTTGAATAGTTAAGTCTGAGTAGCTGTACTGGCAACTGTGTGTGTGTGTGTGTGTGTGTGTGCTTTTCAAAGGTGATGGAAATCAAGAATCATCTACGCTGTCCAACAACACCATGATGTAAAAACAGATACTACTGTCATTCAAGAGCTCATCAAAATGGCCATATGGGAGATATGTAAAATGTAAAGGGCATCCACACTGTGTCAGAGTGAGGGTAATGTATTCACTTATCTGCAGGGATGAGGCTTTATGTGCAAAGAGTCAAACTGTTTCACACTCACATCAAATGTTGTACATTATAGTGGTAGTTAATGGTTGCATGTCAGTCGTTTTACATTATCATTACATGACTTGTTTTGTTTGTTAATAATCTTAACATTTGTTTCAGCAGAAATAAGGAACAGTATCTCGGACCAACTCTCACTGCATGAAAACACTCATTTTCGTCCCCGTGAACACCCACAAACTTCACTAACTCCCAACAGTTAACGGACGTTTACAGCCTGTGAACTCCGCGTTCGCTTGCGCCATAAATTGTCATTTCTCTAGATCTATAGAAATCTTCGCAAACTGCACAGTAGAAACATCGTTCATATTACACAGGTTGAGTTCATTTTTATTCTCTGTTAAAAGCTAAATTAAAACAGATAACAAATGTAAATGTCAAAAGAAGAAAAACAAAATTAATATACAAAAAAGCATTTGGGTCACCTGTGAATGCTACGTAAGAAGAGCAGGGTGGCCATCCTTATAACGCGTCCTTGAGCAAGACACTGAACACCAAATTACTCCTGAAGATGGGCATGGAGATGTTGGACAAATGTGTCTGCCATATGAATGTAATGTTTAATGCCAAAGTATGTGTTTGAATTTGATTACATGAAAATAAAGCACTGCATTATGAATGTAAAGAGAATTATATTTATACATCTGCACCCTATTATGCCTCCCCAAATTTATATATGGAGAAATAAGTAATGCACACAATCCAATTCTGAACCAACTAAAACCACCAATACTAAGCTCTACCATCTACAGTACACAGATCTGAAACTCAGGCTCTTTTTGTAAAGACCTATATTTATTTGGTTGTCGCATCTTTGAGACAATGAATGAGTTTAATTATTATATACGATATGGTTGTGGCTATAAATCTTAATATTAAATAAATCGTGTTATGTGATGGCAACACTAAATAAAATCTGGAGGCACTTTCTCAAGTCTCCAATTAATTGTACTTTGGTACAAAAGTATCATAAACATGAACAGAACAAACGATATCGCAATAGCAGCAGGATCAGAGTTGCCACATATTAGGGCCTTTATGTAATTGTGGTAAAATAAAATTAAAAAAATATTCATGTTGCAATTTCCACAGCTGTTCAAAAACATTTTTAAGAGTTAAATAAAATATATTAAATATTGTCTATTCATTTTCTCAAAATGGTTGTTTTCTATTTGTTTTGTATATGAAGGATCATTAAATATTTATTAGATATTTACAACTGAAGCGACGATAAAGTGAAATATTACAAAATCACTTTACACTGTCAGGTTATGTTCACAACGTTATATTTCTGATTATAAAAAGGGCTCAGGCTATAAATAGGGATAGTATTTTATGACACTTTTTTTTACATGAGCCTGTTCATTTGAGGTCATCAAATCCCACGACGTATGTACTGTACATGCACAGTTACAATAAACAAATCAATGCGTCAAGTTTGCCTCTGAAATATCCAATATTCATGGAAAGTAGTGCACATCTTTTCTGTTCAAGTAAAATGTTTTTAGCAAGCTCCTTACGGATCGAGGGAAAGATAAAAATAAAAACCCCGACCTAAGCGATTGACCTTTTTAAAGCAACAATCAAACCCACCAGTAATTTGTATGTCGCCTGCCATTTCTACCCAGTGTTGTTCACTTTTCTGTCCGTGTTTCTTTCTCTTTGCTTATTCTACATAAATTATTGACTGGCTAATTTGGTCTGCTGGCCCTGTGAGACGCTGCAGCATCGGCATGACAGCTTTATCTATTAGACTGAGCCCAATGACAGCCTTGTTCCGGCTGCGTGTGTGTCTGCGTGTGCGTGTGTGTTGTGCCTGTTCATGCATGTACGTGTGTGTGTGTGTGTGTGTGTGTCATGTGTCTGTGTGTCAGTGTTGCAAGAGGGGTGTTGGGAGGGGTGGGGGGTGGGGGGGTCAGGCTCATTCTCAGTTGCATTAGCACAGGAGCAGGACTGGGACACATCAACATCTTAATCAATATGCGAGAGTCAATTACTGAGGAAGCGCGTGCTTAAGCAAGATCTGATTATTGGGTTCATGTTCAGTCCACCAAATGGACCGAATCAATGCGATGCGATATGTGCTATATACACCCCCCCTCCCCTCCCCCCACCACCCCACCCCACGCCTCACACACACACACACACTCACATCCCTCCTCCTCTCGTCTCCTGTCACCTCACCCCGTGCTCCCTCTCCACCCGCTGTCCCCCACCCTATCACATTCCTCATGGACACTTGAGGAAAGGAAGGGAGGCTGATCAAAGTGACAAAGAGGAAGGATTTATGCTCTGGTGCGGCAACTAACAGGACTGCGCTGAACTTGTCCAGACAGCACAAGTGTATTAAGATGAAAAGGCTGGCGGAGCTTCAAGCTCTCAACGACCCTTTAAATAAGTCATATTTGGGCAAGATTTATGAAGATAGAAGAGGGTGAAAAAGAACTGAGTATCATCTTAAGAGGATATCTGAACGTGCTCACTACACTCTACTAAACCAAAGCACACTTCATAGTGAATTCACCACTCAAGACGCTGGCTTTGCTTGTGGAGATACACTGAACACTTAATCACACTTTTCTGTGCATTGTTTCAACTGTGGATTTGAATTTGTCTGTCTCTGATGCGTGCTGTTGATTTTTGGGAGGCATAGCGGTTTCTGTTGCTTTTCATCATGTCATTCCAGCGCTTTGTAATGATATCCAGCATTCTGCAACTCCTCTCAACCACCCCGGTTCAATAACCAGTGAAACACAAGTGCGGAGATCTGCCTTTCACTGTAGTATTTTCAAGGGCTTTGTCTTTGTGTTTTAGATATCGGTGGGTGTGTTTTGTTTTTTTCTTCTTTTCAACATTTGGCTGTCATATTTGCTTTTATTGAGGATTCCGTTTGGTGTGTTGCTCCTGTCTATAGCCCGTCAACCTATCAAGACGGATCACACAGTGGGTTTGCCGCGCTTCCTCGCAGAGAAACCTCGCCACACCTCAGGCCCCTCCTTGGCCCGGGAAACCCCACCTCACTGTCGGACCACTTCTTTATTTACCTGACTGAAAAATCACACCTGGAACACGGAGGACGCAACAAAGAAAGAGAGGGCGATGAGAAGCTGGGTGGTAGGGAGAGGACCAACAAGGCAAGAAATCAATAGCCCAGAGATTTTTAACTAAGGTTTTTTTTTCCTCTCACTCTCTGTCTTTTTTTATCTCGTAAGCTGCCAAACATCACCAGTGAAACTTGCACGAGGCAGTCGTTGCCAGAGGGTGAATCATAGCAATATTGATTTGATTATGTAAAAGCTCGGTGGAACCTCAAGCCAGATGCAGAAATAACTCCTCACCTAGGTCCTGCGGGAGAGTACACACACTGGTTTGGAGGAGAAAGAGAGAGACCGAGAGAGGAGAGAATGAGAAAAGAAAAAATATATTGAGAGGATAAAAGCATAATTACTCCCCTCACAGCTAAAATACTTTTTTTTTTCTTATTTTCCGAATAGCTCTTCCTTTTGTGGCCCCCTGCCTCCCGTTCTCCAGCCTTGCTGGATGATAATTAACACCGCTCTACTGTGCTGAATTAGGAGCTGAAAGTTATGAACTCTGCAGAAGAATAGGCAGCTATGGAGCGTGCTACACTACTTGATCAGATCTGTGCATGAGTGTTTGAGTGTGTGTGTTAGTGTGTTACCAGACAGCACCACGGCTGTTAGGAAAGAAGGCGAAAGAAAAGGCAGAGCGTGCTTGGATTCTGATCTATGGCACCCTCTTCTGGACCCACTATCTCTGCCTATCCTCTCCTCAGAGAACACAACAAAACTTGATGATCTGCATGCATTTTCTTATTCACTAATAAACACTCTTCATGTAGAAATAAGTTAAATATATTTCTCTTTTTTTTCTAAAATACTGTAAAATGTTCAGACCTAGGCACACATGTAATCTTATATAATGTACAGTGTGATCTTTCAGTATAGCAACCAACAATATAACATTTCATAGACAATTTCTATATGTGTCGCAATCATCTTCTAAAATAGAGTTGTGAAGGGCTGCGAAAGATTAAGAAACTCCCATATAGGATTTGGCGACTAATTGCTGGCGTGCGTAAAGCCAGGTTAGACTAAAAACGCTCCTGGGCAGGCACTAATTGGGCCACCTTTTTTACAGTGCATTATGGGAGCCACTGATCCAGCGGTCTGTCTTTAACTGCCCTAAATTATGATTCCACCTCACTGAATCTCCACCCCATCAAATGACTGGAACATTGTGGTCAGCTCTCATAATTGGCCTGGGCTGGTATCTCATGTAAAATACTAATCAGATCACATGAGTGGTGGGAGTGTCTTCAAAGGGAGATGGGGTTTCACAGAATCTATTTGAGCGTGTGATTAGGTGGGTATAAAATGGGCCAGAATAACAGATCTCATTAGACTGGACTGTATGCCTACCCTCGCTTTTTTTCCCCCTTCCTGAGCATTTTACTCGTCTGGATTTCCTGTGAATTTTAAAAAGGCATCTGTGCTTGTTGGTACTGTAATGCAAAGCAGAGAGGTCTGAAATGCTATTGTACCCTTTTTTCTCCTGTGCTCTCTGAGGGCTCGTACAGTACAAGATAAAAATGAGGCACAAAGACACAAAAGACGTGCTGTTGCTTCCACTGTTAAAGAACAATAACTGTGTCTTCACTCTGATTTAATGGATTATTTAAATAAAAAATGATGAACAGATTATTTCAGAGTTTTCCATGGGTTGATTTTGGCATTAAGTTAATTTTATGAGTCATTGAAATTACATGTTCTCAGTGCTCTAAGTGGGCCGGTACTCATCTGTATGCAGTACCGGCTCTTCTACATTTTACTCCTTGGTACTCCTTTACCGTCACTTTTTCTTGTGCACCGGCACTTTTCATAAGCTGCCGATATGCTCTGACATCACTTTCTCACGCTGTCGCTCAACCACACACCCGCTACGCACACATTGCGCTGCTCTTATACCAACAACGTAATATGTTAACATGTGTATGCATTTAAATCCAGCCTTGGCCATTTTCACACGGTAGTAGGCCTACTGCAAGCATCAAAGCTTGTGTCTAGCATTTTACAAGTTATTTTCTTCATTTACGCTTGTTCGCAATGCGGGACAGGGGCGTAAAGAGGGGGGGCCAATGGCCTCTTGGACCCCCAACTTCAGGCGCCTATATTTATGTTGTGAACATCAGCATTTATCTCGTACTATCTTTTATTCACCGTAGAAATTCTGAATATAATAATGATTTGCTGATACCGGCCAATACACAAGGGTGAGAGTAAATAATTGTGAGTAAGAGGAGTACCGGCACTTCAAACGCTGCATGTTCTCCATGTTTTACACATTATTCTCTTCAATAAAAGGTCCCAATTTAAAACAATAAATAGATGTAATAACCTCAACTGACTCACATGGCAAACCAAGATATTTTGTTAATGGAAGGGAGGATAATTTTGGCTTATTTCACCTTTCAATTACCATAAACAGAAACAATTCAAACAAAAAATCTGATTTTATTTCTTTTGACATTTTTGCAGGGCCTCTTTATTCTGAAAATATCCACCTTGAATCCAACATGCTATTTAGCTTTAAAAGAAAATTGGAAAAGCAACCAGTAATTTAAACCGAGTTTGTCACCAATTGAATTTCTCCCTCATTCTGGATGATTAGGTATTAATGTGATTTAGTGTGAAGGAATGCATGGTTTCATACCTAACTGGCATCGAACGGTTTAAGAGTAAACATCAATTCCAGATGCATATACTCATATTACCAGGTTAATCAGCATTGATTTTTACTCGGATCAAGACAATAGAGAAAAAAGGGTGGCATGCAAATAAAATAAAAAGCATTTTAACCATGAGAAGCTGCGTACAAAGGGAACGTGAAGGACAGGTTGCACTTGAGGTTTGAAGTTAAGAAATTAAAAAATGTTCGTTTGTTCAAACTGATACTAATGCCCAGACTCCTCTCTCTAATTTATCTATTGCTGTATCCAGGTAGCTTGTGTTAGAAAGGAATCCTCTTTGCTATTGCCTCATAATAACATTGGAGCTCTTAATTAAGGTCTGTTTCAGTGAGAAGCCCTCGCTCCTGTAAGCCCCCTCTTCAGAATAAGGATAATTCCCATTCATTTGGAGGATCTCTTAATGATCACTCCCACACTGGACCCAACCTCCAAATAATACCATGCCTCAATCAGCATATTCCACAATCAATTCTGAATGGATTTCCTTTGCTGCTGATTACTTTAATAACTTCAACATATCTATTAGCAAATGGCCATGTGAATCTTTGTGATAATTATCATTTAGCTATGAAAGGGGAGGGGTGTAATTGAATTAGGGTCCAATATTGCTTTGCTCAATTATGGTCCGTGTTCCTTTTTATTATCTAAATTGTTGTTTCAATACAGTCAAAAAAATTGGGAGAAAAATCACTTAGATTACAATGTCAGATTAAGTTGTTTTTGCTGCTTTTGCTCACAAAGGAAAGACCACTATAATGTGCTATGTGAACCAATCTCTAATTACATCAGTGGTGCTCCTCAGATTTGAGCTCTGCGAGGGCTCGCACACTCCAGTGGGTACACACTGTTCTAATGAGTTCCGAGCACAGGATATAGACATATTTTACAAGGAGCTGAAACCTTGGAGGGAGGAAATTCTTGGATATAATTCCACCCATCCTAGATTTGGTTCAAACGCCGAATACCTGTGTGACATATCAACTGGAAAATGCTTCTTAGTGTTCAAATTCACTGTTTCAAAATCAAGAGTTAATGCCAAATTGGATTATTATTGGTGTAATATTTAAATGTATTGATAATGACAAAATGTCATACAACTTTAAGGTAGATAAAGGCCTTAAAATCTCCAACAAAAAAATGTGAAATTAAAATTAAAATCTGTGTAGATTTTAGGGGTGGGAATCACCAGAGGCCCCGCGATACGATATCATGATACTTGAGTCACGATACAACCTTATTGTGATTTAAACATTTTGCAATATGCATATGATATGAGTATTGCAATAAGATATATTGTGATTTATTCAACTGCCAATTATGCAGTTTGTCAACATCTGTTTTATCTAATAAGGCACAGTTTTCACTCACATATCTTGAGGTCAGAGGTCAAGGGACCCCTTTAAAAAAGGCCATGTCAGTTTTTCATCTCCAAAATTTTGCGTAATTTTAGTTAGTTAGAGTTCTTCCTGACGAGCTACAACAACATGGTTGGTACCAATCACTTTGTTTTCTAGTTTCATATGATATGGTATCTTCACTTTAGCGTTAAGAATGAGCCTGCTGTATCCTCTGAATGACAGAATAGCGGCCGTTGGATTGTTATTAATATTGCAACACAAAATATTGCGATACTACGCTGTATAGATGTTTTCCCTTACCTCTCGTAGATTTAAATAACATGAGGCATCACTTAAAAATTATGATGTCTCCATAATCTGCATACTGCATGATGTCATATTGTATGGTCAGGAGGATACATCATTCAGAAATCATTATCAGTTTACTTAGCACATATCTTTACAGCATGGTGTGACCCTTTGGACACCAGAAAGCGCCTGAAAAAATGAGAATATTTCAACAGCTGTATCCTTTTCTGCTCAAATCTGACAATGATGTATGTGTTATGTCATTGTTACTGCCTGCATATTTAAAAGGGCTGAAAAAAAAGAGACTATTTGGGCTAAAATGAGATCAGGCAACACCATCACAGTACATTACTAGAATAGGGCAGTTCCCAAGGACTTCACTCAACATCCATGCATCAACGCCAGCACATACAAACACAGTAGCTGCATTTGTCATCCCTGCTGACAGAAGCAACTGGAGAGTGTCATAAAATGTGCATTTGTCATGGCACATGCTGATTTGTCAGGAGACCATCATTCATAGTTCATAATGCTCTCCCTCTGTCTGCCTATCCAGCAACGTTAATGTTGTTTAAATGCCCAATGGAGCTGCACTACACCAGATAGCATCCATCTCCACCAATCAGTCAATCAGTACCTGGGAGAGCCCCCAGAGAGCCGCTGGATTAGGTCAGTTAGGGTGCTCTCTGGTCTAGTTAGTGGATTAAACCCCTCTCTCAATAGAGCGAGCCACACGAGAAAGGTAGCGCAGCTGAAAAGTAGCATTTCCTCTGTAGCGTATTTGTGGCTTGTGGTCTCCAATGTGTTCTTAATTCCTAGGACAGATGTAATTGTTGAACTGTTGGCTGACTGTGGTCTGGTCCTGTGTGGAGCGAGTCTGTGTTGTGTTACATTTCGTCACAGAAAAATATGGAAGAAACAAGTTGCATTTAAAATGTAGCACTGCTGCTCATGGATGGAAATGACCCTTGAACCTGAACTGTTGTCTGAGATCTTTATCATTATCAACTCACAGTTTACCCTGTCTGCTGCACTTAACTGTGGAATAAACAGTTTGTGTCGTGCTCCAAAAAGAAGTTACTTGGCTTTCTTTTAAGGGTCAATTAGTACCAATGATGAGTATAACATTTTGAAGAACCTTATTGTCTACTGCTCCCCTCATCATGAGCTTAGTGGAGAATCCCCGGAGCAAAGGGTTTAAGATAGGACACATAATTCTGCTGGGGGAACTCACGGGGTCACTGAAGGTACACAGGCTTTTTCCCCTGACGCATAAATACAGAAATTAAAAACACTGCGAGGAAAAACAAGCAAACGCTGCAATTAAAGGCCAATTCTCCTCATATAAAGCAAAATAAAAGCACTGTACAAATGGCAATAAACTGCGGATAATGACCTCAGGATGCCAAAGTAATATTTTTCCCCCCCTTTTTAATTGTAGTTGTATTCGCCCTCACCGTTTCATGTTATGGGGTCGGGCTTTTTAAACTTTTCACAGCTGTGTGGAAGGGAAGGGGACAGCATCCCGAGGCGCTTTCAGGCCCTGGTGAGGGGAGTCACTGTGCCAGCTCCCAAGACTTGGATTCATTAGCCGCTTTAGCAGCGCAAACATTACCTTAAATGGTGAGGCCATGTGCTGGCAAGGACCCACTCTCGCCTTGTTTCAATTACATGGAATCAAACATTGCAGGTATGCTAGGCACAGGGTCTTTATTGAAAGAGGGAAAGGGAGGGAGAAAGTGGTTTACAAAGCCCTTGCCCTCCCTCGCCTGTGAAAGCCGCCCTTGTTTTATTTGAAAACTATTGTACAACAAAAGAAAGTGGTAGTTTGGCAAACAGTTGTGTTTTCAGTAACAATGTGATTTCTTTTTTTTTTTCCTGTAACAAAGCTGTGCTAACTATTATATGTAGAGTTTTATAGCGAGGCTCCTTTGATTTTATATGACTTGTCAGCCTTGTTAAAACGTCTGAAAAGATTAGAGTTGGATTATACGTGTCACTCCCCACATGTATGTGTTTCATTATGAATCTTGGACTGATCCTCAATATGCAGAGCAGCAATCGGGCTGTTTGCATTGTTCTCGGGACTCCTGGAGTGCCCACAGCTGGTGCCAAAACAAGGCCTTGTACCTTCTTGGCCCTACACCACTAAACAGCTCTAATGTGCTCACACATCTACGAGGAGTCTTTACAGGTAATGAGGTCACTGCGTTGGAAGGGGATCATGAACACATTTTTATAATGTGACCCAACTGGAGGGAATTAGATGGTATGGCAAGTCGGTACACTGAAAAACAAGAAAACTCGCACTCACATAGAGGGTAAGGTGCAAAGCTTAGGAGTTCAGAATATATAAAAATGGCAGCCAGGTTTTATGATAAGGTGGTGAGACCGCTATAGCACATACAGTTGGAAAACTATGCGTTTGTACAGCCAATCTAACGCAACAATCTGCAATCTGTTAACTGATATATGCCCTATCTAGCAAGATGAAGGAAAAAAATAAAAGTTGATGTGTTATACATTAACTTGTACTGTCTTTGGAATGAACTACTCCATGACCATGCCAAAGTCAAGATACTCCCTACTGCTCAAGCATTAATTTCCCTGTTGTGTAAGCCTGCGTCTAAAACAGAAACATTCATACACAGTGAAGCATTTATCTTTTCCAAATAGTACTGTAAAGCATTGCTACGCTGATTGGTAACACCGACTGATTGACAGGTCTTTAACCTCTTTTAGCCGACTGAGTTGTGTGTTAAAACGCTGACTTTAAAAACTTCATAAAATGCTGCGGTGGTCTTTTTTTTCCGAATTGTTTCTAAAAGATGAGGCCTTAACGCTACTAAAACAACACCCCAAGTGTAATTTGTCCAAACAATGTTTGTTTTGTCCAACAATGATTTCAAGTTTTGAGAAATTGTATTTTTTTCTTTAGAATATTTTTGACCGTTTGCATATTGACTGTACATACTTGACTTTGGATTCTTTTTTGTTATCTTATTTACATTTTTATTGATCTTATTTGTTATTATCCAAGTTTTACTTGATCATATTTCATTATTGTAATAACACTACTCCATTTGGAGTCAAAATTATACAATTTAATTGTTTTTTATTGATTTTATACTGTGCACAATGGTAGACTCTGATGATGCACAGGGTAAATGTCATGGCCAAAGGCTCGATTGTGTGCACATAGCCTCATGTAGCGGATATCAGTAGTATTTTATAGCCAGATTCCCTTTCAAGAGGTAGAAAACCCATTTGGTACACTTTGGGTATCCAAGTGGCCAAATGGAGAGTCTACCTGGTCCTATCCTAAACTAAAACCTTTGTAGAATCTATGTGCTTTGTGTTATTAACACCTGCTTTGGCACAGTTGTAGTCAAGGAGTTGCTGAATGAATTCAGTGGCATCTCTGTGCATGGCATCATTGCTATAATGGTATTATCCACTGTCTAATCTAGAAAATATTTTAGGCGAGGATAAAATGTACATTTTTCCAATTTACTCAGGCATAGTAACAGTCACAATGTTACTTACACCAGGGATGAATTATCTGAGGTCTTACCTATCCATAGAGACCAAGATCATGCATATAGACCAGGTAGTTTTGGAGCTATCCTTGATTTGTTTTGGGTATGTCTGTCTAGGCAAACCACACCTTCCAGCACCTTAGGGCTTAAGAGGGTAAATACAAGGCGTAAAAGAGGACTGCAAAGTCTGTACTCTTCGACGCGCCATAGTTAAAAATTGCTGTGAGCGTTAATGTGGCTGTAACAAAAAATGGCCCAAAAGTTTTAATCAACTCATTGCACTTTGGGGAAGACTAAGTGGCCATTTGTTTGGGTTAGTGGGTGTAAAAACAAAATACATTTCAGGCAGTTGGATGAGCCTTTAACCAATTATCAGGGGCATGGTTTTTGTAAATAACGACTGACTAGTGGTCTTCCATCGCCGGGCGTCGACATTAAGCATTCCTACATCTGTCACTGGTATTAACTACGAAAATTGTGGCTTTTCCAGAAACACTGCTAAATGTCTCTTTCTTTCTTCTATGTGCAGAGTATTATGACAATAGACAAAACATATCAATTTGCTGCTTTTATGTGGAAGTCACATCAGTGCTGTGAAGACTAGAAAATAAGAAATCTGGCAGCAGTACTGAAGATTCACATTTGTGATTCCCTGCAATGCAGACATATTCTGTACTACATTATATTCAAACGTGTTAATTTTATGTGAGCAAAGTACGGCTATGACACTGTTATAAAAGTTTATAGAGTGTCTTGTCAGCTCTTTAGCAACATCACTTATAGCTCACCGTGCCATCCAAAATCAATACAATATTTTTCTCCCAATAAATAATGTAGGCCTGAAAAAGGTCCAAATGCACGCATCGACAGTTGGCTGCAATTAGGGGGCGGCGGCAGCAGTAACTGATGACAGTCCCTCCCTCCCTCCGGCTCACACGGGATCAGCAGAAAATGAAGACGCGGAGACCACTTTGTCACCGGCTGAGGGTGGACCTGGAAATGACTCCTAATGGAAAAAGGGCTCCCTGAGCCGCCACTGCATCTGCTGCTCCAAGCACTTTCTACGGGCCGATGGGCCAGCCCCAACCAGTTTCCAGCTCCCTTTATCTAAGCCTTTAATATTCTCTGGGCAGCCAGCAGCGACCGCAAGCTGAGGTCAGGAGGCATCGGTGGCTGAGTGTATGTGTGTGTGTCTACTCTCTACATATCTGTGTGTGTGTGCTGTGAGAGTGGACGACAGCAGAAAATACTATTGATACCAGGCGACTAAATTAAGGAAAATTACAAGCACACTGTTGTGATGTCAACACCAAACAACAGAAATGAAAAAAGGAGGAGCAGGGGTAGTAGATGAATTAAAGAAACAAGACTACAAGTCTAGCCATGCTACAGTCCCTGTGAGGCTGCAATGCTCATTACACACCACAAAACTAAAAAAGAGATCTTTGTTTCCTTATATCCTTACTACTAGGGCAATGAAAGGTAAAGTTCGGTATAAGGACTGTGCCAGAATAATGACCATGTTGTTGTCTAAATCAAAGGGGTTTATCCTCTGTACAGCGGACTTGAATCTACTTACATCACTCAGCATGCTAACATGCATTTGAATGCTAAATTGCAAGTAAACAATGGGAATGTTCAATAACACAGAATTTTCTGATTACACTAACTCACACTGTTGGGAGTAACAATACTGATGTGGGTGTGTTGTGAATACTCTGCCTATAGTCTTTACATGGAGTGTCTTTTTACGAGATCACATTCGAACACATCATGACAAACGTTATAATTTTCACCTTTACCCAATACTTATTTTTACATCACAATGTAACTGAATGCAACCTACGTTAATGTCAGCTGTTAGCTCCATTATTTAGCCAAGCAGGACTGTGCTGCCCAGCGGCTGTTAGTCTGGAGCCCTGATGGTACCTGCACTACTGTAGAAAAATGAGTAACGTCACGATTTCAGAATTTGGGCATCGACTTGGTACCAAATTGTCGGTTCTCGTGTCATCCCTACTGGAGTGTAAAGGTTGGCATGTTAGCCTGCTATGTTGGCATTAATGTCAAACTACAGCTGAGTTTGACAGAAACTACACCATTCGTTTTACAGGTATCCTGAGAGTTGAAAAGGTAAAGATTCTGACTTGCTGGTGGCGCTATAAATGAAAAATGAGGGATTAGGTAAATTGATTAGGATTCAGCCTCTGTGGACCATGAATGTCTGTACTATTTTTCATCACTATCCTGCGAGACATTTTATTCTGGACTATTGAACCAACAGACCGACCAATGTACCAATCAACCGACCTATATTCCCATCTCTAGAGCCATGCCAGTAGTGTAGCAAAAAAAAATGAAGGTACTGCTGGATAAAACTGCTCCTGCCACTCGGGACGCTGTGTATACTTTTTCAGTTTTCAAGACATTTTATCTAACTCCTGTGGCTCCCAAGCATATTACTCTCAAAGGACTATTTTTTTTAGCTCTTCAATTACTTCAGGAAATTCAGTGAGAGATAAAAGTAAGTACCAAAGCTGTCAGAGATTACGAGGCGTACTTGTAGCAACTACACGCTACATTCTGGGACTAACTTTCTAAACAGGCTGCTCTGAGGGGGTGACAGAGATGGTAGAATAGAGCCTCCCTTTGTGTCACTGGCCTGCAGGTGTCTCCAAGTGATGGAGAGGGCTCTGGGAAACATTTATATCTCAAATCCACTTTATCGACCGTGGCCCTGTCAGAGTGGAGCTAGCAGCAGTGGTAGGGGGGTTGGAGGAGAGCAAGTGGCTCTTAGCACACACGCTGACACTGAAGGAGCCTCCAGCACTCACTCTTTAGCTGTGAGTCTGGAACCTCTTTATGGTGATTGTTTTATCAGCGTTCCTGTCCGTCCCCCGGGAGGCTGGGGCCCAGGGAGGATGACCCTCATTTTCTGAAAGCAAAGTGTTCAGTATTGATCAGTAGGAATGAGCAGCCCGTGACATGGGTTAATTTACTGGACCTAGGAAGGTTCATTGTTTCCTGTCATTCCTGAACTCATCGCACTGACCTTTACCGCCCTGTCCTGCCACGCACCGTGTGTGTGTACACATGGACACACACACATGGACACACACACACACACACACAAGACTCCACTGCTTACTGCCTAACTGCAGAAAGAGGAAAAAGTGAGGCCGACACATTGACAAACAGATGGACAGATAAAGGCAAGAAACCTTTGAATTCACGAAAGTTTCACATTGTTTTCTGTAAAAAAAAAAAGCACGTGGCACAATGGGAACAGAAAACCAGTATCATTACCTCTCTACCTGTGAGAGGAAGGAGGTCGATAAATAGATGAGTCTCAAGTCACACGTTTGAAACTCATAGATCTAATGCAACGGTATTATGAAACATTTGCCGGGTCAAAAATGTATTCCACTGATAATTCACTGAATATGTAATCTCCCATTCAATCCGCCACAAACTGAAAAGGGCTCAATACCTGAGCACCTTTAAGACAAGATAAAATCAATATTAAACTCATAACCTGTGCACGGAGTATTGAGAATGACAGAGGTCAAAGGTGAATGTCTGTGGGTGAAAAGGCCAGTTTAGTTACATCGAAAGGTCAAAGCCTTAATGTGATACTCAATTGCAAAACTTATTAGGGGCACGGCCTAACAAGCAGACTACAAAGTGTGGGGGTTATATCACTTTGGATAATGTAAACTAAACATAAACAAAAGAACAAAAGCCCCGAGGCTAAGGAGTCAAATGGAGCAGGGATGTAAAACGTTTAGCATCTTTCAGAATCCCAACCTAGTTTTAAACTGTGTATATTAATAGTATAATAGTAATCATGAGGCAAATATATTTACGTCACAGCTGAAACGATGCAAAAAAACAAAATATTCCTTAATATACGTATTAAATAGGGCTGTCAATCGATTAAAATATGTAATCATGATTAATCGCATGATTGTCCATAGTTAAGTGTGAATTGTAAATTAATCCCACATTTTGTATCAGTTCAAAAGTATTTAATACTCTTATCAACATGGGAGTGGGCAAAAATGCTTGCTTTATGCAAATGTATGTATAATTATTATTGGAAATCATTCAACACAAAACAATAACAAATATTGTCCAAAAACCCTCACAGATATGGTTGGGGTTTATCATATGGGATGGTATTATCATAAAGTGGGCATGTCTGTTAAGGGGAGACTCGTGGGTGCACATACAACCCCTTTTCCATTCACATATCTGGAGGTCAGAGGTCAAAGGACCCCTTTCAAAATGGCCATGACGGTTTTTCCTCGCCAAAACTTAGCCTAAGTTTAGAGCATTATTTAGCCTCCCTTCCGACAAGCTAGTATGGTTGTCAATGAATTCCTTAGGTTTTATCTTCACTCTAGCTTTAAAACTGAGCCCGCTACAACGTAGTAGCAAGTTCGCTTTAATGCGTTAAAGAAATAAGTGGCATTAAAATGTTATCGCTTTAACTTTGACAGCCCTAATATTAAAGTATTCCAGCTGTTACAGCTGTTTGCATTTCCTTACTTACTTCTTACATAAACTGAACATCTTTAAATTAATCAAATAATTGAGACGGTAGATTAATCAATAATGAAAATTATCATTAATTGCAGCCCATATAATACTGCATGGTTTAAATTTACTCTACTGTACTGTATCATTTATTAATTTTACAAAATAAAAAAATATACATTTTGACCTAGGAAGCACAGTAGAGAAAATCCAAATGATGAAGAAGAATAGTAACAATGAACTGAGGATAATAATTCATATATGCAAAGCAGCAAAATACAAACAGCTTCAGCACAAAGGCAACACTCAAGAGGTGTCTCTTGATTCACGATCTCCAGGCTTGTATTTGCCATGTTTGGTTAACATGGTGGTTAGCTTTATTTATTTTGCCCATTTTATGCAGGATTCACCCAGCTCAGGAAGGAGATGGGGAGGTAATAAATCCGTGAGGTGTCATCTCGCTCCCCTCCCCTTTGCCTGGCATCTGCGAGTGCTACGCCACTTCTGATTAGTGCCGCCTTTCCCTCCCAGAAAGCCAGCAGACAGGAACAAACTGATTACTGCCCATCTTCAGGGGATTGGAGACACCTAACAGGAGGATTACATTAACATATTAACGGACGCCCCTCACCTGCAGCCCTCATAATATCACTTCCATGCTCCTTTTATTTTTTGGGAAGGGGGGGTGTGGTGCATGTGTGGTGTATTTCATCTTCAGATGGAGAGCAAATAAATAAAGAACGATAGTGATTCCCTCTCTCTCCCTGGGTGCGCTATCTGTCATTGATGATAGGTGAAGAGGAGACGGGCGCCTTTGAAGTTTTTCGACATAAAAGGCGCAAATAAACGCAAACACATCCTTTCAGCTACTCACATGAAATTAGGACCTGCTGAAGACGGAGGGTAGGAAGCTGGCCTCCGCAGCCACACCTAATCACTCTGACGGCAGCAAAGACTTCAGTCTCTGCTCCGCTGGGAACATCGGAATTAAAAATGAGTCAAAAAAAGAGTGCTTTAATCTGCCTCAGCTACTTTTCCACTGTTTTAAACAATGTTCTGTTGAAACAAAACAACAAACAACGAGCAGAAAAAGGAGAAAAGTTTTTCCGCCCTCTGAAATAAATATGAGGAAACTTTGAGTTGGTTGACAGAAGTGTGGATGAAGTTGACTCTGGCTGTGATATCTTCACTCTTTGATATTTTTCACTGTGGAAAAATCATAGCATGAGCCTATGAATCAATTACAAGGGTGGACGGGATAGTCCCTCCTATGAACTACCTCCGAGTACAGAGTAACAGCACAGACAGTGATAGTTATCAGAACTGTAAGTGTGAGGGGGCTCTTTTCACATTATTATTTGAAGCACTGCTCCAGACAAAATGAGCTAACTGCCAAAGGAGATAAAGGGATTTAGAGATTCAAAAGAATAGAGATTTAAAAATTAATGGTGGAAAGGATTTGCCTTCATGTTTCTACAACTTGTAAGCAGAACATGGCTTATAAAGAGTCAAGGAGACAAATTGCTTTTTAGAATAAAGTGATGGTGAAAGGGAAAAAACAAGCTGTGAATATTTAATGGGTACCACAGACTCTTCGCAAACAAATCAATATGGTGATAGTAAACATAAGGAGGCTCACACTGTGGCACGCAGCCCGGGAAAGGAGGGAGGACAGGTGTCAGCGGGCCCAGCCACAGAGTTTAGGTTTATCTTGACATTTCTGAAGGTTAAAAGATTGTAACTGTCTATCTGTGTCAATCACTTTGTTCAAAGGTCACAGCTAGTCTATTTTTCATTAATTATACCCTCAGATGTCTTCAGGATGCACAGACACCTAACAATCCCAACTCCCTAAACAACGGCCGCTGAAAGGTTGTAAGTGAGGAATACATACATAAATTTATAATTCAACATTTACACTGAAGGCTTGGTTCAGTCGGATTTCAGGCAATGATTTATATTTACTCTCTGTAAGTAAAAAGGACAGTGATCATCCTTTCTACTGTAACTATATTATTAAAAAGAAATAGTACTTAAAATGAATACTTCATAATGCCTTGCTGATCAGAACACAGCAGTCGGTGGCTGAGAGTATGAACTCTGCCGTTCTGTCACTTTCTCCGTGATTATAAAAGGTGTAGCTGCTGTTTCCCTGACTTTTAGTGGTCAACATGCCCAAAGCAGCATTTACTTTTATTTCAGCTGTGCAGCTTTGTCGGACAAGGTGCATAAAGCCTGGGAAGCTTTCTGATGAGTCATCGTTACATTATCAGGATGAATATACATATGAAGAAAGCCAAAGATGTCTGCAAACTTTAACAATGGATCTATAAGGATATCAATTGCCATCATAGGAGCCATTAGTCCTAATGACTGCTCTGCAGTGTCGTACTGTAGAACTCTAAAAAGAAAAACATTTTACACCATCAGTCACGATGCCTTTTTCTTTCATAGCGTCCACATATTCCAGGATTTCAATTGTAAGGTTGGTCTGTTTTAGTGAGCTTTATTTTGTTTCTGTCGAGTTTGAATGAAGTGTGTTTTTTACGATGCATCGCCACACATCTCCAAGCTGAAACTACAGGGGAGGCACCGTGCACAAGTGTTGTCAAAAATATATAAGTATGAATACATATCGATACTGAATATATGAAACGCTTTCAATGCTCATTTTCCACAGTAACGATACACGGGTACCAGCTGGGCTTTCTGCTCTCTTCTCTTCACACACACAAATATTAGTCAGCTATTAACGACGGAAAAGAGCCAAACTGGATGTGCCACACATGTTCTACCAGTGTGTTACTACCAGGCGCCGCTAAAAACAAGGTAAAACATATATTTTTGGAGAAAAGACGATAGTCGCATAAACTCTTTGATTTTTTTTTATAATTTAATGACTATTCGAAAATCATGACCCATCCCCATGTAATGCTTCAATGAAACATTTAATTCTCCATAGGACTGTAGAGATAGACACAACATCTGAGTGCTAAAAAAAGAAACTGGTTACTGACTAGAGGAAACTCGTCAGTGACTTCTGCAAAGTGGTTTCAACCATGTGTTAGACAGAATCACACTTTAACAGAGGTCCTCCGGGGAAAAGGCAGGACTCCATTGGAAAGCTAGCCATATTTGGGTCCACTGGTCTGCAGCATACCAGCAGAGACAACTGGTTTTCTTCTGACATTATACTTGGGAGAGACTGCGCCTGCAGGATTCTCTGAATTGTGCCAACCTCCCCATTGAAAGAGTGACAACATGGACAATCTGGGGCCTATTTGATGACAAAGAAGGATTGTTTACTCTTGACCAAATCAGAAGGATGGCTGAGGACAGGAGAAGTTAGAGATGCTGCAGTTACCTGCAGTTAATACGTAACTTGGGACTTTGTTATTTGCATAGCAGTCCTCACTCCTGGCTTTTTATTGTCATCATTTTCCTACATTAATGCATTAGTTAATGACAGTATTGTGCTTTTGTGTCTATTTTGTATATTTAGCTGCGAGTTAACTTGTAATCAGAAATTAGAGGTCTTTATGTAGGTATGTGTACTGGGACTAAGACATATTGCTTCACTTGTTTCTGTGAGGTCCCTTGCACCCTCTTACACAACGCCTTTGGCCTTTGTAATACTTTAAAGCTTGTGAACACAGTTGTAAAATTTACTGGACATTTAAGCACTTACTGTTTTCATATCGCTGCTGTAATTTAGACTTTCATATTGTTTTACTTCTTGTGACTTGGCCTTGTGAACAGGGTTTTACAGTTTGCTTGACCATTACTCTGCCTGTCACCTTTGACCTGCTCCGGAGCACTAAATGCTTTCCTTGTCTTACCATGCGAAACAAGGCTGAAATAACAACGCTTCTCTTCCGCTCGGGGGGCATGTAAGAAAATGGCACACAACCTGAAGTGAACAATAGTGTGTGCACTCAGAGCACCTCTCAGAGCATTCCCCGAGCAGGATGCTCCACTGCTGTGACCAAGCCCTAAAGTGAACGCTGGACTCTTCTGAGGCATGAAATAATAATAACATCCCACTTCCGTCTCCCTGCTAGAGAGGAGGGGAGGAAAGTATATGAGGGCCTTCTATTGTCACCGTTCACTAGAGAGATACCAGTATCCCCGAGACTTTAATGGGAAAGACAATAGGGCTGGCCTAAAAAGGCTTCGCATTAAAATTTAATCAGAGACTTTTGTCTCACACTATATGTGACCATGTGTGTGTGTGTGTGTGTAAACGACTACAGGGACAGGTAACAGCACTCACAGCCCATCTTCATCCCCTCTCGTGTTGTTTGTTTCAAGTTCATCCCTTTTCCTGTACCTTGGGAGAGTTATTTCATTTTCTCCCAGGTGTGTCACTATCCTCCTTTAACCACCCAACCACATGGCAACTGCTCGAAAAAATGTTAAGGGCAAATTGGATTAACACCACGGTCTATGGTCTGGGCACTTAACAAACACAGATGCACTTAAGGGAGCCCACAGAATGATTTGTGACTGAACAAAGAACTGGAGAGATGGAGCCTGGGCATGACCACAGGACTGGTGTAATATGTCATCTACCGGAAGAGCTATCAGCTCAGCCTACTGGAAAAGGAGTAAACTCCCAAGTGCTGAAGGTAAATTATATAGTGTCAAGTGCTCCTCTCCTACTTTTGTGGCTGAGACAAACATGTTTTTTTGTCATCAAATCACAAGGCTTTTGCCTAGTTGGAGGCAATTTCTTTTGTTTTGTAGTTTCCTATTCTCTTTATGATTATAAAGGTAGACTGAAATAGAAACTCTTTTTATTGAGCAATTTGCCTCATCCTTGAATCTGGTCTTTTTCACACCTTTTGATGATTATTAAAGAAAAAAAATAGTTTTTTCCTTTTTAGATTTTTAGCATCATCCATTTTCTTCTCGGGCAACCAGTGCAACAAATCAATAGCGGAGGTTAACGTATTAGTATGATGAACGTGTTGACTTAAAGTAGGGAGTCCTGACCCCAATAAACCTTGAATAAATTCTAACATTATGCAGCTGTGGCCTGTTGCATTAAAAGCAAATTTCAGGTAAAAAAAAGCAAGTTCATTACTCTCGCTCTCTCTCGTCTTCTCCCTGTCTTAACTATTAAGTTGTAGGTGTGTTTAGAGAATGCAGAATTGCATATGATTGTGTGAGACGGTTCATTATTATTCTAATGTTTAAAATGGATGATTAGAAGACACGCTCTATAAACAGCAGAGGGTTAAAGGGTAGGAAAGGAAGTGCTGTAAGACACCAGCTGCTAAAGTGAATTGATAATTCATTAACTGATGTTCTGCACACAATAAATGAGGTTTCATTTACATACATATATATATTTTTATCTATATGGAATGTGCCACTCCTCACTGTATTTTGTGCTATCTTTACGTGTACTTTATTTCCTTCATACTTTGGGAAACAAAGCCATTAATAAATGCTAATCCTACAGGGCCATATCAGTTTCATCTGGTGACATTTCATGGCGAGGCTCAGCCATTGATTACCTCTCTATGCTTTGTAATTGTTTCTTCAAGGTACTGTGATCCTGTGCGCAAGTGAAGTTCCACGTATGGATTTCTTTCCAATTAAGCTTGGAATTATTCACAGGGGGCTCACCCTTGACGGCCTGCAAACAATGACATAACATTGGAAAAACATTTTTGAACCAATCGATGAGAAACAACCAAATGATGTCGGCTGAATGATAAACAGCTCTTCTCCCTGGACCTACACCATCGGGCTCTTAAGAGGTCTGATGTCAAGTAGAGTGACAAACACGCGTACACACACACACACACATAAACACACTTGGAACAGGCCTGATCGTGTAGTCTCGGAGGCAGCTCGTTCTGCAAGGACTCTGCACCACCTGGAGATGGAGAATAAGCAGGTGGGGAGTCGAGACCTATGGGGAACACGGTTCCAAAGGAATGGCTTTATGGAAATGAGGGTTAAAGGGAGCATCGTTCGCCCTCTGATAGGGAGCCTATGAAGCGCTGACACATGCCCCCCCCCCCCCGCCACTCTCCAACATGAAACCATGTTATATGAGAGGGGGTCACCGTTCACCCTAATCACGGCCGTGACATGACATGCTGTAGGTTGCCCCTCAGTGTTAAATATTTATGTCAGCACCGCCGTATTGCCTTGATGGCTGTCAAGACTTTGACACATGCTCTCTCTCTTTCTCTATCTCTCTCTCTTTCTCTTTCTATTAAAATTCAACAAAAACACAAAAAACACAAAGGCATAAGCTAAAGGTAGAGGCTTTTATGTACTTGTAACAACAACTGGTCGTTGGAATGGACACCTTACTGTATATGCAAAGGCAAGCACTATTTCCAGGTGCTTCATTCACAACTCTATGCATCAGTGTGCACGGATGGAAAAGTCCAATTGGAGGCTGTCCCAAAGACCGCAAGTAAATTATCCGTCAAGCCGTATCTATGCTAAATTCACCAGACTCCGTGTAAGTTTGTGTTCTAATTAATGTTGTCCCTGTTCAATCAACTACGATAGACTAAATTGTGTATGCAAAACCAACACGTCTCTTGATTAACTTCCATTGTTTAGCTCCGAGTGATTTCACCCACATGACCCAATGGAAAAGGTTTTGGGGGTGACTGAGATCACTGGAGACAGTGCTCTCCTCCGCTAGCCTTTGCCGGCTCCCCCATGATAGGTGTCAAAGATATTCTAATGAATGTCAGAGTACATTTCAGGGGGCCATGCTCCGTACAAACCACTGGAGTGGCCCATCTTATGGGGCTGCCAAACCCCCTCCTCTCTAAGCTCCCCACCACTCTCTTCATGTTCAAGAGGGTTAAGAAGATTAATCAATGTCAATGTCTTTTCCCTTTTGAAGCCAATAAGGTGCACACTGTCTGGCCATGCCCAACAGAACATCACTTTGTTCCGTCGCACAGCCGCCCCTTCGCTGCCCTCACTGACCCCCCAGCAGTCCCACTTGTCAAAGTCAAGGGGGCGTTTGGCGTTTGGTAGAGACTGGCCTTCCGGATAGCACTCAGCTCCGCCCTGCTTGACCTATTCTCTGATATTTGACCACTCGGTTGCAAGACACTTGCTCTTTCGAGCTGAAATGTCACTGGGGCATCTTGTCAGCTCACAGACACCTCGGCCTGACAAGCGATTTTACTTTGGTGTGCTACAAGGCAGAAAATACAGGGCCGTGGCCGTGGCCTTGACGCACACAAACTGTCAGCTAGCCAGCAGGGCTACTTGATACTGACTTACTGGCCCAGTGTTAAGACACAGGAATTGTTAAAAAAAAAAAATCTATGGCTGGGACATTATATCAATATGTGGAAAATGATGCTGGCCCATGCATAGGAAATGAAAAGTGTAGTCCTGTGTTCTCTGTGTCTAACAGCATGAGTTGAGGGAGTGTACTGTACAAGCCTAAATGAAGTGTTTAATTAATATGGTGACAACAAACTCAACAAAGCCGGTATCCTGGGAACTACACATATGACACAAAAGGTCAACTGATAACCTTTGACTTCCTCTGCACTAATGCCGCCTTTTACCTCTCGTACGTTCACCCTCTCCGCTCCTACCCATCCTCTCTTTTCTTGTCATTTTGACCCCCCCTCTAGTCTATTCACCTTTACGCTTTTTACTAAATCAGCATGTTCTCCAGTTAAATGAGGGAGAGCACCCTCCTCTCCCCTTTCTTTGACCGCCAGTGGCATTGCAGCATGAAAGAGAAGGATGGGGATTGGAAGTAGCAGTCACATCATTTCTGGTTTGCGCAACCTGCTCAAAGTTTGCAACTAAATGCTTGTCTTCAGTCGAGCTGACAGGGGAGAAGTGGGCGCTCAGTGAACCATGGCCGGGCTGCCATGAAATGACAGGAATCATTGGCATACATTTCAAACAGCCTTGCGCTATCCTATTAAAGTGCCACATCCCCACTTTAAAACAGACAAGAAGGAATCCGCTTTGATAGATAGAGACTAAAATGGCTTATTGATTTTCTCACCCGTTTTTCGTTGTTAGGAACTTTTAAAAATTAGACCCCAAACTTATCTTCTTTTTTTTTTAATTACAATAGATTGGGAAAATAAGAAAAGTGGTCTCTTGTGACATCACAGCTTCTGTATAATTAAATTCACTGAAACGTTTAAATGATTATATAATTGAGGAAATACCACAGCACAGTATTCCAGCTATGGACTGTCCTGTAATTACAGCATACATATATTAAATTAAATGTTGGGCAGAAGGATGAAACAACCTCATTATTAATAATGACGGTGTGGTTAAAAAAAAAGCTATTAAACATTGTTAATGTTAAATTATGGTGACCTGAACATTATACTTTACTTTTTAATTGTTTGTTTTACAGCATAAACCAGTTCATCACGTTGTTATGGGGTGCCTTGTGTATAGTTTCAGTGGTGTTTTGGCTTTAGTTTTAGTAAATTTAGAGTAGATAATATTGATTTTTATTATGCCACAATTTGTTAAATCACCCAAAGACAAGGAGCGGTCCAGTTTATCATAAGCAGCCACAAAATTAAATCAAATAACTGAGTAATAAGGCCAACTGTTGAAGTTAGAATAACCCTATAAAACATCTAGTTTTATGTAATAACTATCACTAATAAGGAGCTTTATCATGCAATGTCAATGACTCATCCAACATAATTATCTGCTGTGAATGCGGTTTGGTGGCGACCAAAACAAACCATACACAGTATTAAATGTATATTCTGCATACTGAGGGAAATTTACTTTTATCATAATGTTGATTTATAGTTGTTTCTATTAATATCTGGATTATAAAAGATGAATAGAATACAGAGATGGCAATGAAAAAGTATTTCATCACAGAGGTACTTTTCACGACTTGACTGCTCATAGCCTTTTAACTTTAACTGCTTGACTTGACTGCTTAGATTTAACCCATTATGACAGGGGACGTAAGGAGACGTAATGGTCCTTTAAACTGTTTACAAAGCTGTTAGTAGAGGAGCGGGGAGTCATGGAGTAGAATCAGACATTCAGACAACGGTAGAAATGTTTGAGGAATTAGATTTTAAAAGTGTATCTGATTGCAGTAAGCTGATGCTCAGGTTTTAGGTGATACTCGTGAGGTTAACACTGTAAGAATAACCGTGCGGTTTATATGAAACGCTCAGTAAGTGCTAAACACCAATTAGAAGATTTTCTCCAATGAAGCTTATCCAACCCTTTTGTTTCAGAGAATATTTTTAGGATCACTCTAACCTTTAAAATTCAGCAACGTGGCTCAGTGAGATGTGTTACTTCGGAAATATTGTACTGCAGGATAATTAAATTAACATAATTATTTCAGAGCTGCCTGAGTCAAGTGGTGGTTCATTCAGTGTCAAAGGGCTTGTGTCTGGCTGCGGGGTTGGATTCGATCAGTTACTGTATATCCCAAACATCCCTATACTGTCCAAATTTAGATAAAAAATACATTACATTTGGACTCAATTAAAAATGTAGGAACAACTTGACACAGAGCATGTAGATTTAAACGTGGGGGCAGAACTCTGAATGTCTTTTCTATGCTTCTGCACTGCTTGATACAAACACAAATCCACAGGATTAGCCTAATCGGTGACTGTGGCCGGACAAAGTCCTAACAACCTTGTCAAATGCTTTGTGCCTTTCAGAATAGAGACTGTGTTCTGGCCCATCAGTTTCATAAGGCCTACATTATGGATCGTTGAGTATGTTGAGACACCCATAGCAGGGGATCTGCTGCCATGCTTGATTCCCACACCGCTCAGCACAAATATTACAGCCATAGACATAACATGGTGTAAAACACAATGATCTCCTTCTTCCTCTCATCTATCATTCAATCTTCTCTAATTAGGGTCTTTTTGTCATACTGAGAAAGGGGCACTGAGTAGCACTTCTGGGGGTGTGAATGGTACAAAAGAGAGGGTCTCATTTCCATCTGACAGTGTGATGGAGATTGAATGTGAGCTTTAGGAAGATAAATGGGCATCCCGCAACCCTCCGACACTATCTGCAAAGCTGCTCTATAACCCTCCCCGGGGAATCGCTTAACGGTGAATATTTGGGGCCTCTTTCGTTAAGTTCTGCTTAGGTTTAGTCAATAACTTGTCAGGTCGCCCACTCATTGCCTTTAAATTAGTGAATACACTGAGGGGAGAGAGGGAATCAAACCAGAGAAAATGGGGATAATGTTCAATACAGTCCATGATATTAGTATTCAATTAGGTTTTTGGAATTGCTGAGAAAAATGTGTTTGGCAGTTATATTGTACAATAAAACCACGATAGAAATGATCAGTTTCCCACATAAAATAGCAATTTGAGTTACAGTTCTAAGTTTTGACAGTCAGTAATTATCTGATAATATTGAGGAAATTTAAAGAATGTCAAAAGGTATATAGCACTTTCTATTAAAACAAACAACAACAGTAGCCTACAAAATATTTTCATTGAAGATATTACAAATATTTCTATTATATAAATACTATTATTACAATAATCATTCAAAACAACTTAATGAAAAACACATGCTGACATGTCTTTAATATTTTGAATATTTCTATTAAATGCACCATGAACTGCACAAGACAAAAATCTTTCTTAGAAAACAATAAATAAATATATATATATGTGTATATATGTATGTATACTGTATATATATATAACAAATATACATATATATGTATATATATACTGTATATATTTATATATATGTATGTATACTGTATATATATATATATATATATATATATATATATGTAAACTGTATATACGTGTATATATATGCATATATATATACATATATATATATATGTATATATATATGTATACTGTGTGAACATATATATACACACTGTATATATATTTATTTATTTCCATCCAAACTTAACAAGAAAAACTATGTTTTTGTCACAGATCTACAGTCGATTATTAAATTATTATTATTATTTATCATCATGGCAATTTGTGATAACTTTAAAAAAATCAAATAATCAAGTAATCAAGAAAAGGTAATTATTTAACTTTTTCTAAAATAATTTTCATTTGTGACAGTGTGGGCGTGCACCAGAGGGGATGAGTGAATGTAATTGAGTGTACGTATCAATGTGTGTAATGTGTGTGTGTGTGTGTGTGTGTATGTGTGTGTGTGTGTGCGTGCAGGGAGGGGTCGGTCTCTCTCCCTAACAGCCCCAGCGGCCCTGCTTTAGGCCCGGTGACAGGGCTCTGTCTCTCAGCCACACTTGACTGGGTCCCGCTGACACTCAACTGTCAAGCCGGCAGGCCCTCAACCACCGCCCTAACATGCTCTACAGCTTCACCCAATTAACTTGCTTTCACTTGACATCGCGGCAAAGAGCTTCATAATAGGTGGTCAAGGTGCAGTGTGTCTGCTTTCGCCCCTCTCTGACGACTAGCGGTGCGCATACACACACACATTCAAGCGTTGCCCCCGCCATCCACCCCCCTCTACTACCTCTCAATGCTTTTGTGCCTCTGTAGGTCTAGCAAGCAGGCCTCTCTTGGCTGCCTCTGCCTGTTCACTGCACTGTGACAGCGGGAGAGCATTGATCCAGGAGAGGGGGGATGCAGTGGGGTACAAACGAACGTCTGGCACGAAAACCTACGTGCACTAATCCTCCTGGACACAACTCAGTCTTCTCACTGTAGAATACAAAATATGCAGATATGCACATCTGTGTGCATCTCTGCTTGCATGAATGCTTGCGACCACGTGTTAACATGCGTCCACAGCCATGCTTTGTGTGTATGTGCATGATATCAGTGTGTATTTCAAAATGCGAGTGTGTGTGTGTGTGTGTGTGTGTGTGTGTGTGTGTGTGTGTGTGTGTGTGTGTGTGTGTGTGTGTGTGTGTTTGAAGCATTGTGTGGCTATCTCCAGCTCTCTCTCTATTAGACATTCAGTAAGTTGGACACCAAGCTAGACTGGGCGAAGGAAGGAAAGCGATTTGACCCCCGACTGCGCGTTTGGGGAAGAGGGTCTTGAAGCATGTCAGCTCCGCTCAGGCTCCACTTCCCCTCTGTGTCCTTCCTATTTTTTCCCTAGTGCCAGGCCCAAACTTTGAAAACATCCACCTTAATAGGACCTAGTCAGCGAGAGCTACTCTTCCGTCTATCAAACTGTGATCCGAGGTGTCAGCCTGGGCCGGCTTTGACAGAATGTCTCCAAACGAACAGTACAATGGTGTTTCCCTCCCCAGCACTCGGCTACTCTAGTGTAGCCCCCCGGCTGCCCGGCCTCTCCATCTCACTACACCACCTCTCCCCTAGTTCGCCTGCTTGATTTCACCTCATAGAACACCTTGCAACAGTGGGTTGACTGACAGCCACAAGCCGACCTAATTGTCTTCTTTCCCAATTTAGAGCACATTGGAACGCATCAGTCTTATTTCCCTTTTTAAGGAGATTAACTTTTTTCCCTGAAGACTAATCACAATGCCTTATCAAACATGTGCTGCAGTTCTGCCAGACAATGCAGTGATAAAAGCAAAAAAGAGAACCCTTATGTAGCTGGCATTGTATGTTTCTAAATTATATGTGAAGTTGTTATAGGATTTAGGAACTGAAGTTTTATGCGCCTGCAGTGATTTGACCCAAAACAAATGCCTCATACCCCAAACTCCAAATCGTATGTACAGAAAATAAATATTGGGCTTAAATTCCCACAACATAACAATCCCACTCGATCCATTCTTCACTCTGCCCAAAATAATACAATTCATTGCTGTCAGGCCCTATGGCATCCCAAATTTGAGCAGCATCGATCGAGGATATTGACCATTCACCAGATGCAACTCCCTGTGTTTTAACACAGCGCGCTGAAATTATGTCTGCCCTTCCTATTAAACAATAGGCTCCCCAGTGGTCCCCATTACTGCATGATAAGTAAAAACAAATATGAGAGGTGAAAATTAATATAAGTAACTATTAAACATGCATACATTTGTATCGCTCGCAATACCCAAATGGAAATTATTAAAATGTTAATGAAGCTAACTATTCCATGCAATAACACCGCCTCATTTTGTTCGGTTTTTGTAAAACTCCTGGACCTTTACATTTTCAATGCTGCGCCTCTAGGCATCCTGCTCACTGCAGACATCCGCTGAAACAATCTGAGAGAGACTCAGAGAGCTGACTGCTACGGAGGCCTAAGTGTTGTTTGGTTTGTGATCTGATTGTTGAGTTTTTAACTATTAATACAAAGTCCGGGCTGCATTAGGCTACGCTTGAACCGCCAGGATCTCTCTGATGACTTCCCCAGCTGAGGCTTTGTCCAATAAATTAAAAATAACACAGCCAGCTATGTGTGAATCGGAGCTTCTTTTGCACCCCAGACCATTTTAGGTAAGGGAAAATAAAGTCCTTTCTCAAGGCCCAGAGTCGAGGAGAGCAACTGGAGAATAGGCATGTGGTTTCATCCAGAGTTTCGCAGCACACCTGAGCTGCAGTGCAGTGCTGGTCTCAGTCTCTCTCCTCTCCTAAACCAAAATACGCCCCTTTGGCCCTTTGGCTGCCAGTGTAGTTTGTCATTCAAATTGTATGAAACTATTGTGGATTACCGTGAGGAGGAGGAGGCGAACTGCACTGCGGCTGTACACCGTAGCCTCTTAAAAGCACTACTTGATGTTGTTTTCTCAGTGTATGTCTGTCTCCCACTCGGCTGTGCTGGTGTTAAGATGGCAACACTTGCCCCTCTAACCATCACTGAGTCAACAAATGAGTCCACACTAGGTACTATTGGAGGAGCTCCCGGTGGTTTCCCAAGTTCCTGCCAGAGCTGGTGGAGACACACATACTTACGCACGCCCAGACACACACAAACACACACTAAAGAACTAGCTGGTCTCAAGGACACTCATGCGGTTTCACATGTAGTCAACCACCCGAACAGACCATTTTGGTCTTCCAGTTCACTTTAACATCCATATCCACTGGCACAATATTATTAACACTTAATCATTTCCTCTGACCCAAATGATTTCTTTATGGTGCTGTGGAAACAGCAACCAGAGTCATGAATTGGGTTTTAATCTGGCTGAATGTCAGAAGTGTCTTCAGCGAGCACGCAGGCACACACACACACACACACATGTAACGGCACACACAGTAGTTGCATGATGAAATATGCTCCTGACAGGCTATGCGTTCGAGTTTTGACTGCATTTACCCTCTAGCTTTTCTCAGACTCAAACACGTAATATGAGTGAACCTAGCTCATACGTGTATTAATAATAAAACTGGAACTTAGTGTAAATATTTCTGCATCGGCCCCCTCAAGTATTACGGCCTGTTTTATGTTTTATGCCTCAAATTCATGCCATGGCTGCTTCCTTCAGTGAATTTTCAATTCATATCAGGATAAGCGGTCTGTTCTCAGGAGTACCATTAGAATAAGATAAGTATTTAGCTTCAAGGAAAAAGCCTTTGAGAAGAAGCCCTCGCTTTAATAGTAGCAGTAGCAACGTATCTGAGAGGGGAAGACTCATTATTTGTTGGAGCGGGATGTGGCTAAGAACAATTTCAGGACAGATTCAGTTACATACAGCGACCTGAATGTTTGTGGTCCCAGTGATTCCCATGAATCACATTGTTCAGTTCATCCATTGCTTTAAAGGATAACTTCGGTATTTTTCAACCTGGACCCTAAATTCCCATACTTTTGTGTCTATGTGACTAATGGGGACAACACTTTTTGAAATTGGTCCAGTATTGAGAGAACGCTGCAGCCGCCAGCCGCTAAACAGGCTGTAATTTAATCATTTGGGGCAACCTGGAACCGTCAGTTTACGTCCACTAAAGGTGGTTGCTTTTGCCACTGACAGACTCAGATTGGCAGATTATTATAAATGTTTGACAACATCTCGGAAAGAACTCTACAGAGAAATAAAACCTTTTTCTTACCTTTTGCTTTACATTTGTCATTGTGTCATGTGACTTGTTGCTGGAAGAGACAACAGTGGAAACGTGAGTGAGAGTGGAGAGAGGAGTCCCGGTGTTGTCAGAGTTTGTTGTGTTGGAGTACGGAATATTGAGATGATTTCGATAATGTGGAAGCAACGCAAGATTTCATAATGACACTTTTCCGAGCGAGAAACACGCAATAACAAACAGAATGGATCAAGCGAAAGGTAAGAAAAACATTTTATTTCTCTGGAATAGGGATGTAAATAATTAACCGTTTAACCGTTAACCGACATTAAGAATTTTAACTGATTAATGCTATCGGTTAAACGGTTAAAAGAAATATTAAGAATAGCTGGTCCACTTTAACAGCCCACCTTAAGTGAGTTTGAACCGGTGTTGATACAGGAAGTTGGCTTGGAGGAGTTGTAGCATTTATTCACGACAAATAAACTGTACACACACTGACTGCACTGCTACGTTCACAGCTACAACGCCACCGACAACCCCACACTCACCGCTGACACCACACATACACGGTCTGTCGGACATTCGCTAACGTTACGCCGGGCTGACAAACTGTATGTGTGCGACAACGGCGAGGCCACCTGCAACTTTACAGCTGTAAACGTATTATCTTGTCAGTTAACGGTTAATAATCGGTTAACGAGGATCGGTTATCGGTTAGGAAAAAATTCATAATTAGCATCCCTCCTTTCCATAATGTTGTCAGACAATTAGAATAACAATCTGAGCCTGTCAGTGGCAAAAACAAGCACTTTTAGTGGACGTAAACTGACGGTAACAGCTTGCCCCTAAGGATGTTAATAATGAACCACTTAACCGTTAACCGATAGCGTTAATTGTTTGAAATGCAAAACTCAGAGGAGCGGTTTGTCAGTTTAAGGAGAAAAGCTGGTCCACCTTAACAGCCCAGTTTAAGAGAGTCTGAGCCGGCGTTGCAAGATACAGGAAGTTGGCTCCGGTCTTGAGCTCACTTGAGCTGAGGAGTTGTTGCCTTTATTCACCACCACTGAAAACACACTGCTACACCTACGTTCACAGCTATAACGCCACCAGCAAACCTACACTCACTGCCGCCGCACACACACAGTCTGTCTGACACTTGCTATCGTTACGCCGGGCGACTGAGTATCGTTACGCCGGGCAGACAAACAGCTGACAACCAGCTAAACTAAACTAAATAATGCGGTGGTGGTGGCGGACTTTTACTGGGAAAGTGGTTGCATGTGTAGTCAACAGTGAACGCAGCACCGTGGCTGCTACAGTAACTCTCCCAGACGGGTGAACTGGGGACTCAGTTGTCTGTTGTGCTCATACACTGCAGCTGGTGCAGCGCTGTATGCAACGCACTAATCTTGTCGGTTAACGGTTAATAATCGGTTAACGAGGGTTGGTCATCGGTTAATTTTTTTTTCAAAAGTAGCATCCCTAGTTGCCCCAAATGATTACATTGCAGCCCATTTAACAGCTGACGGCTGCAGCGTTCTCTCTCAATACGGGATCAATTTCCAAAATGTTTATCCCTATTAGTCACTTACAAAAACATGGGAAACAAGTTCCAGGTTAAAAAAATACCGAAGTTATCCTTTAAGTCTCATTTTAGTACAGATGAAGTAATTATTTCATTTTACATTTAAGAAAAAAATATGAGCATCTATATGGCTTAACTGCGACTTGGCTGTAACTCTGTTTTCAAGGAAGAAATAGCAGTCTGGAAAAGAATTAAGCACGAGAGGGAGTAAGGAACAGAGACAGACAGTGTGTGAATGGGAAAAGAGGAGGAGGGGGCAGTATTTTAATGCCTGTTGTCACCACGTAATGTCCTCACTACGACAAAATGCTGAACCATGAGAAACCGGAGAAGACTTTTATAAAATCCCCCTTGCTGCCTCCAACATATCTCTGGGATATTCCAAGAGCAAAACGTATAAATCTGGGTCTTTCCACATCCAAGTCCCTCTCCTGAACACTGAACACACACACACACACACACACACACACACACACACACACACACACACACACACACACACACACACACACACACACACACACACACACACACACACACACACACACACACACACACACACACACACACACACACACACACACACACACACACACACACACACACACACACACTGAGACGAACTAAGTCCCGCAGGACCTATGACTGCAGTTTGAATACATACTGCACACTACCGGGCCCTCGTCGGCCTTGGCTGGGTTATATTGAGACTATAATAACATGCTTTCAGTAAGACAAGGTGTTGGTCCGCTCTAAATGGTCCTGTTACCAAGTTAAATTAAGAACCTCATGTCATCTTTACTGCTGTGAGACTCAGCAGAATGAGTCACACCTCTCGATTAATCGCAGGAGGGTTAAAGCTGGACTATTCCTGATTATTGTTTAACACAAGATGAGGGGGCCGGAGAATCCCATGGCCATTGTTTAGATAGTTGTCTCCGCCGTTTCGCCAGTTGCATTCCATAGTCATGCCATGATTTGTTTTTAATTTACTTTCTCTTCCCACAGCTTACATTTTCTCTCCATCTCTCATCTCGTTATGTGCTTGTGGGGTTGAGCACAGACTGTTTGTGAATGAATGTGTGTCATCATGGATTTATTTATTTGTTTCGGTCAACCGCAAGTCGGCGAGCTGAGGAGGAACCGTCAATTTGCGTAAACGGTCACAAAACACGAGGGAGGAGAAGCAAGGAGAAAGGAGAGGAAGAGAGGGGATAAAAAAGAATTTGGAGGAACAAAAGAAAGACAGGAGGTGTAGCATGTTTTTGGTGAAAGACAGCAACTCTCCTGCAGGGCCTGGGGGCACAGCGACGGCATACGTGGCCCATTCCCCACCTGGAGCTTGTCGACAGGAATTTAATGCCGGCTCTAACGTCTGAACCGCACAGCAGGAAAAGGAGGAGGAGGGGGTAGTGGGATAGGAAATACTCTCCCCACCTTCTTCATGTCAAACACAAGTCTGTGTGTGACTGTGCTGTTGCTGCCACCTGAGGGACACATTAACATCCTCCCCGCTCCCCGTCAGCCTCGTTCCCCTCCTCAAGTCACACGCATACAGAGACACGATTACACAAATATAAACAGACTCTCTTTCACAAACTCACTGGCTGTCTTTGTTGCCTGCCCCCGGGGTCGATTAGGTCGCAGGACCAGGCCTGTCCCCATATGGAGGCTTTTGGTCCCACGCCCAGTTTGATTTCCCCTCTGCCTCCCTGATTAAATCAAGCTGGACGTTTCTGTGGAGGTGGAAGAGAAGGAGGGAGAGTAACGAGGGAGGGAGAGAGGGACTACTGCCAAACTTTAGGCGAGCGGCGACGCACTGCTCCAGACAAGTCACACAATCTTTGTCTTCCTCGTTCTCCGTCCATCTATCCCTCCCCTTGCCTCTATCCTTTCTTTCATTTCCTCAAAAGCATTCCATGTTTGAAAATCAATGTATACTATATGACGCAGAAAAGCAAAAATGCCATGTGTAGAGGAAAAGGAATGGCAAAATCTTTAAAAAAGACATAAATCTATATTAGCCTGAAGGACGTGGTGAGAGGACTCAGTAGTTGCCAACACATTCACGGTGACCAAGCTGGGCGACGCAGCAGGGGTGCAGGAATGTGGGACAAAATCTGCCAGCTGGCTACAGACTGCAGGACAAACTCTGCTCAGGTGTCCAGTCCAATAAACTGACTTTAGTGGCTGGTCATTTTCAGGTATGTTTATTGATGCCAAAAAATATACATCTATGCTACCACATAAGTTTCTCTATACAGTCCATCAGACAAGCCTGATGTAATGTCAGTGAGTGATGAGTCAGAAAGCTGGATGTAGGAAAACAAAAACAACAACAACAAGCTGGGCTTGCCCGGTATAGTGTGTCTCAGGATGATGACATCATGACACAGTGAGTAGGAGGTAAAGTGCAGAACAATAATCATTCATCCCCATCAACTTCTGGCTCCGTTACATAAACCCTCACTGATCTTCCTTCCCACTTTCACAGACACACTGGAATAAACAATTAGGTAATGCTGTTAATGCACACATACCCGGATACAGTGAAATACCACACCGTAACGTCCTGTCCTCAAACATATACACAGATGAAAAAAAGTGCATGCAGATGTCAAACACAAATAAATTAGAAGCTCAGTGACATTTTAGGGATATTTGCAAGTGCATGCACTGTATGTGCACACAAATCTATGTGTGTGTGTGTGTGTGTGTGTGTGTGTGTGTGTGTGTGTGTGTGTGTGTGTGTGTGTGTGTGTGTGTGCACTTGCATAGATAGGATGAAACTCTAAACAGCCTCCGTTGTCTGGCTTTTTTTTTACTCGGGAGGCCTTAAACCAATTTACACACCAACTCCTTCCACCTCCTCACATACAGCCCCATGATGTTTAAATTAAAGAGGGAGGGAGGCAGGGGAGGGGGGGTGGAGTGGGGAGCAGTGTAAAGGAGAGAAAGAAAAAAAGTTTCCTGAACATAGTAGAAAATTATTTTCTCTGGACAGTTTTAAGAGTCGACATCCTGTGCTGGAGTTCTCTAATCATCACCAGCGCAATTTACAATCAGAACACACAGCAAGCCAGTTCAGACCAGCTCATCTGTTGACTTTGGCCCCAGCTGAGCTCCGCGTCCTGCTCTGTGTGTGTGTGTGTGTGTGCGCTGTTGCCATTTGAGACTTGGGTGACTCGGCACTGGGCCCTGACAAGGGTGGGGTGAACGTCTGTGGGGCTGAGGCGACCGCACACATGCACATGTTCCCTCTCTCTCTCTTTCATACACACATTTTTGCACGCTGTGCGTTTTTGCACAAAAGGCACACACCATAAAACGTCCACTGAACAAACATGGAAATGCACTTGAGCACACATGCGTGCATAAGTAAGATTTGGGCATAATTGAGCATTTGATAAACACAGATATGCACGCCACCAGGAGACTATTGCAACACACACAGAGCCTCAAAACAATTTGGACAGATGTGTTACCACAAAAACTCCCACACACACACATATATATATATATAGTTCAACGCATACTGTACATGCAGACAAAAACTGCTCCCTCCCCGTATCTACACTCATTCAGTGTGGCCCCCAGTGCACAATGCACAGCCCTTGTGTACATCTGTGTGTATGTGTGTGTCACACTCAGGATGCTCTCCCACCCACAGTTCCCTTGGCTGGCCTCCACCTAGCCCAAGCCCAGTGCGGTGCTGCTGCTTTGCCGCAGGGCTGAACACAGCTCACTGTGTGTCTGCCCCCTCACGGCCCCAGACTGTCCCGACCAATGTGCTTCTGATTAGGTGGCTTAATTACAGCTGTAAAAACAATGTTGATATAAGCCTCAAAATTGCAGTGTGTCAGATACTATTAGCCAACCTTGGACTCCAGCCATTGTTATCCAACTCCTCCAGCGACCCTCCCTCCCTCCCTCTGGCTCCTCCCATGCTTTTCCTCACCCTTATGATTTTTCCTCTCCCCCTCCACATTTTCTTCACTCTTTCATGTCACAAGCTGCAACACAGGCTGCAACGCAGGCCAAATGGCCCGCAAATAAACAGCAGTGGCATGCCCATTGACCTTGACACAGCCAGGAAAGTCAGAAAAACCTCTCTGGAAAACCAACATGTTGGAAACACATGACAATAAAAGCAACAAAAAAAATGACTTTATCTGATCAGGTGTGAATTACACTTTATTTGCTTAAATTGACTCTCTGGCCTGGGGTGCCTGACCTTTTTTAGTGGTCTGTGGTTGTTCAAAATAAGGGCTCTGTGGCAGAGTAAGAGGATATTCTATTAGCAAACATAGCAAAGCAGCGAAAGCTTCCAGAGAGGGGAGGTCAGACAGTCTGGGACAGGACACAGGGCTGTGTGTTGGGCTCTTTGTGTTTCAGTGACAGTGACTAAGGAGCGGGAGTGCGAAGCATGCCAGGAGTCTGGTCCAGGGAAAACTCTGCAACACTGTTGAGTGGAGGCAAGGAAGAAAAGCAAAGTAAAAAACCTCAAGTATGCAAATCCTGGGTGGTCCCATCTTTGGACTAGTCTAGGAGAAAGTCCCCTTTTTTCGTCTGTCTCCGTCCTTGAGGCAACATCCACTCTCCTGAGAACCAGGTGTTGTGGATGAACGGCAGACATTCATCAGGCTCACTTACAGCTAATCAGCTGAGTTAAGACAACAGGCAGTGGAGAGACCGAAGGGAGTGGGTAGGACTTGACAAAAAGGCGGTGGAGTGAACTGAGGGACATGCCAAGGGCGTGTTTCCAGACCCCGCAGGCCTCCATGGTGGCCTGCCTTAGCCCTGTGGCCTTCTCAGCAGCTGGCACTTCAAGGTTTCCCAAATGTGTAAAGCCAAGACCCCAAATTCACATTGGTATGAAGAGCGAGACACTGAAAGCGAGGAAGCAAACTACCCAGGCCTGTATTGATTCTTGTGGACCAAGCAGGGTGTGTCTCTGCACTTCCCAGCCTTGAAAGGCCGTCTTGTCACTAAAGGTGGAGGCAATACAGTATGCCATCGTTTGAATAATTGATGCCTGATTCCTAAGTAATCAGTGTCCTCACAAGACAATGCATTCCCTTTCTCCCTGGTGGAGAGAAAGAGCTCGGCCTGTTTTTGTCCCGATGTCTTTAGAAGCGAAAGGTAAAAGCTTTAATGCACTGAAGCCACTGGAAGTGCTCCCTCTGAAGGACTCCCCCTGGAATCAGCTGGGATGGTGTGTCTCTCCTTATGAGGGGGCCTATCAAAGTGGCCTTCCAGTAAAGGGAGTGAGAGAGAGAGAGAGAGACAAAGTAGGAGAGGAAGATAGAGTCATTGAGTGAGCGAGTGTGTCGGAACAGGAAGGCATGTGCATGCATTTAGATGTGTGAGTGCACGCTCATGTGTATGTGCTGTAAAATGTATACTAAGTATAAAGTTTGTTTAGGTGCTGCGCATAAAAGTATTTGTACTCATGTACAAGAATGTCTTCATAAGTGCCCGTGTGTGTATGTGTGTGTGTGTGTGTGTGTCCTGGAATGTGCAGCCCCTTCCTCTAAACAGGAAAGGAGTACAGTTAATAGCATCACCACCCTTTCCCCTCATACAGAACGGTGGCCAGACCAAACTTTTACTGTAAGCCAATCTGACCCTGAACCCGTTTCACAGTAATATCTTACACAACGTCAGATTTCCTGAGATTTCCCCCCAAATTCGCCGTCTGCAAAGCACCTGGCAGGAGACGTGAAAATATCCCTATCAATCTCTCTGCGAACGATTTAGCTGCCATATCTACAAGATATGTGACCACGGCAACAGAAAACAGAAGAAGACAGCGGTGGGAAGGACGAGCCAATAACTCTACCACTGCTTATCTCGACAATAGCGGGTAATTAGTGAGTCGGTGTGTTGTTTCTTCAGGAGAGGCGCACCGTGAGGTCTCTCTCACTGGGCCTGTGTGCATTCATTATGTGGGCTCCTTGTAATACAAAAGACACTTCTATCCACACACACACTGTCCTGTTATCACCTCATAGAGCAACCCTGAGGGTCACACAACACAGTGTCCTGAAAAGACACTAAGCATGAAAAAACATACAACGCTGTGACTCCGGGGAACCACACATTATCACTGTACAATGAAATCCACTGTTTTTGTCTTGTACCAAAGAAATATTATTGAATTCATGCTTTTACAAACTCCAGCATAAATCCACTTTAGTAAATCCCCCAGACTGCCTTTTCCCTCCGTACACCATGATTCACTTGTAGGGCCAGTTATCGAACCTAAAGACTTTTGTACACCGAGTATCAGAAAAAGTACCGGGAGCTGGAATCAAATGTTTGCTCAGATTTTTACTCTTCCTTATTTGTCCTTCAATCAGATGATTTCTGATTAAAAATCATAATTTTTACAAGACTGTATTCTATTTAGGCAAAGATCTTGTACGGCTGCTTGTGTTTGGACATTTAACAGTGTGTGAGAGTCTTTTATTAAACAGTAAAAAGGGATTTTATAAAAGAAAATCTTCATATTCCTCAAAGTAAGGGAATGAAAAGCATTATATAATAGTCAATCAACAGAAAATGATCAGCAACTATATTGATAATCGGTTAATTGTTTAAGTGCCAAAAATGACAATAATTTGATGGTTCCAGCTAGAGCTGCAACGCTTAATCAATCAGTTGTCAATTATTAAATTAATCGCCAACTATTTTGATAATCGATTAATCGGTTTGATTTTTTTTTCTTTTTTTAAGTCAAAATTCTCTGATTCCAGATTCTTAATTGTGAATATTTGCTGGTTTCTTTACTCCTCTATAACAGTAAACTGGATAGCTTTGAGTTGTGGACAAAACAAGACATTTGAGGACGTTTTTTTCACAATTTTCTGACATGTTATAGATCAAACAACTATTAAAAATCATCGATAGATTAATTGACAATGAAAATAATCGTTAGTTGCAGCTCTAGTTCCAGCAGTTTGCTGCTTCTTCATGTTTTACATTATAGTGAAAAAGTGTTGGACTATTGGTTAGACAAAGAGTGACATTTGAAGGTGTCGCCTTGGGCTCTGGGAAATTGTGAAGAACATTTTTAACTATTTTCTGATGTTTCATAAAACCAAACTATTAATCAATACATAATTAAAAGATGAATCTGTTATGAAACAATCATTAACTGCAGCCTTATATTGCTTTGGTATCCGTCACTTGTTATGTTGTTTACAACTGTTACATTTTGATCTAATGTGTGCAAACTTGTCTTTAAGTTATTTTAACGTTTCACAAAACAATTGCATTATTGTATTATTCTGTGTTTAGATTATTTGTAGCTATATTAGTTTTTTAACAAACAAAAAAGACATTAACGCTGGGTCCCATGGCCGTGCTGAGGTGAATGTAATTTACAGTGAGAAAGTGCACAAACGGTTGCATTTCGTCTGCTGAAATGTTTGTAGGAAAGCAGCGAGATCATTTCAATATCAAAGGCACGTTCACTTAATTTGCATTAAACAGGGGAGGGTGGTGAGCTAAGAGGCGGTCCTTATCCCAATCAATCAAGACATGTTACATGTGCAAAATCACATAATTAAAAAATGCACAAATATCATAACTTCTCAAAAATATCCAATTATGATTCCTTTTTATCCCTTAGCACATGCCTCTCCCGTTTTCATTATGTTGTGACAGTAAAGTGAAACATTATTTAATATTTAGTGATGAAACAGGGAAGAAACTCTCTCCTCTAACTCTAACTGTGCTACAGAAATAAAATTGAAAAGACAGTGAGACTCTCTGAGAAATATGCTGAAAGTGTCAATGCGGCTGCTTGAATATGGCAAAATTGCTTATTTTCAGATTCAGCCACATCAAGCAGTTTTTTTTTTTCCTGGCTGTTTGTGGAAGAGCTTGCATATTCATGGCGCGCCTGTTTTGAGAACCTGTCACTGAGCCTGTTATATAGCTCTCCCTGCCTTCCTGTTCAGGATGGCTTCAGAGGCAAAAACACTCCATCAGACTTTACACTGTCCAGCTGACACAGTCAGGCAGTAAAACTGACAGCCAATGGAGTCTGGCCTAGCAAATGAACCGGACATAATAAACCACTGACACAGGGGTCACCTTCTGTCACTGGCTATGTATCCACACATTCATACGCACGCATAGAAACGCACATATACGCATCAAAAGGACAATGCGCCCCATATCCTATTGCTATTAAATACCCATACACTCACACACACGGGCACAGACCATCACTTGCATCCTCCCACTTCTCTCCTTTGGCTGGGTTAAATCCTGCAAAACCCCAGCCTTGTATTTGACCTGCCTCCCACCTCAGCTGCAAAAGAGCGAGTGCAGGAAGGAGGAGCCGGTGAGCACCCGGGCTTCCCACTTCTCAGACAAGAGCAACTATGGATTTCTGACTTAAACTTGGCTAGTTAGAAGGTCAATATAATATTGAAATGCATGGGAATAATTCCCCTTCTGCATGGACAGCTACCTTCATAAATCTGAAGGATTAATAAAACAACTGGGTGAGTGTTTTTTGCGCCTATGAAAGTTCTCACTGACAGCTTATCCCCTCGTGGCTCTGTGAAACACGATGGGTGTTCGATGGGAGAATTATCAGCATGGCTAACACTCAGGTCAGGAGCCCCTTCATGTTGAAATCATCCACTGACAACACCGTATGTGCATACAGTATGTGTTTGCCGTGCATGTAGGTATATATTTTCTTTTTCCATGTGAAGATAGTATTGTGTAAGTGGTGTGTGTTATCAATCCAGCTTCCTCCTCCCACGCTATATGACTGCTGTGTTCCCCCTCCTCCAAACCCTTCCCTCTGCTGCACAGCCTCTGTACACGGAGAGCTCTGCACGGTCCCCGTGGAATCTCCCGTGTCAGTACATTACCTTATAAGTGGAGGCATTGACTGTGGGGACTCTTTGATACACATTCACATACAGTACAAACACAATTGATCTTCAGCGGAGCATTGAGGAGGTTGGGAGTGGGGGGTGCTGAAGAAAGATCTACACACGTATAAGAGATCACAGGCCTTCTTGTGGAATAAGAACTGTGTGCGCAAGAAGGAACAAAACGCTTCTTTGATAAGGATGTGACAAGGAGCAATCTTTCCCTGGAGCCAGCCGCTGAGCACTGAACACTATCAGCAATCTCACAGCGCCACAGTAAAAATGTAATATTATCCTATCTGTGCAGCCTCACAGTGGGCATAATGTGACTGGCTGTATTAATTATACATTTCTTTTTCTTTTTGCATGAGCAGATTTTCCCCCTTAGGGATGCTAAAATAATGACTCCATCTTTTGACAACATTTGCAGCTCAATTAAAAAGTGTTTATGTCAATCTTACCGTGTGTGGGCGCTGCTGGTTCACCGTGTGCACTGCAGTAGGGGGGTGTTGTCAGCTACGAAGTGGATATGAAGTGTCGGAGACCTTAGGTTGTCTTGACAATACACGGGGGTCAAACTTCAGCACTGACTTTCTCTCAAGGCAAAAATAAATATTCCATCCGATCTCCCCACTTATTGGTAAAAAAGGAATTATTTACTCGTTTTTTCAGAGATACGGGAGAAACATACAAAAATCAGCGAGTGACTAATCGATTCCTCCTCCATTTATATTTAAAATTGTTGAAGAGAGGGGCGTTTGTTAGGTTCAAATAAATACTTTCTCTTAGATGTGGATGCGAGCTCAGACAGCAGTCAATGATATGTTTGAAATAAAAATAAATGAATTGGAGTGTTTTTGCTCTCAGAGAGAGGAGAGCCCTAATGAGAGTGATCACAGATGCCAAGACCAAACACTTCAAACAAAAGGCAGCTTGTTCTTTCATACATGAACTGAAAAAAAAAACCTTTAAAGATATTCTCTTTAAAGAAAAAACAAAACAAAGAGAGTGACAGAAAGCGATAGTGGAATTATGTTATCTGGTGAAGAAAGTCCGAACTGAACAATCACAACCTATTTGCTATCTTTCTGGGAAATGGTCCTAATTACATAATTTGTAAGTGTAAAAGCAGAGGAATTTAGAAAATTACTAACAATAATTTGCTGTAATTATGGGTCTCCCCTCGCACCACTTACTCTGCAGCCTCACACCATATACTGTAATAGATGCTTTAGCTGTCCATATTTAGATGAGTTGTGAATATAAACAAGTGAGTGAGTGAAAAGTCCTTCTTAGTCTATTTAAACCCTCCCCCGCAGGCAGCAGTATTTACAAGGAAACGGTTATCATTTAGTCTCTGTTGCGGATCAAAATGTCAAGCTCCACAGAGAATCTGAGCAGTGCTGTTAGGGCCAAAAGTGCAGTTTTAGAGCCCCAGGATCTGAGAGAAAAAAATGATTTGCAAATGCCCAAATATGTCTAATTGACCTGAAATATAGCCTGTGTGCAGGAACTGTTTGAAATCAATACGAAGAGCGAAAAGAATATCCTTGAAGGAACATTTCAGAGGATCACACCGCATGTCTTTCGGAGGAGCATTATGAAGTATGCAAGAATTATGAAAACAATCAAGAAGTCATGAAAGGTCATGTGAATTAAAATTGCAGCGGTTGCGGCAAATTAGGAGAGAGTGAGGAACAACTGTTTTTTCACCTAGCGGACCAGTATAATAGGAGTACACTGAGCGCTACTGTAGATTATATGAATATTCTGTGGACGTGAAAGCCATTTGTGAGTGAATTTACACATAATGTATTCCCTCTGTATTTGTTTATGGTGTGTGTTTAGTGGGGTAAATCAATAGGCAGTATTCCCAGCCTTGATTGGATTCACAATTAGCTCCAGACTCCCTGACAGTGGGTATGTTAGATTCAGCACGGACAGCCTACCTGATTGTCTTTCCCTCACATCAACCGCCACTCCACGCCATCTTCTCTGCTGTCCAGGTGCCTTGTGGGTAACGGTGAGGACTGGAGAGAAGTTCCTCCCGTATGGTGCCGTGACAGCTCCGAGATGCTCTTTGACCTGAGAGGAAGGGAAAACAACATCAATGGTAATTCCCCTTCAAACACATTAACTGGGATGAACTGGGTCCCACCGAGCCCCTCTGAGTGGACTCGCATTGATCGCAGAAATCCATGAATAAATTTAGCACTAATTGATTTTTTTTCCTCCTTAGAAAATAAATCTCTAATTCTGAGTAGATGCAGTGAATGTAGCAGATTGTGCAACCACCTTCCTTTTTTTAAATCTGTAGGAAATACGTTTTGTAATGAGCCACAAAAATATTCAGTGTCCTCTCGTAGCGTCCGATCCAGGACGCCTGTTGTTTTCAGTGCAGCCACAAAGTTTGATCGTTTTGCGACTTGACAAGAGTTTATAAAAAAGTCCACCTTGCATTCAGTTGCTAAACAAACAAAGAAAATTCATTGTGTTAGGACTGCCGAAGCAACAAGCCCAGAAATTAACCCATTAGGCCCTCTGGATTTCTGCTACCCTTTTAATTGCTTTCAGTGGGGATTGAAGTTATAGTTGGAGGGGAAATGGTGTCACATATGCATTTACGAGAGCTCAATTTGCCTTCGCCCTGCCAGTTGAAAGAGTGATACCGTCAATATCGGAAGAAAGCATTTACAAAATATTCCAAGCATCAAGTGTAAATTCTGCTCTGGGTTTACAAAGTGGAAGAAGATGTTGAAAATGTGTTCTCACGAAGGTGAACTGCCGAAGAGGTTTTATTCAAATCAATAGGAGGAAAATGGTTTTGGATCAGCGAGCATTTCTATATTACAAAGGGTACGTTAAAGAAAATGTCTTTAGTTTTTGACATAAAAAAATAACAAAAACAAAATGTGTGTGTAAAAGAATATTTCAGAATTGTGGAAAAAAAAATCTCCCAAAATTCAAGACTAAATTTTAAAAAAGTATCTTAAACTATAAGTATCTCATTAAGCTATATTTTAAAGACGAGCTATTTAGCCGAAGGAGAAGTGTGGTTTTTAAGCAGAGCACTTATTTTAGTCAGACTATATAAAGCTGATTGGAAACACTCTGGAGCAAGCCGTTCACAGTTTAATCAATGAATCCTAAAGTTCAGGTTGATCTTTCAGTCGGATGCTACAGTATTTTATTTTATATAATGTGTTTTTCCCCTCTATTGCTCCAGCTGAACTCACTGCTCAGTAAAATATCATAGCTTTGTGGATGGAAATTGCACGCTTTTATTCCATGCTGTGATAAAAATCTTTGCATTTGAATATGGATGTTTGATCTGTAATAGTAGTATATAATAATAATGGTTAAATTTACTACTTTGCATATAATAACTGCAGCAGATTTTATTGTATATTTCAAGTTGTCAATTGAAATAGTCAGGGTGCTTATTCCTAGTAATGATTGAGGAGTCTTGATTTGAGACGTTGTAGATTCAGGTATCATACTGCCACCTACTGGTTGAGACTTTTCTCAAAAGATGTTCAGTCAGTCAGAGTGCACTCAAATGAGTTCCTCATGATTACAAGTATTCAGTGATTTCAGGAAGGGCAACTTCTACTTCAATGACATCTATGGAAATGAAATATTACAGTTAGTTTTACCTCAAATGGTAGATAATATCCTCAGACATGTCCATTAACTAGGAGAGGAAATGTCCCATGGGTGCCCTGACTAAACATCATGCCCTGGGCCCTTTAAAGCACATGTAGCTGAAGATGTGGTTATGGTCTATCAAGACTCCCTTCACTGACAAACCTCAATTGCTCAGTCGTGCAAAGAAAAGAGCGATCCTGAAAATGTTCCTTTTTGTTTGATGGATGAGTTGTACATATAATGGCTGGGCATTACCTCTGCAGATAAACCAGACTTGACATTGCCCTGCGCTGGAACATCTGGGACGCCCCAGAGACGGGATCAAAGGCCCTGCGCGTCCTTGGACTCTATCTGTGCCAAACATGCACAGCGAGCTCAAGAACGGCTATCCAGCGCATTTCAGTCATCATCATCTGCGCTGGCTGTGTTTGTTAGTCATCAGCTATTTCGGTTTAATTTGTTACAGTCATATTCCTCAGTGTTTTCGTCATGGTAACAGCAGGGCTGAGAGCGGCGCAGCTAGACATTACAGTAAATCAATTTATGAGCTTATTATCCCACAACAAAATTATATCTTTAGCTAAGTGGAAACATGAATGTGATGTTGAAAATCAAGTGCTAGACTGATTGATCTTTCTAGCACTTTTCCGACTGACACGTCAGACTGAACAGCATATCAGCTCGGCTCTCATCGGCACTATACTATGGGGGCTGGCTGTGCTACAACACAATCCACATTACTTGGGCTTTGTTTGGAGAGAGCCAGCCAACTGCATAACCTTAATTAGTCAAGCTGTATTCATTGAAGTGATTACAATGCCCTGCACAGTAGTGAAGAGAAGCATCTGTCACTTAAACTCAAATGATTTCTCAATCCTTCCACTCAGTAGAATAAATTCATCGTAGTATTTAATACATTCCGATGATGATTTTGTGCCAAAATAAAATATAATCTTGTCTAGGGCTGCCACTAATAATTATCGTGATTGATTAATCTGTCAATTCTTTCTTTTTTTTATTAATCGATTAATTTTTTTAGACTACAAAATGTTTGAAAATAGCGATAAACACCCGTAACAAGTCTCAAATTGCTGTCCACAACCCAAAAATATTCAATTTACAATAATATAAAACACAGAAAAGCCGCATCACATTTGAGAGACTTGAACAAGCGAATATGTTTGATTTTTTTCCTTCCACAATAACACCATTATTAAAATTGTTGCCGATTTATTTTATGTTGATTGACTAATCAATTAATCTGTTAATTATTTGAGCACTAATCTTGTCCACTATATTCTTATGTGTTGCATAAGTTCAAAATGTAAAAAGCATAGCATATCTTTAGCATTAATTTTAGTTCTGCCATGGCAAAGAAAGGACAAAATGAGGTTTATCCTGGATTGCATTTTTTTCCCAGGTTCTTGAGTTTCATTGTGTTTGCCATTTCTAAATCTCCCCAAGGCTATGCATCTGCTGCTCTCCAGCCTGCACAACCTGGGGAAAAAAAGCAGGATGTCACTTTTGTGAACTAGCAGCGGCAGAGAGGAGGGAAAATGACGCAATCATCAGAAAAGTGGTTTGGGTGGTGAAGCAGGGGCCTTACGAGGGGCAGGTTGCAGGGATCGCCCGCACCTCGGCAGATGTGCCTTGGTGTCACTCCACATCCGCAGCCGAATGAATCACCCAACAGATGTTTAACGTCAAGGCCGGGCTGTCACGCCAGCCAAACACACACATGCACGCACCAGCCGTGCAAAGGTATGCATACACACAGTACAATTTATTACTACATTAGGAAGAGTGGCTCCACAAGGGGTCAGGCCAAGGCGCTGATGTTCACCTTGATGCGACTTTGACAAAAAAAAACAACAAAAGAGATTTCCCTAAGTCTATATAGAAGTTTTTGTAGGGTGGAAAAAAATCCTGTGATGTGCATTAAACACACAGAATGTAGTGTATACTCAAACTCACTGAGCCTTATGAGATGTTTCTACAGCATAATGTATTTTCAGACACTCTTTTTGATCTGTGGCTTCCACCATCCGAACACAACCCGTCAATATTGAAAGATATTTTAGATAACTCTACAAGCATCCTCCCCCTGATTCTTTTTCTGTTTTGTTTTGTGGGACCTTTCATGGCAGAACAAAGATATTACCCACAGATGTATTTTTTGTAATGTTTTAGGGTTTGTTTCAAGAGTTGTTTTGGCGTGGGGATGACGAAACGCAACACTACTACAATAAACTGCCAATGCTATAAAACAGATGTTTTCCACCTTTGTAATGTCACACTGCCGTGCTGTAACGCAACACATTTCCACATGTGAGATTTTATTGAGGAAATTATAGTCAATTAAAACTACGGACTTAAGTTCATACAGTCACATTTATTTTTGTCCTGTGCCCCACTGTCATCTAAGGTGAACAATCACTCAAGGATTTGACTGATCTTCTCACAGAATCGATCTTTTTTTTTTGTGCCATGGATGTATTTTTTTTAAAGTGCACCTTGGTACCAAGAACATTGAGAATCGCTGTGTTCAAAAAGAGCAATTGAAGGTAAGGAGCTTTTAAGAAAGAGTTGCTGGATCTTTGAGAACATTCTTGAGGCCCTTTTCCCCTCTTTTGGAGAAACCCAGGCAGATAAAAGGAAACACTCGGGTGGATTAAAGTGTTCAGAATGTATCAGCATCAAACCACTAGAGTTTTTGCCCTCTACATTTTTCAAACACAGTCAATAGATCTAAATATTTTACTGTGCCCTGGCCGATTTATTGTTTGATGTTTAAAAACTTGTGTGGAATGAAAGAAAATTCATTAAAGAAGATGGCCCCAGAACGAGGCCCTACGATCAGCTTTGAAAGTCTAGTTTAACTGGGATATTGATCATTCTCTTTCTTCTGTGACAAAGGCCACCAGGGACGCTAGAGGTGTCGGTGGATGAAGGCGTGCTGCCAATAACACCAGACGTGTGTATACACACACACTATAGGTGGGGCTGGGAATTACACTACTGACACCGAAGAAATCCAATAACTCAAAAATGACCAAACAAACATCACATTCTTGATTTCTTTCTGGTCAAAGGGAGATTCAGTGTGGATTAGATGAAGCAATGTGCGCTTGAGGGTTTTGATTTTTTGAAATGCATGACAGATAAGACAATATTTGTGAACTTAATTATACAGCTTCGAGGGGCCACTGGAGATAGAAACCTTAAGTTAAGAGTTTCTGTGTTTCATTGAGCATCCCTAAATTCATTTAGGACTTTAATCTGACTACAGGAGTTCCAGCTCTTAATCAGGAAATGTCTCATGTCCTGTCATAATATAGAAAGAGCTGTTCCATAAGGACTATTCTGCCTTCGTGGCCTAACAAATCTCAGCAATTCTTTTTATATTCTAAAAACTACACTGTACCACAAAAAGTCTTATGCACACACTGGAAACACAGCAACAATTTTTGACAGAGCTGCATCATAGAAATCTTTTTCAAATCTATTTTAAGAGATACTCTGCATGCAAAAAAATTTAACTTAATCCACATGAGTTATTCAAGCTTAGATTGCCATCGAAAATAACTCCTAAATGTCTGGCAACTTCCTTGACATCAGGAGACAGACTAACCACAGCATAATTAATTAAATCTTTGGAATACGCAGGGCAAAGAGTTCTTTTCCCTGAGCTGCAAAACATTGGACAAGCAGGACTTGACAACTGTCAGCTGTGCTTTAGAGATGGCCAGGCTATTTAGACCGGTAATTTAAAGATTCTCTATTTGACATTCAGAGCATTAATATAGCAGCAAACAACTATTTGCTATGTAAAGATATAGAGGAGTAATGTCTACCTGAGCAGAGAATGAAGTCAATCTCCCTCTGTGTGTGTTGTAATCAGAGCTTCTCTGTGGATTGTTCACGTAGCCAGTCCGCCCGTGCGTGCATGTTAGTGCATGAGAGTCCCTGTTTGTGTGTCCCATTGGCTAGCTAATCGCAGCCGCTCTGCACTGCGCTCATACGGCAGTTACCGCTTGTTGCAGAGGCGTAGCATAGAGCCACCGTCTAGAAGGTAACCTGCAAACTTCCGAAACTTTTGCGAGACTCGCTGCCCGACAAACCTATCCTAACCTTAACCATTCGAGGTCAATGCCTAACCTTAACCATCTTGCGAGAGGCTCATAATTTGCATGCTACTTTCTAGACACAACCCCGTCGCCATATTGAGAGCCGTGTGGAGGCAATCCATTAATTATAGATTTGCTCTGAATTCCGTATAGAGCTCCTTTAAAGACTAATAGAACAACATACTGTATCATCAATGTATCAGTGTCAGTTGAAAAGAAAGAAAAAACATCTGCGAGTTGTTCCAATTATTAAGCGTTATGGTTATTATTATGGTTAAAGCTAACAATAGCAAAATAAGGCAATGTTTTGTGTAAGGTGTAAATCCTTTAAGCAATGCAAATACTAAATTACATTATAACATTTCTGTTCTTACCTTTGTAAATGTGTCTTTAATTTGATCACGCCATTTTGGAATAAAGAGTTGCCCCCTCTGTGCCTCTCTACTGTGTCTATGATACTAGAAGAGTTCAGAAAAATATCAGAGGATCAAATTATGTGGAGCACAACATGGCCCTTTTTACATTTACATTACAAGTAAATTACGACAAAGATAGCAACGAAAATGACAGCATATTCTAGACCTCAAGTTACAGCATAGAGAAAAAGGGACTGAATTTCACTCATAAATGCTGACTCTTCATGCAACTCAGGAAAATAGCAAAATAATTGCACTTTATTCTTTAAAAAACAGTTTTAAAGGAGATGTGTGGGCAGAATGCCCACAATGCATGTGGGATTGTAAGACACTGTAAATAGGAATGTAATTTTTTGACCATGTTTGCATTTGGTTGTCATAAATGTATTGATAACCAATAAGTAGGCAAAATTATAATAATTTTCATGTTGTCTTTTATGTTATATATTGCCTCTACACACACACACGTCTGCTTTTCAGATTAGGCATATGAGAAACAATTTAGTTTGTCCCTCGTTCTGCACAGAATTACACTCTTTTAAAAACTGAATCAGTTTTTGGCACCGCTGTGACTACGCAACATGGCCAGTCTAAATAACAAAGCACCTCTTCTCTTTCCAAGCATCAGTTACTGATTTCCAACCCATCTGTTTTCCTGCTCCGACCGTAGCTCTGATCACAATGTCTGTGTGTTTCAGAGCGGCAACAATTGCTCTAAGACGAGACCTCCCACAATCTAAACTGGACTAAACCACTGATGTCCATTTAATGGGTAGATTTCTCTTTTCGTGTTTGCTGACCACTGTGTTCAACAGCGTCTATCTCAATCCCAGTTGTGTTTTCCACAATATCTTCCTCTTCCACAATCTGCCTTATCAACCATGAAGTTATTGAGTGGAATTACCATTCTGCAGCTGAATCAGCGACTCCGTAAATGTGGAGTAAATAAATACAGTGACCGTAGGTGAAACAGGTCCTTACATTCAAATGCAGGCGAACCCGCTGGGCCGTCAACTCCCAGGACCAAGTCAAGCCGCTCGCTCACTGGAGATGCTGGTTTCTTCCACGGCACGTGTAGAAGCTGAATAAAGAGAGGAGATTTGGGCATGTCAGTATCTCTGTCATTAGTAACATGTTTGTCACAGCAAAAGCAGGTACTTGAAGTACATGAAATATGGCGCGGACTCTTAACGATATCATGAACTACTGAGCTGCTGGCAAATTTGGAGTAGCCAACAGGGAAATAAACGCTGATAAATTACCCTCCTGGACTCCTACTGCACACTTTGACATTTTTACCTTAATGAAAAAAACATTTGTAAGAGCTACATTTCACCAGTAACTCCAAACTGTGAATTACTAGGTAGCAGACAGCTGTGTCAAGGTATGTCTTATTTTATACATTGTTCTTGTGGACGATCTGTGAGGAGACGCTACCTGCACCAGAAATAGCACTTGATTGAAGTTTGATTGAAATCTGTCAAGAACGCTTGGGTTGCAAAACTAGGGGCTAGTTTCCAAGGCAACACGTTCACCAAGTGGTATTAGTTCATCATCGGGAGCAGTGCTCGTGTCTTTTTATTGCCACCTTCACATATTTCTCTAATTAGTTGCCAACGCTGGTATTAATTCATTCCCTCAACTGTTCAACTCACATGTCCTTCCAATATCTATGTTTTATCAGAGCATTCATTCGAAATGCTTAAGTGTGGAGTATGAAAACATGAATACAAAAACCATCTAATGTTTTTTTTTATTTATCTAATAAGATGTAGTTTTCAATCTGTTCATCTCAGAGTTTTCATTCACATATCTTGAGGTCGGAGGTCAAGGGACCCCTTTGAAAATGGCCATGCCAGTTTTTCCTCGCCAGAATTTAGCACAACTTCGGAGCATTATTTAGCATACTTCCCGACAAGCTAACATGACATGGTTGGTACCAATCGATTCGGGTTTTCTAGTTTCATATGTTACATACCAGTATCTTCACTCTAGCTTTAAGACTGAACCCGCTACAACCTCTGAAAGACAGAATAGCGGCCATCGGATTGTTAAGACATTCATAGTTTATAAAATCAATACTTGATGTGGGTGTTGTCACGCAAAGTATCGTGATACTATGGTGTATCAATTTTTTTCCCCCACCCCTAATACTGGTATGACCTGATTTATTAAAAATTCCAATCACATATAGTAGTTTTAAAGATGTACAAACTGTGTATCCCATTTTCACATAAAACTAGTCAAATTAGTTGTAAGTGAATATACTTTTTATTTCCTCAGTGCCTCAGTGAAAATGTCTACCAGCACTCTGTCCTTCTGTCCAAGTGTATAACTCTCCTTTGAAAAGACACACAGGGCACAGCAGGAGGGGAGATGTGATGTTCTCTCTTTTTATTGACTGACACTGCTGATGAGGGCCCATCCTGCACTTTGGCAGGAGGGTAGGCAAGCATGCGGAGGTGGCGCCCACCAGGGTGCAAGGAGGGGACGACATGGTCGTCCTTCATAGATATTCCATGCGTGGCTTTACCCTCAGCTGCCCTGTCAAGGTCTGTGTATGCCCCTCCAAGGGGGCTGAGACAGGGTCATGGATGACACCCGCCTCTATGCCAGACGTGACAGCACAGCTGGGCCGCTTAATGACAGAGGGGCCTGGCCCAGCTCACACCTGCCCATCCTGGGCAGGGCAGGCGACCTCACGGGGAGAAAGAGGAGACGCTGCCACATTCGATGGGCAGATGTTCTGGAGAGGAGACAGCAGAGACAGCTGCACTACAGGGACCCCTCCGTTTCTCTCCTCTCTCCAGTAATTGAAAATCATGTAAAAGGTCAATTGTGTGATACTGGCTGTCCCTCTCTGCAAGTTGTTCCTTTCAGCCAGAACATGACAAAAACAACACTGACTGGATGACAGCTTTTGCCGCAATTACTGCCTCTTTAGCTATGGATGTCCATGTAATGACGATATCTGTAAACATTCCCAGTGAATAAATCTCCATATACAAAGAGGTGCGGGCCATCTGTTGGAGGCCATGGATAGGGGTCCCTGAGAGAAACCTAATCATTGGGTACATTACACAGACACTGTTATGACATTTGGACTCCAAACGAAGGAGGAACTGTAAGGGGGGATGTAAATAAATCTAATTCCAAACTCTAGCAACATTTGCTGAATAGCCGGCCAGCAGCACCTGTGTAAAGAGTCCACTGTGGTACAGGGGGTCCGTGCCTGTCCTGAATACTGACAGTGACCCTCTTTCTGGGTTTCACTGTGATGAGAAGTGGCAGGGTTCAAACCTCCACAGGATTGCTCTCTCTTTGTGGTCGTCTTAAACAGAACCAGCTACAGAACTGTCACACACCATCATCCTCTCTGATATTCAGCAGAGACTTTTAGACCTTCATAGACAGATTAACTATCAAAATAGACAACGCGGACATCAAGTAACAGGGAAATGAAATCAACTTTAGCCGCTTTCGCAAGAAAATTTGATGTTTGACTTTCAAGTACTAGAACCTTGCCAATATATTTGAGATTTTTTTTTTTTACTTGACCTAGATAAGTGCATGTTTTATGGGAACTGGAGAAGGTACAAAAGGTTTGGATGCTCAGACTGTGAAATGCACTTTTTAAAGAGAGTGTGTCAGGGTTGGACAAAGAATGGCCTATAAATGTGACATCTCATCCCACATTTATTTCAATAATTAAAGTTTGAAAAAGTTGTTACTTTTAATGAGGAACATGTTGGGGCTCACCCACAAACATGTGGTTTTGAGGGAACTCTTTAACATCTTAACAAAAACAAGTGCTGTGACTTGAGTACCAGCACAAACAGGAAGGAAACAATATATTCCATAAACTCCCCCAAATGAGAATGTTATCAATAACACTTGTGTCTGCAGGAAAAACAAAATGAAGCTCTTCAAGATGCATGTTTCTGGTTTGACTGACCGTAGCTCTTTGCCAATAACAATGTTACCCGCAATCACGATCCAAACCACACACCCTTGGCAAGGGACTCTGTCACAAATTATGTTTTGATTCTGAGCAAATGCAACAGCTTCCTGTCTAGTGCTGTTTCCTCTTACTGACTGTTTTATCATCTCGAACCAAATGCAAATTAAAGGATGCTGTTTTTACTGCAGACACAACATTTAGTTAAATATCTGAATTGTTGGATGCTGCAGATCCTCATCAAGGAAGCAATGACTGTAACATCAGAACTTCAAAGAAACCAAAACTATCTGGAAACTCTGTTTTACACATTGTTGTCTAATTGTCTCATGCCTAGAAAACAAATAAACAACCCTTATTTCTAAATCACTCCTAAAACCACTGGGCCTCTAAATTTAAGGGACCATTGTGTAGGATTTAGTGGCATCTATTGGCAAGGTTACGGATTGCAACCAACTGGATACCCCTCCCTTTCCAAGCGTGTAAAAGAACCTACGATGGCTTTCTGGTGCATTCGTGCCACCAAATTCAAGCCGCCACTTCAACGTAAATATGTGAAAGACTGTAGAGTCAGTGTTTGGTTTGTCCATTCTGGGCTATTGTAGAAACATGGCGATGCAACATGGCGGGCTTCATGAAGAGGATGCGCTCCCTATGTAGACATGAAGGGCTCATTCTAAGCTAACGAAGACACAACGATTCTTGGGGCCCTGAAGCCTTTGGAGCCGTCGGTCGTCCTAGTTTTTTTGCGGTGTGTCCAGCACCGTTGGCTCTAATATGCCCGTGTCGGAGGCTTTTTGGCCAATTCAGCATGTTGAATCGGCGGCAGAGCCTGTCGTTGAGAGAAATCACTCTGATTGGCTGTTCAGCTGAAGCGAATCAGTGCACGAGAAGAGAAACAGAAGTGAGGAAAGCAAGCCAACGAGTAAAGTCAAGAGGACATACAGAAGGCTCTTCTCATTTTTCATCTTCATCTCATCTGATCATTCCAACACACGGATATTTTCAGAGCGACATGGCCATCTGGAATGAAGTTGAGTGAGAGTGGACTGAAAATGGTCGGCAATCACCGCTTCGTTTCATGTACTGCATGTACCACAACAACAGCTTTTATATCCGCCGTCCTCGGTCTTCCGGTTTCCCTTTTTGAATGACGAATACAGACTACCGCTACCTGCCGGTATGGAGAGTTAATTCCTCCTCGTACGTGGTAGTTCACCATTGGCTGTCGTCTTTGCGTTGTGTCTGAGTGTAACTTTTTGGCCAAGACAAAGGCAACGTCAGGCAACGCCATTGTCGACCTTCGTTGCCGCTAGTTCTTTGACGTCGGTTTGGTGTATCTGGGGCTTTAGTTTTAGGTGATTATCCACTAATGAAAACATAATAATGAATATTATATTCCATTTCTGGCAATGGATGCCCCTAAAATCCGACACCCTGGTCCTTTAAGTGGATGAGTGTGATTGTGTTTGTGTGTATGCCATTTGTATGAGAGTGTAACTGTGCAACTGCATGTGTGTAGCACACCAGAATGCACATTTCAAAGGCAAGACAGCTCCTGGGCTTGCTGAACTTTTGCTTGTTATCAGGAGCTGAGAGTGAAATGGAGAGAATTGATCTTTTGTCTACTGGAGGTGCACTCCCTTGGGCTGGGCCGCTCGCTTGCTCACTCGCTTGGCTGCCATGCAGAGGGCTCTCTTTCTCATCCCCCCCCCCCACACACACACACACCACCAGCATCCCCTCACCCCCTTCGTTCACTCACTCTCTCGCTTTCTCTCGCTCTCTGCATGGCGGCTGCCTCTCCTCCAGCTGACACTTGTCCTGCCGTTACTGGGAGAGATGTGCGCTGAGCTGCTGACACCAGGATTGATCTTCCTCCTTTTCCCCATAAGCTCCATATCAAGCTCCTGGAGACTCTGGAGGAGACAAAGAATGGGCGGAGGGGTGGGGATAAGGGGTCGGGGAGGCGGCCGGAGAGGAAGGGAGAGGAGGGAGAATATTGTCAACTCACATCACCTCTTCAAACTAACAATGTTTGGTGCAGCGAAGGAATAGAGAACACAGCGTTGACAGTTTTATTGGTGGTGGTATAGAAAGAAGTTCACTCTTTTTGCTAAATTGTTGCTCAAAGTGACACCACAACAGCAACAACTAGATTTCCTAATGCTACCAACACCGGTTATTTTTCATGAACAAGCCTCAGCGGTAAACTATTTGCTAAAGTGGAGAAGAAGTAGTATTAAAAATTAAGTAGTTGCATCATTCTGTAAATAATAGACCTCAAAACTTGCCAGGACTACCACACCACATTTTTATAACTGAAATCCTCAGCGGTGTCTGTCTGAGTCAAACTGGTAGATTACTGTGCACACAAGATGATTTTGAGGTCACGCTTAACAGCACAAACAAAATCAGTCCACATTATGATTTGTGCTAAAGGTAGCACTCCTTTTAGAGCTGTTGGCTTACTTTCATTTGATTTATTTTGTATTGATTTCTACTAACTAACTAAGTTAATTATGCTGATGAAATAGATTTTTAAGAAATGGTAATATTTGGTGGCAGGAAAAAAACCCTAATGTTAAACTAAACTGTAAGTTGTTTAGTATTCATTGCAACAGACACAACAAATACAGTAAGCTGAATCACCCGGCTTCACTGGAGCAAGGCTCAATGCAGAACACGTTATAATTAACTCTGTGGTCTTGTTTACATTATGTGTTGCTTTTCTGAAAAGCTTCTACTTACACGTATTAAAATACCCGTGTTATGCCTATATTTAAATATAGCTGGTGCTTACACAGCTCATGTGAAATGCTTATGCGTGGAAAATAAACAGGAAGGAAAAGCTTTTTATTGGCGACAGAACCAAGATTAAACTGAGACCCTGGCTTATCAAAGGATGTGATTGTATCTGTGACAGCCCTCTTCCACGAGCTGCACTTCATTTGAAATGCAAAATGAGCGCCATATAGAACTCCTCTTAGGTATTTAATATAAAGGTTGCAACTAAATTAATTCTATATACAGTATGTCAAATTTGGGGTCTTAATTTATTTCATGTGTGTCCAGATCCTCGTCTTACACTCACTGTAAGTCAAAATAATGTACTTTAATATTTGTATTTTGTCAATATTTGTCATTTAGATTTTTTTGTTGTCAATGTTTTGTAATATAATACTTTTCTAATGACATGCTATGTGCAATGGCCTGAACTAAAACGATAAAATAGTTTTGATGACCCTTTAAACCACAGAAGCAAGCGAACAAAAAACAAGGTGCTGGCAGAAATGATGTCAGGTCTAACCGTTCCCTAATCCAAAACTAAAACCTGACCTACATTGGTCTTAGTTTTATGATATAAAGAAACTACAAAGTATCAAAATCAATCATTAAAAAACACTCATAATGTTAACAACAATCCGACACGTGCCAGATTTTTTTCCATTCTTTAAAATGCAGTTTGTGGTAAAATAGCAAAAATGTTAGAAAACTAACCCATCGTGCAATCTTAATAAATCCTGGATCTGCACCTGCATCCACCAAAAACTAATCACTTCTTCCCTGGCTCATGACCTAACCTTCCTCTAAATTTCATTGATATCTGCTGATAGATATTTCCAGTACCACGCTAAATAACAAAGAAAACAAACAACAAACCCCCCCTTTGGCAGATGCAAAAATTACAGCATGTACAACTGACAGGTTTAAAATTAATCTGGACTCATAATTAGACTGAAAATAAAGACCGTATAGTCCTAAATAACACGATCAAACGTTAAAACACTTTGATCAAACGCTGTGTGCAGCCATACAGTAAAGGAATGTGTTTCTCAGTGGCTCTCGTGGACTTCTGTTGTGATTGTAAGTCCAGGCGTCGGAGTGGATTTGACTGGGGATCTTTACAGTTATTACTGTGTGTTATTGGCATCGTGAGGAGAGGAGACCTGGGAGGAAGGGTTCAGGGTGGAGGGGGCAAATGGGGGGGGAAGTCTAGCAAGCAAACATGATAATTTGCGGGTTAGCCAATTTCAGGAGGCTGGATGGCCCGATACCCTTGGTAAGCATCGGAGAGAGCAGCGGAGAGACCGGAGCAGAGCGGGGCAGAGCCGTGCACGAGGAAGATGAATCAAGTTTAATAACAAAGGGTTCTAATTGCCCCTCGCAACCTCGCACCCCCACCTCGGAGCTGAACTCTAATTACGGTGAGAACACAGTGCACTGTCACCCAATATTAAGTTGTTGAAGAGCGAGATAATCGATAAACACTTTAGTTGTGGAGGGGGGGAGGGAAGAGAAGAGAGAGAGAATGAAAAAAGTAAGATGCCCCTTCCATTCAGTGGGAACCAGCAGCACCCAAAGCCCTCCCGGCTCATGAGAACACCATCGGGACGGTCCAAGAATGATTGCAGAGCAATAATCCTGAGCGCACCCCCTCCCAGTTCCTCAACACCCCCATAATACAAACACACTCAAACTCACATGTGAACATTACAGCACAATGTGTAGAAAGCCCCATCTTCCCCACGGGCTGCCTGAGCACCCGTGCGTCTGAGAGGAAAGGTGAACACGGTCACCCTAATTACAGGGGCCCCAGCTCTCTCACACACTAACACACACTCACCAGGCATAACTAAAGACAGGCCAATTAGGGCGAGAGGGAGATAAGGGAAGTTTTATTTGTATACTAATTAAGCCCCTGATGAAATTCAAAAGGGAGGTGGTGAAGGGGATTGGGGGGAGGGAGCGGACGGGTAATTGTGTGTTTGAGAAAAGGTTGCTTTAGGTGCGGTTATCTGAGAAGCACAGCCTTGAGATAGTTGCCCCCTAATCCCATGCTGAGCCCCGGCACTCCACTGCAAGGTCTCTCATAATTTGATCTGTTACATATGAAATGGCAGGCTCCGACAGCGAGATCATCAGCAGCGTTTATTGTCTCGTTGCAGCTATACATAAAAGAAGTTGTCATGCCAAAAGAGACTGTTTCCCTTTTTGCTCTTCTTTGAGCTAAAAAAAAATAAATCTCAAAACAGTGTGGATGAACTGCCAGCTTATTTGTTAAACAAATTCAGCATTGAGAATATTTAGCAATGTGCTTGCACACACTGTATGCTAATATTTGAGGTTATAAACCTCTGATCACTGAAGTAGGAATTAAAGAGGCTAAAAAGTTAATTATCCTAAATAGACCCTTTTTGTAGATTTTGACTTGTCACAGCAGGTAAAGCACAGAGGCCTGTACGACGAAGCAAGTTCAACATACCCAGGGTATCTTCTCCTTATCTGGCTTAACTAACCCTGACAAACACAATCCTGCTATGCAGATCTACGACGGTGGTTATCAACTTGGTGAATCAACCCAGAGTTTCTCAATCTGGCTATATGAGCACGTTCACATATAAATGGTGGTGTGTTTGTACTGTAGGATATGACTAATTGCAAACATGGACAAGTCTACTGTCAGCACAGCGTCATATCATACAAACGAACAGCAAATTATATTAGACAAATACGAAGAAGTTAAATTTATAATCCAGACTAAAAGTAACACAGTTGAAGCTGCTTAATGCAGGACAGACATCTGGCAAAAGAAAAAATTGCAGATGTGTGAATGAATAAATTTACAGACATAATAATTTAACAGAATACTCAAAAGTCAGATATAGTCGGCTAGATGAGGCAATGATACATAAATACCTTTCAAAACAGAATGGGTGAATATATTACACTTCATTATACCCTTTGACAAGATGTGGCGAGTATTTCAGCTTTCTTTCAGCTACGTCCCCGACTCCGGCGGTGTGAAACGGACTTGAGAGGAAGTACAAAAAATAAATATAAAAGCATAATTCAAAGTGATAAGCACCCACAGCATACAGCCAGCTGTCTTTCCTGCATTTGTCGGTTTAAACTGTGTTGATTTTAGCCTGGATTATGACTTCAACTTCTTTATATTTGTGTAATATTATCATACGATCCGCGCACCAAGCTCTGATTGGTCAGTAGGCGGTGATTTTATACCAGTTGATCTCTTACCTCAAACATAACCTGTTCCGGTTACCATGGCGATCTACCCCGGTAAGAAGTGAACGACCGTCGTAGGACAGAAAACCAGGGTTGACCCTGAAGTTACCTCGCTAACCCCAAATCCTGCTTCGTAGTACATGCCTCAGATGTTACTAATAACAATAACAATGGCTCTGTTTCAGTGTCAGTGAACCAGCACGCACAAATATACCAGAACCCTGGAACAGTCTCACCTAAATGGAATGCATCGTTATTATTTACACCTGTGGGTTTCCTGCTAGGAATATCAACAAAAAAAGTCTCATCACACAAACTATATTTTGCTCGGCAGGTAGTCTGATCATTAGTGAACGTCAGTAATAAAGTGCTTCAATATCAGCAGCCTATTAAGTCTTGATGTTGTTGATCAGTGACATTTTTACCTTGTGACCCTTGAAAGCAAATCATGCTGCATAAAGGCTGGGATAGGCTGTTGAAAGTGCTTTAGAGAGCATTTTGGAGGATATAGTCTGTGATACTATTGAACTATAATTCATTATTCAGAGATGTGTTTCTGTTATTTAGCCTATCCTCGATAAATGGGGTGGACAAAATAATAGAAGCACCTGTCAATATAACATAATACAACTCAACACAGCACCACAAACCAAAATCATCATGCACTTGAATCAACACCTCTAAAGCAACAAAGACTGAACATAATAACCTTCATAAAAGGGAGGATTTTTACTGCAGGATAAACTGCAATAAACCGGCAACAGTGTGAGTGCATGTAGTAGAAATAAATCAGTTTTAGAGATTTATAAGGGCTTATATACACCTAATAGATGTGTCCTCTTATTTTGACAGTTGATGTCCTAACAAGTTTGGAGCTACAGTACGTGTTGTACTGAACTACAACATCAGCAACAACAGATTACAAGCTTTCCACCTGTTAGCTAACTGAGACATTACTTCAGAGACAAGAGGCCCTAAAGTTGAGTATTGAGTACAAACTGACAAAAGTGAGGTGTTATGTCGAGGTCTGTTCCCCTGTCAAATAGTGTTTACCTGCTGTCAAATTGATAGCGCCCCTCTTGGTGGTAAGAGGGTTTGTTCAGGTTCAGGTGGGGAGTAAACACTATTTGACGGGGTAACACTTTTCGACACAATAATAGCAAGTTAGTTAATGATAGTTAGCTTATTTTCCCAACATTACCTGTATTGTAAACAGGGTCTAAAATTAAGTTTTTTCCTCTCTTGCCACTGTGGACAGTCACTGAACATTTCTACTAGCCACACAATTGTTTTGTCTGCCACTTCTGAAGTCTATGTAGAACGCTTTAGAATTATAAACGCTAGGGCTGTGTATTGGCAAGAATCTGGCGATAACATACGTATCATGATACAGGGGTTACGATTCAATATATTGCGATATATTGCGGTACTGTAAGCAAGACAATATATCGAGATTTTTTTAAATCTAATTTTAGGAAAACTGTCATAGTATAAAAAAACACACCGCCATATGCATAAAATCTGAGCAAAAAAAGCTTACTTTTTTATGCAATCAGAATTATAGGATCTACATTTGCATTTATCACAGACGGCACATTGCAAATAAAATAAATAAAATATTGACTGAGTTCATCTTTGCATGTTAACTATTAATTAGAATTCAATACAGAGTTTTTGAGAATTGATAGATACAGTATCACAAAACATAAAATTGCAATACTCGATATTTTCGTCCACCCCTAGTAAACACTGAGTCAGTGGTAACAGACAGTAGAAATATGGATCATGTAACCTTAATCCCTGACCATTTTTAAAAATAATAGTTCTTAATATAAGGAATATGGCATCTTGGCAGGTGGACTGAAATGTTTACCTGCCACAGCCAACATTTAGCCTGTATTTGGCAGGTGGCAGGTGCGCATTTCATTCCCTGATTGTAAATCACAGGTTGCTTACCTGTCCAGCAAATATAATGTCAGGAAAGTAAATAACTAAAGTAAAAGTCCACAGCTGCCTCCACCTTTCAAATGTCACACCAAAGTGTTCACTCGTGTCTTGGAGAAACAAAACCGAAGTTATAAATGCATTGTCACATGTTTGTTGTTGTCGCTAATCAAGGTGAGCATCAGGTGAGCATCATGGATGAGGGGAAGATGGCTTCTTGTTCTTCTTCTTTAGTGTTTATTGGCGTTTGGAGAACCAGCTTGGATGCACATGACCGCCAACTACTGGATTGGAGTGTGAATCAGTAGATTGGCCGGAAAATATATATATATAAATACAAATTTAAAATTTAAAATTTAAAATTTAAAATTTAAAATTTAAAATTTAAAAATTTAAAAATTTAAGAAATTTTAAAAATTTTAAAAATTTAAAAATTAAATAAATAAATACGTAAGAGTCATAATATTGTCCTCCATTGCCCAAAATAAAAATGTATCTTCTGCTTTTAGTGTCGGTGGGCAGATTGTTAAGCAGTTTTTATTATCTTAGTAAATATTTGTTTATGGCAAGACTACCTTTTATTGCTTGTTGGATTAGAGACCCACAGTGTTCAATATCAAATAAACAGATACAAATAAACAATTAATACAGACAAAATATGAAGTATAACCATGGAATTCAAGCACAATTAATGAGTATTTTTTATCTAATTCCAGCAGTTTTATTTGTACTTCCAAAGTCTGTTTTTGTTTTAAAACACCATTTTCCAATGACATTTTTTTATTGCATAATGCCCCTCTTTTTTAGTAAGTCTTTGTCAATCAAGACAAACAGGATAGAGCCAGTAATGTTTATTTATTTATGAGAAGATACAATCTCATAATAATGAAATGATAAGCAATAATAATATATTTTAAAAAGATAACAATAATAATAATAATAATAAAATAATAATAATAATAGTAATATAATAATCAGTTACGCAGTAGATTTAAATGTATTATAAATTAAATATTGTCTTACAAAAAAGTATTGATTGACTGTTACTTTGGTCTAAATAAATGGGTAGCCAATCAGCACTTGTTCTTAAGACAATATTTAATAAATCTACTGTGTAATTTGTTTTTCATTGTTTTTTGTCTAATAATTATGGCTTATCATTTTGATATTATGAGACCGTGTCTCATAAATATGACACTAGGTCATATTTGGTTTCTCATAAATATATCAAGTGTTTCATTAAACAAAAAATGTAAAATATAGATAAATAAATAATTTAACTACAGTATGTCAGTGAACATCGGCACATCCAAGAGTGGAGGTCAATCATCAACGTTTCTACTTCAACCATCTTAAGATATCATCATTAACAGTCAATCTTAAAGCAGTTCTGTAAAGATCAACCTGGCATTCAGCCGCCTCATCAGAAGCAGCGTTTCATCCCTTATTAGAGATTAGCTTCACAGAGACCCCCTGTAATGTGTTGTCACAGTAAGCCATGTTGGGTTGGCTATCAAAGTGGGTGCCCCACCGAGCTTTAGCAGAGCTCCCTCTTTATTGGCCTCAAAAAGCAGACCACATGTGGCAAGATCTTCAAAAAGTCAAGCAATCTGGATGATTTGACAGTTCACAGCGGGCGGCTGTGTTGCTCATTTCTGAGACCAATTCTTCACTGTTTCTCCACCATTTTGCAAAGCTCTCTGCTTCAAATTGAATTTGCCAACCAGCACATGAAAATATTAATGATGTAATAAGTCAAGCTTGAATTCTTAGTATGTGCTATACACTGTGTGATGCTGAGTGATAAAGGGAATGAGATATGACCCTAATCAGTGAATTAAAGACACATTCATTCATATAAATGTGGTTTCTTTTACACGTATATTCGGGTAAACCACAAGTGTAAACTAGAAAGTTTTTGAGATTAAAAAACAGTCAACATGTTTTAAGACACTTTGATGATGACTGAAATATTCCCACTGTCACATCCTACCATTAAGCGGAGCACACTTTTAATTTCAAGACATCATTTAGATTTAATATCACAGTCCAGCGAGAAAAATAGTTTGCAACGCTCTGGATTTCTATTGACTCTCAATAGTCCAATTAGTTATAGAAAATTTGGATCAACTTTCAGAAGACAGATTGCGCTGAAAAAACGGACTAATAAAGATTTAGAAGTGTGATAACATTTAGCTATGACCATTTGTGCGTTGTGGATTCACTTGCCATGAGAGAGGCATTGGGGGAAGATTTGAATAATTCATCCAAGTTAAACCCATTAAGAATATCCATGTGGACACTTTTTTGATGTTACAGACAGTGTATGATCTCAGGGTGCTTTCAAACTATATCTGGCTTTACTTATGGTGTCTGTTTTCCCCTGAAGCGACAAAGATCAACTGGCTCTTGTGTTAATTCTGTAGAAGTGTACAGTACAGAGGTCTTCGCTGCAGACTTGGCAGGCTAGCTTCCCTATCAGCGTTTTGCCTGAACAAGGTCTCTCGAAAACTAGAGAATGACAAATTATTCAGTACATCTTTCATAAAATGAGGCATGAAGGAGCTCTTACTGTCAAATGGCTTTGAGTCATCAGCTCAAACTTTGATTAATATCCTACTTCTACCTCAAAAGTTTATCAGCTTGATGGGAGTATCACTTGAAAAAGAAGCCCATGTGAGAATTGCCACTTTCTACTTTCTTATTAATTCATATGAAATTAATGTTGTTTACTGATTTTCTGCAAACACATCAGTCCAATCTTCATCCATCTGATAGGTTTCCCCTCTTGAATTTCACACAAATATTTGGAGGTGATGCAAACCCCGGCAACAACCACAGGGTTAAAACAGGGCTGTGAGATCTCAGGGAAACATAAATCATCAAAAAATCGACTCCACTGTGAGTACCAGACAAAGAGCGTGCATGTGAACATTTGAATGAAAGGTAATTCAACACAGTGCGATCGCCTTGTAGAGCATAAGAGCTGTCAGAGCCTTTTTTTATTTTTTGCCCAGCGGTCACTCCACTTTTCAAGGCGGAGGGCTTGACTAGGCCCCCCCACAGTGAGGGTGAGAATCAGAGAGTAGGAGGTTTGGCGTGTGAAGCAGGTGAGGCACCTTTGGGCCCTGACTGTTTCTCCCAACCTCGACATCGTGCTTTGCTCTCAGGCAGGACCTCTGCAGGCCTAAGGCATATCTAGAGCGTACATTTTGGATGTCCATCTTTCAGTTTGAGCCTCAACAAACTCCCCCCAAAATAATGACTGCTTGTCAAGCATGTAGTGGAAGAATCGGTCCTTGTATGTTCACGTATTCCTGGCCGTGCGATGAATCCAACAGGGATTAAAACACGACAGAGCCGAGGCTTGTGACCTCGGAGTGATGCCTTCAGTGGTTATTAGCCAGGGGCCACTATAAGGAGAGCTCTGGAGAGCTTCCCACACAAGAGCCGCAGCGACAGGCCCTGCACAGAAAAACTGCCAGGGAAGCACAATAAAGATAATTAGCAATGAGACCACTCGCCGCCCGTAGCCCCACCACCAGCAGCCCCGTATATCCCCTTGATATCTCACCCCCTTCATCCTCAAACTGTGCTTAACTCATCCCCTCATTCTCCTCTCCTCCATTTAACCATGTTCAGTATCTGTCAGTCCAATAAGCATCTCATACATGGAGAGTGGGAATGCCTCCAGCTAGTGGAGCAGTGGAGCAGTATACAGGTTATTGTTAAAAAAAAACAATAGTTGGCCTTCTTGCCAAGAGTTAGATGAGAGGATGGGTACTTATATCTGTCCACTTTTTAATGCCATCCTTAATTTCTTTGATTTCTTATTTTCTAATTGTTGTGTATTTCTTCTATGCAGTAGTTCTTTATGTTTTCTCACCTCATACCGCTCAAATCATATCTATTCTCTTAAAGGTGCAGTGTGTAGGATTTGGTGGCATCTAGTGGTGTGGTTGCAGAGTACCCCTCCACTCACTCCTTCCTTTCTATGACTGTGGTAACATGAGCTGCCGCGTGTAAAACCGCCGTAATGCCGTTCACCTCGCTCAGAGGCCATCTTGCGATAGTAACACTACTTTAGGAGCAACAGAAGTCGGTCGGGGGCTGGCGGAAGCTGGAGCTATAGCAGCTGGTTAGCTCAGCATGAAAGCAGGAAAACTACATTGTTTTTACACTTCTATTTTTGCACCGATTAAACAAACAAGCTAGAACGTGTTAATCGGAGTGGTATCGATCTTCTTATCTGGCTCTCGGCAAGAAAGCAAATAAGTGAATTTCCCAAAATGTCAAACTGTTGCTTTAAGCTTAAAGGTGCTATTGATAACTTTGATAACATTCAGCCAATACATTGACTTCACAACGAGTCGATGCCAGGCACTTACCGTCAATCTCGGCCATTTATAATTTTTTCCCACACTAACAGACGAATCAGAGATACCATGTGCTACCAACATTGTTTTACTATTGGCTCACAAGCCTTGTTATAAGTGGGAACCAAACCGTCAGATATCGTCCACAGAGATAAACAACACATTCATTTTGGACCCGCCAGAGTTTTTAAAATGATTAATTCACAATCATAATCATTTTTCTCAGGAAAAGCCATACTTTTTATTCGGCACCCTTTCTAAAAGATCTGTTAAATATTCGTCAACATAAAAATGTTATCAATAACACCTTTAAAATAAAACAGTGTGCAACATTACACATTGAACATTAGCACTTGGATTACAGGCCGCAACACTGAACCCTCAGTCTGAGCTTTGTAAGAGAGTAAAATCAGTAGAAGAAAAAAAAAAAAAAGCAAGGTCGTCTGGTGTTTAGCAACCCATTACTGGACCCACGACACTCCACCATTATCCCAGCCCTTCAGCCATGTTACTTCTGTCTGAAAACAAGGTAGTGTAATTTAGAATGCATTTCAGGGCAATTAAAATTTCTCAGGCACAATTACTTATTCCCCCAGTGGGGCCGCCTCAATCAGTCTATGTGTGTAATGGGTTTACGGCCTTGACGCGGCAAACATGTCCTGCCTATCTGCCTCGTGCTCTTCTCAAGGCTGTGGTTATTAATTGTGGCTAAAGTTGATAAATAAAATCACCAGTGCTCTTAATGCTAATTAGTGTTTGAGATAATATTTATGATTTCATAAGCACATATTTCTCCAAAGGCTCGGGCGTTGTGCCCCCTATCCATCGGTCATAGGCTGTCTTGGATGTAATCTATCTTTGGGGAAAGGAGAGGCCGAAAGAGGGGCCAGAGGAAACACAGGCAGTAAATACTAATAGTACTTAGTGGGTACTTTGGGAGCAGGAGTATTTCAGGCTATTTATTGAGCTGGGCTACTAAAGCGAAGACACAGGTTTTTATAGAGAGAAATATATGATGAACAGGATCGCAACACAGTGTAAACAAATATTTAAAGCGGCATGTAATCAATATTTTCTATATTAACAATAGATCACAGGAATACTTGTATGTGAAAGGGGGTTGCTCATGGTGGCAACCCAAAAGAGAGTTATCATCTGACTCATGCAGTTCCCCTGAGGATTGAGCCTCTTTCAGCTCATTATTGTGGTTTAACAGACTTTACAGTTTTACTCTCACTACTCTCATCTGTGCATTTTCCAGCTGCAGCAGGCAGCTGTTTTCAGCAAAAACCTCTAAAAACCTACTGTATGCTACCTGTCCAGTTAGTGACTATAGGTGGGGGAGATAGTGGAGTATTTACCAGCTAAAGACACAGATATTTCCCTCAGGAGTTAGACCAAAAAAACAGGAAGCTTCTGTTCTGTTCAGCGAGTCGAGTGGCCACAGAAAGTTCAGACGTCTGTTATAACAGCAGCACAGAGACAACTGAACGCTGTTTAAGACAGCAGAGTTGGAAGAAAGAGTTGGTGAATATTATGGATATGAATGAAACCAAGTTACGATACCTGTTTCGCCTGTTATCAGCTCATTAAATGTGTTATTGGTCGTTATATAGATGTGGGTCAGTAGGGGCCTGCTATGCCTACTACATTGTAAAAATGAAAGCAACACGTTGTATCACGTTTTACAACGGAATGAAATGTTACGTTTGTAGGCAACAAAACTACAACTTTAAGGTGTAGGCAACAAAACTACTTAGTTAAAGTGGCAATAGGCAGTATATTTTTGGCATCATTGGCCAGAAACTCCATAATAACCATTCAGCATATTGTAATTCAAGTGTTCTGAGAGATAACTAGACTTCTGCACCTCCTCATGGCTCTATTTTCAGGCTTTAAAAAAATAGGAGACTTTGGCCAATCACAGGTCATTTCAGAGAGAGTGTTCCTATTGGCTGTTCTCCAGCTGGTGGGCGGTGCTTGGTATTTCCTCATCTGATCTCAACATGGCTGCTGGGTCACAAACGTTTTCATTTTACAGCTAAACAGTACACTACAAGATGTTTCTGAAAACATTTGAGTCGATAAGCATTATAGTAACAGAATATTGATTCATATTTGATCAGCGCTGCCTAGTTTGACCGTTTGGTCGGAGTTTGCAAGTGATTGACAGCTGCTCAGAGATGGCAGACCCCCTTCGGTCTGTGAAATCTTGCAGATGCCATTAGGAGCACCGGTGGACACAGAGGCACATGATTTTTTCAGAATACCTGTCTCATGCTCTACTGTCAAGATATAGTGACCGTTATCATATTTGCTCCATTTCTACCCACTTCAGCTTTAAGTTTAGGGAAAAACATTGTGTTTGGCTTAAAATAACTACATTTCAAAATAGAGAGTGAAACTTAAGGTTGTGAACACAAAGTTGTTGGTTTCACACGGGATGCAATCCCCAGTCTCCTGGGTGAAAGTACTGTGTTTTCCATCACCCCCGACCTCCACCCTATATGGAGCTTCATGCTGTTTACATTACAGCGCCTGACTTCCACTTGTGTTCCTGTCATAACTATACAGTCACTAGAGGTCGTTGTCATCTTCTTTTATTCCTCCTTTGGTGATCTACCATGTGAATCGATGATACAACCTATTAGTGGGTGCAGCAGGCCCCTTCTGACCCACATTTATGAGGCTTATAACAACGGCCATTTAATGACCTGATAACAGTCTAACTGTCTGGTTACGATGCAGTAACTTAGTATATATATGTGTATATATATACATATGTATATTTAAATGCATTTTTACGGGAGCTGCAGGTATTTGTATGCTCTCACAGTAATCGTTGTTAAAAGCAAGTGCTGCAGTGGCTGCCAATTTGTCTTAGAATATGTAAATATAATCCTGGAAACATGCTTTATTTTTTCAAAAAGGTCGATAACAGAAATGCTCAATGAGAGATTGCATGAGTTACAAAAGCGAGTGGAAACAGAGGCTAAGTCGGACGTCACGTCACGACTTTGGCTCTTTATTAATGCTAATGTTGCTCCGCGTAGGCTGGATGTGCACTATTTGCTAATATGTGCCATAACAAGGTGATAGATAAAGATAATATGTCAATGTTGTGTTTACAGTCTGTTTCTGCTGCCCGCAAGTGTCCAAAAATGTTATTGCAGGTTTAAGGATGAATTATATATCATGTAGATTATTACTTTTAACAAGTGTAGAGTAAGGGTAACAGCAGATTTCTTCCACTTCTAAACATGAACAGATGTGACTTAAAGTTATTTTTATCTGTGTTTTTTTACCATTTACCGAGCAGCTTTGTATGGCTTGATCCATTGTGGCTTCCCAGTACTTTGTAGCCTGCAGTGTGCTGCTGAGATGATCTTGACAGGAACCGCTTCCTCTCACTTGCCCGGCGCACAGGCATTGAGAAGCACTTCAGCTACTTTTTAACATCACAACATGCTGGTGCCAGTGGCTCACTGGTCTGCCTATTGATCCAAGTCACCACATCAAGGTGAGCATCAGTGCTGCAGAGTCCATTGTGGGACCTCATCCTGAAAGAGCAGAGCTGTCCACAGCTCTAGGCGATGCCCGAAAGAGTGACAAGTGCTGAAACCACTTCAAGGGGGCTAACAGTGCCCTCAGCCCTTTCTAGTCGCCGCTTCAAAGCCGAGAGCAGCCTCTGGCAGTTCACCCCCTCCTCTTCCTCCCTCTCTTTCTACGGTCCTCTGGGGTAGCCGGTCCTCTTCGCCTCTCCGAGGGCCGTCAATGTCAAAGCATGAGTGAGTCCAGTCAAAGCTAGTCGCCCCCCTTCAACACACACTTGTTTTTTCTTTTTTTTTTATCCTTTCTCCCTTTAAGTTTTCTCTTTCCCTCTGATGCGCAGGTCCCATCCCCTCTGCATGACTGGCCCTCTCTGACAAGTGGAAATCACAGAGATCCTACTGGCAAAAGATGGAGAGTGAAGAAGACTTCAGAAACGTGTACCCTACAGCTATCAGTGTCCTGAACTCCACAATGAAGACACCAAGCACATCCTCGCTGCTATATACTATAAAAACTATAGTGAGAACATGTTCACAAAAAAATTTAAAGGGGGGGTTAGAGAAAAGGCTTCGCTGCATGGTGATTTTTTATTTATTTTTTTACTTTCTAAGATAAATAAGTGATAGAAAAGAGGCAAGAGAGGGAGTTTTACTTTGCCAAAAGGGACCTTGGGTTTTGCCCTGTGGGCATGGCAGCTTTCATTTTCCTCTTTCCTCCGCTCATATTCCCAGTCGGTTTCCGGAGTTATGATTGAGTTTCACATATTGGAGTTATATCTGGCAGCCAGACTTGTTTATCTGCTGGGGCTGATAACTGTACTGGCCTGAGTATGAGGCAGAAAGCAAAGGGGAGGGAGGAAGAGAGTGGGAGGGAGATACAGACAGACAGACCACTCATATATTCCCATCTCCTCCAGTCTTTTCTCATTGATTTAGCATGTCTTCATCAACAGCTTGACCCAGGTACGGCTTTTTTTCTTTATCTCGCACTCCAGCTTAGACCTCTGGTATGGACTTGACGAGAGACCCGACCGAGCGCGTGTCAGTCAAAACAGCTGAAAGTGGACTAAACAAGGCCAAGGACGTCATTTATGGGGACATATGGGCGCCATATTGAAATGTTTTGATAGATTTTTGATCAAAAAGCTACAGTTCAGATGTCTATTGTTTCTGAGATTAAAATGTCAGACTTAATTATCTATTAATATGCTCAATAGCATATAGCACTCTGGCTGCACTTTTTGCTCTTCCGTTGCATTATTGCACACTTGCACATTTTTCCATTTGCATGACTGTATTTGTGTACTTATGTACAAATTTCCATTTTCCTGCTCTCGCTCTGTGTTTAATTGTGTTGATGTGTCATTGATGTTGTCTTTTGTATTCTGTTTTTATGTGAACCCTGGCTGCAAAACAATTTTCCCCTCGTGGGACAATAAAGATAACCTAACCTAATCTCTATTGTCTCTGATACCCCTGTATTCATGAGTCAAAGTATTTAAGTTGCGATGACATCAGAAGTGAGACCAGGTTTTTTGCCACAAGGGCTCTAGCTGGAAAATAGAAGCAATAGGTGACAGAGGGCAAAAACACAATTTGGCTCAATCTCACTAAAACTTTAGTGTCACAACATGTTGAAGTCTGTCAAGGACCGGCTGTTGATTCCAGTTGAAAGGAAAGTGAGACAAAGAGACTCGGGGAAGGTTGGGAGAGGGGGGGAAAGAAAAAAGAGGACTGAGGGAAAGCGAAAGAGAGAGAGAGCAAGCAGTGCTTGCTGGACCCTGACTGCGTGCGAGGCCTCAATTATTCATGCGGCAGTGCACATGTCAAGAGCCCACAGACAAGCACAACAGCAAGGCCGAGCGCAAATCAAACAGCGCATCCGTGGGCAATGCCCACAATGCACCTGGAGGAACACACCTCGGCGCATTTCTCTGTTGTTCTCGGATAAACAGAGAACAAGGCTACCTGAGCACTGCCTGATTCTCCTCAAGAGCCAAGAGCTGCTGGAACAGTCTTTGTTTGGTTGTTTTTTTATATTTACTCACTTCTTTTTTTGGCAGAGATGTCGGTGCCAGTGGGTTCCATCTTTTCATGGCTCATTAGCCCACTGTTTGGTTCACTTTATTGTTCAGAACTAGCTATTATGCCCTTAGTGTTGTTTAAGTCCACTGCCTCCCTTTGCTGGTCCCCAACATGTCTACATTAACTACGGCTGAGGTTTATCTCCTCAATTGCTGGAGGTTAACGGATGGCTCCAGACTTTCATTCTCATCTTGTCTTAGTTTATCGACCAATGCCTCGCTGTCTATTCTATTTTTTCTCTCCACATACTCCCAAGCCTGCTCCCGACACTCGTGCAGGGTTTTTTCAATATTATTATTGTATTGTTCAAGGCTAAAAAAAAACAGAAAACATGCAGCACTAGAAATTGCAGCTAATCATTCAAGAAATACTCCAAAACTTACTGACTTGGCTTCATTGTGGTGCAGTATGCTGCAGGTTTAATTGTCTTAAGATATTCTAATGACCAAACTAAATTGACATTTTGTTTTGTGTTTCGGAGGGGTGCTATTTTACCAGACAAGGAAGTTGCAGTAGCTGTTGAAGTTAACTGAACATTTGTCGTGTAAATAAAAAAATAAGCTGATTTGAGAGATGTTCTTACAACAACCTGTATAGCTGCATCAATCTCAGGCAAGCTTGTGGCCATTTCTGTGATTTTTCTGTCGTTGTTTTTCTTGCTCATACAGGAAGATGACGTTCCCATAATCCTCCCTACAAAGGTGCGAATGGCTCAGTTGTTTTTAATGGAATCAATTTGAATTACTGAAAAACGTTATTTTGACAGACAGCTCTAGGGTTGTTTTAAGGTGCTGTTTAGGTTGCTTTGAAGATGAAATCTTTTGCATGATTTTATTGATGATTTAATAATCACACCTTTGTTTAATTTTGATTTTGTGGCATATTTTGTATTATCTGTCTTCTGTTGTTTGTCTGTAACTCATTGCTATTGTTGCCTATCTTGGCCATGACACCTGAAAAGAGCTTTTTAATCACAATAAGGCTTTCCAGGTTAAAGAAAAGTATTTAAAAAATCTGAGATGTGGGCAGTAATTCAGAGGTCTGGAACCAGGATAATTTTTAAAAAAGTGTACAGTAAAAAAAAAGAATATAAATGCAATATTTTGTTGTTTATAACTCAATATATGGAGACTTAAAGGTCCAGTGTGTAGGATCTGGCGGTAACTAGTGGTGAGGTGAGGAGATTGCAACCAACTGAAGCCTCTCCTGTGTGCCAAGCGTGTTGGAGAGCTGCGGTGGCCGACCTGAAAACGCAATTAGCCCTCTCTAGAGTTATTTGCAGCAGAGCCAGTGCGTAGGTGAGAAGTGAGTGGTGAAGCAAGAGAGAGAGAGTGGCGGCAACGGGAGCAAGTAACGGGAGCGAGAAGTCTGTCATATTTGTTATTGTGTTATATGTATTTATTGTATTTTGGATTGTACATGACACTGTGATGTTATATTGTGATGATGTTGTGTAGTGTGTTTATTGTGTCTGTGTTTAGGAATGCAGATGGAAATTAGCGCCCCTGCTAAATCTGGTGCACCCATCTTTTTGTTTCTATATAAATAATGAATGCCTGGGCTACTGGTGAAACATGGCGGCAGGAGAGGACCCACTCCCTATGTAGATATAAACGGCTCATTCTAAGATAATGAAAACACAACGAGTCTTATTATTAGTTGATTATACACTAAAGAAAACATACCTATTAATATTATATTCAATTTCTGTCAATAGATCCTCCTGATTGTTACACATGGTTTCTTTAAACCATGTTTCTGAATTCATGTTGCCTGTGAGGGTCTCAGCAACCTCAAAGCGCCAATCCACTGCCACTTTCACCCAAGGGCCATCCCGTTAGTGCCCTCTCTGATTGGCTCCCTGCTGTCGCTGACAGGAAGCACTCATGGGTCACCTCGGGTCGGCCTCGGGCTCACCGGAGTCTGGGACAGATGCCCACAATCCTTGGGAGGACTGTGAAGCCACACAGCCAGCAAATTTAACAAACTGCCACATGTGCAGAGCAGGGCCGTTATGCATGAGTGGGTTCGGCCAAAAATAACTAATTTCCTCATACAATTTGTTTTTTTAATTATTTTTCAATAATTTGTTGCCATAGATATATATTAAAATTAAAATAAACAATTACAAACATTTCTGTGAAAATAGTGTCTTGATAGCTGGCTGTCCTGCCATAAAGTCAACTTTTGTTATGCCTATAATGTTCTTTTTTTCCAACACTGTCAGAGAAGTGTTAATGAAATTATGTGTTTTAGCACTGAGATCATAGTTTGTGGTGCTGAATTATATTGAGAGGTTTTTCTAGTGTAATATTCTACCTCTTCATGTAGGTAAATAAGGATCTGTTTTCTTTTTCTTTAAAAACAATGTAATATTTTTTAGTTTTGCACTTCATCTTATATGATTTCTTTCTTGTATGCATATTGCCCTTGTTAAGCAGTTTGTGACTTGCATAAATTAAATAAATTTTTCTTACTTACTTAAATAAGGATGTTTAAATATAATGCAGTACAACACAACTTATATCTATGAATTTACACATTTCCAACCGTCTAAAACCTGAACATTATGAGCTCTGTGAAGATAGATGTTATGGTAGAACAGTTGTATTAGATAGAGGTGTACCTAATAAAGTGGCCACTGAGTGTATGTCGTGTGTTTTTTCATAATCTTTGTATTTTTTTCAGTATTTCCTCAGTTGCTTGACTTTGGCAGTTATATAAGGCCTTGCACATCCTTCAATGTATTTGTATTGTACACTTGAGACAAAGGGAGACAACTCTTCTGTTGTCAACTCGTCCTCAAGACACTATACTGATTGCAGATTTCTACAATACTTAAAATACATTATTGGCCCAATCCCTCTGAGTTTGTACCCTGAACTTAATGTTCACTGCCCTGACAGACATGAAATGTGCGTGGCACATGTTTAAGGAGCGCAGTGGCTCCAGGAAGACATTTCTTGAGACATAATTTTACCGGTCAGTGAATCCCATCTCTTCCTTCATAGGAGACTTTAACCTACAGTAAATGCAATAATCTAACATGTTTCCTTTCGACCTGCACTGCTCAACATCAATTTAGAAGTATTTTCAAAGGAGGCACAGAAGCCCTTTGGGCCATTCGGATTTTACTGTGAATCTCCCTTCCCCTCTCCTTCCTTGTTTGCTTGTTCATGCAACATTAATATATTTTTGTGGTTGAGATGGCCTTTTGTTTTTAGAGGGGTCACATTGAAGAGGCACCAAGAGGACACTTTAAAAGTGCAAACATACAAGGGATTTTTTTTTCTTTTATATAACATGTTCAACAAGCTTCACAGGAAATTACCTACTCTAGAGTGGCTTCAGTGTTTGTGTGCAATAAACCCACAAAGGAACACTGCCACCATGTTTCCACTGTGGGTTGTTGGGTTTGTTCAGCAAACATCTGGGACTGATGGGGGGTTTGTATCAACTGAAGGCCTTCCTATTGTCGCAATAAAGTGTTTGAGAGTCATACTGCCTGTGCAAGTGTCTCTGTGTACACAATACAGATATTCACTGTTCATTTAAGCCCAAGACCATAGCTCATACTTTCCATCCACCTGTAAGATTTCTATCAGAGGTAAGTGAGGGGAATACAGGGGCAAAAGAAATACAAACACTGATACTTTTCTGGATTGTATACCATACAGCATCCTCTTTACACTCAGAGATTTATCAGCAGGTTGATTCTCTCCCCTTAAACCCTGAGCAGCCAACCTTGGCGTTCTCCATAGAGGCAAATAAGAAATTGTGTGAGTTGAATATTGCATTGTGTTTATGTTTTGACATCTATTGTGAGAACTGCACACAGGTTCGACGTCTGCTCAGATAGCTGCTGGGTTAATAAAGGCTGACAAGCAACATGACGGGAACTGTGTGTGGAAACGTATTATTTTGTGTGCATTTCCTGAAAGGCATAAAGTGTTCCTGCAGGTTATAGATATATATATTATAGGTATATATATTTAAAGGATAGCTTGAAACAATATTCACATGCCCAGTTTGGACACGAGGAACAATTACAGCAACTAAAAACTGTTTTAATGTACATGTGGGTATGTGAATGTTGAAACAACAATGGGTTGAAAAAATGTGAACATATCCTTTAATATAACACAACACTCTGTTCTGGGTCAGACTGATCTCATACACCGTTCATACCTATGCCCTAAAGTTAGGCACTGTAATTTGTATACATCCCACAAAATCAATTTGTATGTTGTGAACCAGGAAGTATAAAGAGCCACTAACACCATGTAGGGAGGAGGTCGGGGTGGAAGGTTAGGTCCAAAAACACTGAACTTTCATCCAGGACCAGAAGTCAACGTTGATCTATTTGTCATGTAATTTCTGTAAGTTACGCCACTTCTGGAGTTATCTTAACCCAAACCATGATCTTTTCCTAAACCTAACTAAGTAGTTTTGTTGCCTAAAGCTAACTAAGTTATTTCCTGTGAAGTTTAATTTGAAAAGACGGGAGCAGAAATTGACACGTGCGTCACATGTTGCTGGACATTCGTAAACGCACGAAAAATGCGGAATAACTTTTCTTAAAAGATTATACGAGGATATGAGGATACGTCGTCTGGGTAAATATGATGTGAATATACAGGAGGCCTACCTAATTTTCCATGGCCTTTGTTGCTCTTAGTGGTTTTAATGTTTTTATAAAATGCTCTTACAAGTTTTATTCTGTTTCTGTTTTTTTTTTAAATTTGTGCACATATTATAATTGCCTTGTATTTTCCAATTGCAACCTATTGTTGTTTTGTTGCTTTTGTTGATGATATTTTACTCGCCGTTCCCTTTACAGTACTTTGGTCAACTTGATTTTTAAACATGCTATATAAATAAACTTGACTTGACTAAGTATTTTGCAATTAACGTCATGTCTCGTTTGTGTAAAAGTGACAAGTTTACTTAGACTTATAAAGCATTAATGTCCCCAATGGGGCAATTGGTGATACAGCACAGTAAACAGTACATATAGACACAATTAAAACAAATAATAATAAAACAAACAGTCAACAAAAGTCCATGATCGTGATCTATCAATAAATGAGACATATATTTTTACATCCCTATGTATTGCACGACCCCCGGTCTGTGATGAAATATGTAATTGTATTGCACGTTGCCCTGTAGCGCCAACTTCTGACCAAACTACGCTGTAGCTAACAAACCGAGTTTATTCCCTCCAAACCAGTTGATGGAAATGCGCCTAATTAGCTTTTCTTTTTTGCGACAATTAAAAGGTTCACTTAAAATTTGCTTGATAATTGAACGTAAACAGTGACTACTGTTTTTCCTTTTGCTTACTGGAAAAATAAATGCCTAAAAACTATTAATGAAAAACTGAAGGTGGAAGGATGGCAGGTCTGCAGTGAAATTATTAAAATGTGTGGAGCGGTAATTAGCACAGCCTCTGTGAACTGCCAGACTCGAGTTAATCACACCCTCACTGAGGTGGCATTGGCCAGATATAGATGAACACACACACACACACACACACACATACACAGCTCTTCCCCATATCTCTGCAAGCAAGCAAAACAGACTCACTCTACCAAGTAAACACAGTCGGCCACGTTGGTGTGCTGTGCAGACAGCGAAAGCCAGCGCAGCGGCGTGCTGCCCTGCGATGGCACCGGTGACTGCTTTATCAGCATCCCATCATTTATGTTGTGTTAATTAGGTCCCTGTGGCTGCGGCTGGCTGGTAGCGGTGGCTGGTCCCATGAAGGGGGGAGAAGGATGGAGGCGAGGAAGAAAAGGAAGGGGTGGTCCTCACAGACATAGTCACATTAACATGCCCTCAGCAAAGGCACCAAACTGAGATACAGACATGTCATAATTAATGTTAGTGAATTATTAATGCGGCTGTGTTTGTGTGTGCAAGCTCTTGTGATTTTGCATGTTTATCCGCAGCCTCCTGTGATTTAGAGAGAGAAACATTCACTCCGAGCTGCCGCCTTCTCTCAGTGATGAGGACAAATGTCATCATCTGGAACCCGGGGTGAAGCTCAGCTGCCGTAAGGCCCCCAGCTCAGCCGTCTTACCTGCTCATTAGCTCAGGACGAGGTCAGCGGGTCAGGCAGGGGAGAGCCGCAGCACGCTGGCGCCGCGGTGCACAGGGGCCGACACACAGGCGGTCCTGCAGGCCCTGCCACCGCGTTATTAGCTCACAGTCATGCTGCCGAGGGCCGGTGCAGGTCGCACACTATGCTCCTCCACCACAGCTCCTATGAGGATCCTACAAGTACACAAACACACGCTAAGCTGTGAACAGTAGAATACAAAACACTCATAGAGAGTACTTCCCAGAAAAGGATGAAAACTTGCACACACACACACATAAAATGGAAAGGCTGAGTGGTATTAGGATCCATATTGACAGAGTGGAATCCCATAAGCACCCGCATTCTCTCCGTATGTCAAATATTCCTCGAGGTGCGGATCATTCAGTTTTATTACCTTGTTTTAAAATTCAATTGCACAGGAGATTTAAGTCTTTCGGTGGAATAAAAACACACACGCATATATACTTACACACATCCTCTGGAGGTATTACTGTATTACTGTATTACTGACAAAGTGAAATACAGATTAAAGGACCAATCCTGAATTTTTGTGACCATATAAATTTGAGTTAAATCCATTTCTGGGCCTAAATTTGAGGAATTTGACCCACAGATGAATAAATATACAGTACTTAACTTGAGTATTTCCATTTCATGCTACTTTATACTTCAACTCAGCTACATTTAAAAGGGAAATATTGTACTTTTAACTCTACTACATTTATTTAAAGGAACAGTGTGTAACATTTCGGGGGATCTTCTAGCAGAAATGGAATATGATATTCATAACTATGTGTTCATTAGTGTATAATCACCTGAAACTAAGAATTGTGTTTTTATTACCTTAGAATGAGCCCTTCATATCTACATACGGAGCGGGTCCTCTTCACGGAGTCTGCCATGTTGCTCCGCCATGTTTCTACAGTAACACAGAATGGACAAACCAAACACTGGCTCTAGAGAGAGACTTTCATGTTTTTACGTTACCTGAAGGCCACCGTAGTTCTCCGGCATGCTTGTAAAACTGCGGCAATGTGAGTCACACAGTGCAAAACCGTGGTACCGCCAGCCGCCGTCGGAATTCCGTTGCTCTTAGTGTTATTATGGATGGCCTCTGAGCGAGGCGAACGACGCTACCACAGCTTTGCACTTGCGGCTTACCACGTTCTTGGAAAAGGAAAAGTAAGCGGTTAGTTGCAATCTGCAACCACACCACGAGATGCCGCCAAATCCTACACACTGTACCTTCAACAGACTTTATAAATAACGATTTTTAATTACAGAGTTTATAAAATACGATGCATTATTAGATTAAACTACCTATTTATAGATACATGCATCAGTAATATCCATCCAGTAATACTATACATAGTAATTTAACACGTATGGGCACCATTCCTGTGTCAAGTTCACTTTTGAATTTTTGATACTTTATGTACTTTTACTTACATAAGATTTTGAACGCAGGACTTTTACCGGTTATGTAGTATTTTTTTTACATTGTGCTACTTTTACTCCTCCACCACTGAAGTGTGCAAACATTGTGATTAAAACAAACAGCATCATAAAACTATAACTAAGATTTAGTTGTGGAGAAAATAATCTCACCACAAGGACCATTTTGGTTCTGTAACTTTTGATCATATTGCGTTTTGTCTGAGCATTTTAAGGACTTCTCACCTGCGTTGGCCTGAATCTGAGGTTCAAAGTTCAGTCTTAACCTTGGAAACAGTAGTTGAGAAAACGATCTCACCACGTCTATTGTCTAGTGTTGTAAATTTGTGTTTTTAATTTGTGTTTTTAACATTTAACATTGTTTTTACTGTTTTATCGTTTTATTTCTAATTTTTTTTAATAATTGTTTTATTATGTAAAGCACTGTTATTATTTAGTTGTTGTGTTAGTGTTAGTTCATAAAAGCCCTGCCAATCAATTTGGGAGTTTTATAAAGGGTTCCCTCTTTTGGAGCTGCCCTTTTGATCACTTTGAATTTGGGATTGTGCCTTTAAAGTAAGAACTTGTGATTTTCTATTACATGTTCGTATTGAATTATGTAGACATTGAACCTATGTTGCTGGTCAGTGGAGAAAAACACAAGTTATGTTAAAATATTTTGAATAAACTGTACAATCTGAACAGAGGAGCCGTGGTCACCGCTTCTGGGATGTCACATTTCTTTAACTTATGTAACTTCATTTGATCTTGCATTGAGTGTTGCAGCACTTGTGATACATTTCAGAAATCGAAACCGTTTCACACCCAGTCAACAACATAATTTATGCATCTGAAGCAATGAGGGAATATTTGAACACACATTACAGAGGCATGGCAGTTTTATATTTTCTTTTACATACCCTATATAGAACCCCCACCCCCCAAGACATTTAAATTTCTAATCACCACATAGCTTTAATATCATACAGACAATAAATAATTTAGACAAATGTCCAGTCGGCATAATTCATTAACTCTCGCTCAAATCCCTCTTTATTTCCAATCTGTCCAACCTTGAAACACTTTAATCCGCCGATGTTAAATGAGATAAAATCATAATTATGGCAGCAGTGGCTGTTATTTAAACCAGATCAAGGACAAGAAGGACTGCGGGGATGGAGGGATGTAGCATGGATAGCCATGCAGGAAGAGGAGGAGGAGGAGGAGATGGCTGTAAATGGGCCAAATCCTCCCAGACCCTTGGCACTTTGTAGAGGGTGTATTTTAAACCCATAGACCATGAATGTCTTCATGAACTAAAAACTAACCTTTTAATGGCCACACAGGGAAAGTACAAAAGTAAATCTAGGCTTTTCAAGTGAATTGAAACAGATACAGACCATTCATAATGTCATGTTAAGAGGCTTTTTGTGTTTTACTGTAACACCAACATTCATACAATTTGTCTGATAGTACCGCTGGAGCCGAACGCAACCCAACGCAACGCTGTTTACCATTTGTGCATTGGTATTTGGCACTGTCCAAGCGTTGGAGCAGTTTGCGTCACTCTTGCATCAGTGAGCTTTGAATAAAAGAAATAAAGTTTGTCTCCTGCGTGTGTCTTGAGCTGCACGTGTAAGCAAGCAGAGCCTTGGAGTATCTATGACTGTGTGGTCAGGAGTGGAGGAGTCACTGATGGAGAGAAACTGTTATTTGATAGCAGTCTGGTCCAGATGACTTTGGCTGGGTGTGGACGCCATGAAGAGGTGTGCTTGTGTGTGTGTGTGTGTGCGTGTGTGTGTGTGTGTGTGTGTGTGTGTGTGTGTGTGTGTGTGTGTGTGGTGGTGGACAGTGGCCAGAATAGCAGCCGTCTGTGTTTGTGCAGCAGCGGGCCAAGAGGAGCACGTCTGCGTCGTAGCCACAATCTTCAGTGCCCTGCCCGTGCAAAGCCACCTTAGCCCCGGCTGCAGAAGTACAGGAAAACCACTGCAGGAATAACAAGTCCAAAGATGTTGGATAACATCAAGTCTCTATCCACAAAAGTCAAGAATGAACATGAAGAATGTCAATGTTTGCGCAGAGAGAGAGAGAGAAAAAAAGACATCTTAAAATATACATTTATTCAGAGCCTGTGCAAGATCAAACAGTAAAATTGATCTGCTCTTCCTTCAACCCTCGCTCTGCACCCTCCCCTCGATTCCCCTTCTCACCAAGTATCGACTTTCCACACGGGGCCATCGCCATGACGACTCCAGCCTGGCCCGCTGTCACCTCTCCTCAGGGCAGAACCCTGACTATTATGGGATACGGTTCATTTGACTGCCTTGGGCAAAGATGTGTTTGGAGGAGAGCGCACAGAGCCCCATTCACATACACACTGTCTCTTTCACACACACACACACAATCATAGACTTCTTAACTGGGCCCTCTTGTCTCACAGCAGCGAGCCACTGTTTCCCAGGGGCCCCCTTCAGACCACAAACTACAGTCTAATCAAGACTATGAATGTGAGCCAAACTAATGCTACAACTCTCCAGGATCCTCTTGCATTGATCCAAAAGGAAATCGGATTACTCACTGCAACCCATCACATTTAATTAATCAGTCAGTTCCTTTAAATTGCTTCTTCGCTGACACTTTTTACAGCAAAGAAATGTTAGGAAACGTCCAAAATGCTAAAGGATTTTGTAAAGGTACATAGGAAGTGACCCACATTTAAAGTGACATCCTCCTGTAGTAACATTTCATTTCAATTGGCTTTAAAGATGTGAAAAGTTTTGAAACACTTTTGCAAAAGAAAAGGAAGTAACATGGATACATATTAAGGATTTAAACAACAACTATAACAGTGACAATATCCAGAAATAAGACTTACACAAGACATTTATACTCTATATAAATATAAATCTATATGACAGTGGGCTGGATGTTAAAGGATGAGAGCGGTGATATTCCAGACTTGCAACAAATCCCATGAAAAGATTGCTGCTTTCCAAATCGTATACTTGTTCCTTTTACTTTTAGTACGTACTACAGCCCTTACAAAGTATGTTGCATGCAGTATGCCCTGACCGTCTTGCTCTTATATCCCCTACGCAGAGGATTGTGGTTCAGAATAACCAGGAATGCATGCTGGCTTGCATACTACAGCATTTGACATATGTATTGGGACATACTAAATCTTTTTCTGGCATACTAAATGGTATTATGGGTATTGAAACGCACAAGAAGTCTCTCAATACTTCCTGACTTCCCCGGCCTGTCTGCTTTTCTTTGTCCCAAGCCGAGTCATTAAAACCTTATCTCATATAAAAAATATATGTCATGAATATAAAACTTCATTATTTGAAAAGGCTGATTAATGTCCTAAAACAGCTGGGCACTGTGATTTTCAATGAATCCTAAGACCAAAACCAACAAGGCATTCGTTTTTAGTCTCTCAGAACCTTCTGACTTCCTGTTTGGGTTTATCATTTATTTATTATTTTTTTAAAATGGGTCACAAAAATATAATTATTCAAACAAAAGAAAACACAGCTGAGCACTGTAGTTTTTAGCAAATGTTACTCAAACAGGACTAACTACTGCATTTGTTGGGGACTATTTTCAGCAGCGGATTAATACACATTAGTGCTGAAGTGAGTACAGCAGGATGGTCTATGTGGGATTGAGTCAAAATAAACTACAGCAACCACGTTCATTGTAATAAAGTAACATGTCACCCAGCGCAACAGTGTGGCTCATTAACATGTTTTTTGTTTCATAGTTTTTGGACAACAATGGAGCTCTATGGTACAGAGGAAGAAGATATATCAGACTTTAGCTGCAGAGCCAAAACTTGCTGGTATGAATTCATTGTTGGTTTTGGTCTTTTCTTTGGATTTGTTGTTGCAAAACAAAAATATAGAACATCACCAGACTTAATCGTAGGTTAAACTATACGTATAAATAGTACTGAGTCATTTATACTCACAAAAAATAAACATTACGTGTCAACAGGCTAAAAACACCCACTTCAGAATATACCAAATGTACAGTACAGTAATATAACAGATCAGTCAGTGAGATACAGTATCTGCAGATGTGGCACAGTTAGTCAGAACATCTGGCTTTGTGTGTATCATCATGTAATGTAACTTGTGATTAAATCAGTGGTGAAATGTGGAGCCAGTCCATTGCATTGTCACAGTTTTTAAACTCGCATAATGCAACATAATTGGAGGTTCATTTTATTCAGCAGTCGAGTAGAGTTTAGAGACTACAGAGTCCAAAGTCCGAAACACAATTCATTTGATAGCATAAGTGAAGAAGTGCTGTTGTGGCTGGACGGACGCTGGGTTTGGTCCAGTGGTGCAGATATGGATGCAACAGCTCCTGTGGAGGCAGATCTCAAATTGGTTAGAGAGGAGGATCAATACCACCAGGAACAGATAGAGAGAATGATGGGCATCACAGGCATCTCACTGAAGTAAATTACATTAGAAACTGAGACACTGATTCATGATGAAAAAAAGTAGAGGAAGGATGAAAAAACTGCCAGAGGGAGTTTTTTCAGGATAAGTCAGCTCTTAAATTGATGGACTCTCAGTTCCAGAAACATCAGGTTATCGTTTGTAGTCTGAAGTCGATTTTTCAGTTGAGGATTTTCCAGTTTTGGGGGTTATTTGGGTGTGTATTATATTTGCTGCCATTACTTTGTTTGAAATAGTGATTAATGTGGCAATTGTATTGAAAAAGAGTTGAATCTGTTATCTTAAACCTCCAAAATCCCTATAAAAACAGGTAATGATTGTTTATACAACAACATATTCCCTTCAGTGTGATATTAATAGAATATGTTTACAGGATGCAATTGAGGAAGAAGCATTCAGATCTTCTGATTAAGTAAAAGTACTCAAGTACGGTGCTGAAAAATGAAGCGCAATGAACGCGAAAGAGCCATAACTGCAGTTCTTCAAATGGTCACTTGATGTTGACTCCTAAAGCGAGTCAATGTCCATAGACCCCCATGTTAAAATGCCCAACGTTACAGCAGAAATAAACATGTTTACAGCCCGGTACAAAAAACGGTTTTGGTCTTTATAGCTCATATAAATTATATAGCTAATTACATTTTTCTGTGACCGGGAGGCGTGTTCATATGTTTCAGGCAGGAAAAAATTCTTTGTAACATAGGTAAACATGTCAGGAGTCACAGGATCTGTTGACTGAATGGCTGTGGGTCCTCTCTGGCTGCACTTCGCCACTAAAAGTTAAACTTTTCCCAACTTTTAGTTTGGCCGCACATTGCAGCAGAATCCCGCAGCTTTTCATAAACATTGCCTATAAGCTCGCCGCAGGCCGCACTTCGCCGCTGCTCTGGTGTGAATTTGGCGTTAGACTGTGTTGTCACTGCCAAGATGCCGATGGCCAGAGGCACCCACTTTGAGCTTCACAACGGTTCTTCAGAAACCTATGGATGACGTCACAGAGACTACGTCTAAATTTTATACAGTCTATGGAAAATATAATTAAAGTATTAAAAGTTAAAGTACTCATAATGCAGATAAATGCCCCGCCTGTGAGTGTTATACTATTATATGTTATTGGATTATGAATTGTGATGCATTAGTGTGCATCATAAGCTCATTATATGTTTTGGGTGTGGAATTCTGTAAAGTAACTCGCAACTAAAGCTGAGTTAAAGTGGCACAAAATGGAAACACAAGTAATTTGTACAATACATGAGTAAATGTAGTAAGTTACAGTCCACCAAAGGCAAGAAGTGAATAAGGTCCTCACAAGCCTGTCAAAGTGGTTTGTGGAATATGGGCCACAAATTAAATATAAAATGTCCGGAGCAGAGTGAGTCTGTGCTCCAATTCCTTGACCTAAAGCTCCTCCTCTGGTCAGAGCTCATCAACACCGGATTTATTTTTTAAAGCTCGTCTGCTGGCGATCATGATCTCTGCTTCTCTGCAGTCCGTCATGTTGGGTATCCGCCCCCAGCCTCTCGTGTGAAGTGACAGTGTAGAAGTAGGTGACCAGTGGGTGGCCCCCGCGAGAGCCAGCCCGGAGGTCAGCCGGTCACTGTCCCTACGAGGCAGCCCTGCGGCGGGTCACCTGCTGCCCGCTTTCCCCTCGTTATTTATCTCTCCCTGACACTTCATTCCTCTTCCTGTCAAAGCCCCTCCTCTTCCATCTCCCCATTTTCTCCTCTCCTCTGCTGAGTTTGGCACCGGTCCTCCGATCCTTTCGCCAATACCGGCTACCCGGGCCAACGCGTGCTGAGTCGACCCCTTCCTATCACCCCCGTCCGGGTCATATGACATCCAGCTTCAGGGGCCTCCCTAACGATGGGGGCCGGGCCACGGGCCCATAAATGAAAGTCCACAGTGTGTGAGTTGCTCTGGCCGGCTGGAGGGGCTCCTCTCAGCGGTCCACCAGAGGGGTAATTACTTCCCCAAGTTGGGCTTGGAACTGGACTTCTTGCCCCCTGAAGTCTCCACGGACTGACCGGGACGCGGCACCCCCTTTCATTAGGAGAGCGGCTTATGGTGGGAGAGCCTCGAAAAAACAGACGAAGTGAAGGCCCTCCTTTGGCTGGTGATAAATTGGTTTGCCTCGCAGACAGAGGGGGGGTGGAGAATGACACTCAGAGGACATGAAGGGGATGAGGAAGTCACAAATACAGTGCAGGAGAAGAGGGATTTTGTAGATAAAAATACCTTAAGCTGAAGGTACAGAAGAGATGAGACACAGGAGCTGTGCAGTTTGGCCTCTATTCTGGGTGTATTAGCTGGGGGAGCTCGCACATCAAGGACAGACCCAAACTGTGAGCAAGTGGCAGGCATTAACATCAATGTAGCACAGGGTTATCACAGGAAAGTAATACGCTCTGTCACTTAGCCATGATCATCCCAGGTTTCTGTACCTTCCTCGACCTCCCAGTGATCACAGCCAGTATAAAGTGACATGGTAAGGAGAAAAAAGGAGCCGAGTGAACATGTAATTAGCAAGTGGTTTCATGTAAGTGCTCTTTGATTTATAATTCAGCATAGCGAGAACCCCTGCTACCCAAGGCTAGTGCTCCTCTGAATTAGCCCTGCGACTGGGAGAGGCTGCAGCGAGAGGGGGGGGAGAACCAACCTGACTAATTTGTGCTCTGTTTGAGGTGGGTTTAAAAAGGAAAGGAGACGTGAGGTCCATACCTGGACCTGCGAGGCGTCAGATCATAGAATATATGGCATAGGGAGGTTTAAGGATGAACTGTTATGTAGGCATCTCTCTCTCTGATGAGATGAAATGATGCTCAGAGACTGAAGTTTAGAGAGAAAAGTTTGATATGATGAAAGCTGCTCATTTGTAATGTGACTCAGCAGTAAAGTACTGATTTATTTGCACATGACAACATGTACTTGAAGATAGTTTTACAGTTTTTCAAACCTGTGTATGAAGTTATTTTCTATGGGAATTGAGCAACATTATTCCCCCTCTAACTGCATCTTTGATACGGGAGGCTTTTCTGTCAGCAGTGGCCTCATTTCTCCTCCGCTCAGCTTGGTATATACTGGATTCTCTTTGGTTCCCCATGGGTCCAATGATCCCCTGATCATCCTATATTCTGACGCCCTTATAAAGCTAATGTGCTGATTTTACGTTTTCAACCTGCCGTGATCCCCCGCAATCCCCTCTGTTGCCTCCGGTTCCGCTTTCGCACTCAAGTGAGGATCCGCCGCCGCTTTGATCACAGTCCCCCGTTAAAGGTTTAAAACGTCTCAATTCCTGACGATTGTTGGGGCCTCTGTGGTTTACGTTAAGCATTTCCCCATGCCCCCTGTCCAACTCCACCACTCCTAAATGAGGTACCCACTCTCCCAGCTTCCCATCCCAGCGCTGCTTTCAAGTTCCCCCGATTGGGTGCCGCAGCTGTAAGCCCTAGATTTTGTCTCCTCCATCTTTGTCAAGCCCATTTGCCAAATACAAAAAAGACCCAATAAGCTGGGTCTTCATCGCTGCTCTCCAAAGTAATCCCCAGATCTCCCACTCTCTCGAAAATCAATGCAAAGGTTGAGATGAGGTGAAACTCCCTTCTTAACTCATCGGGCTGGGAAGTGATAAAGTCTTAGGATCACTTTTTTGGTAATCATTGTGGCTCCATGATGAAACTAATTGTCCTATTTCATGCAGCCTAACAGCTTTTCAACATGTCCTTTATCAAAACACTTAGAAAACAGAAGGAGAAGGTGTTGATACTGTGCTGCTAGTCGTGTTTAAGGCAGGAAAAACACTCCAAAACAAAGTTAGAGCAACATAGTTAAGTGCTATTGGATAATGAGACAGCAAACAGTTACTTAACAGAGCAACGATTGATAGCACCCCACCTGTCGGATATCAGCCCAATATTCACTCACTGTTTAGCTCCTGAGAAAAATATCTGGGTCACTCTGGCTTTTGGGTGTTTGACTTTCTTCACCAGATACTCATTTATTTTGGCTCTCTGCCATTTCATGCTGGGCAGGTATCATACAGTTGGCTTGTGTGAGCTTGTTTGCTTTAACAGGTTCCCACAATTTATATGGAGGGTTTGGTGAAAACCATTAGAACTGGAGTAGTAAAGTGAGTAAAATGTTGTCATCCTATCTAAGTCTTGGGTAATTAACATAACAAAATGAAGTAACAAATATTGCGCAAACCCTTTTTTTTTTTTTTGCAACTTGGGGCCAAGCTGTATTGACATATGTTGTTAGCTCATGTAAGTTAACAGCTGCCCATTTACACGTCCAGCAGACATGCAGCAACATTATAATTTATTTGATGTCCTGTTTCTGGCCACCTGGTGAATGTAAGTCCAATATTCACTCTCCTTTTAGCTCCGTTTTTGGTCTCTAGCAACTGTTGAGGGGAAACTTTGGCTTTTTAGCGGCTAAACTATGCTAGTGTCGCTGACCTCGCCTGGTTGCGTTTGGTGCTATGTATCATACAGTGTTTTTTTTTTCTTTTGCTGAAACCAGATAATGAGAGCGGTGATGGTAAACCAAAACAAAATAGTTTAGGGGCTGTAAAATCAAAAGCTTTGTAAAACTGAGAGAAACTGCAGAGTCTGGTGATAATTCTCTGTTACAACTAGTGCAACGTATCCTCATACAACGGTTCGTATGATATCTTATGAAAAGTTATTCCCTTATTTTTCGTGCATTTTCTTATGAATATCCAGCAACACGTGTCAATCTCTGCTCGTTACATGCATATAGTCTTTTCAAAATAAACTTCCGTCTTCACAGGAAACAACTTGGTTAAGTTCAGGCTACAAGTCAACTTGGTTAGGTTTAGGCAACAAAACTACTTAGTTATGTTTAGGAAAAGATTGTGGTTTGGGTTAAAACGGAAGTAAAGTAACTAAAGTACAGAAGATACGTGGCAAATAAATCAACATTGACTTCTGGTTTCACACGGGATATGGCGAAAGTCTTGTGTTTTCTGACCCACACATCCACCCCGATCCGTGGATTATAATTGATTTTGTGGGATATACTCTAAAGAAATTACAGTGCATTACTTTTCGTAGGTTTAGCTACGAACGGTGATTGAGAATAGCCTGATTAGTGACCCCATTCATATTATATGCGGCCATCCTTGTTGAATTTAAAATATTGATTAGAGCAGTTTTAAACACTTAACGTTTGTTTTTTAATGCAAATAAACTGTTGCTTTTGGGTATCACCTCAAACAAAGCATTTAGCCGGTTGTGATTGAACCAACCCAAACTGCTGCCTCTGCATCGGTGAGGTCTGGGAGAGAAAGAGGGCTAGTGCTGGGACAGCAGTAAATCTGCCAGCCAGCCTTGGCTAATGTCAGTCTGATGGAGGCTCCAAACCAGTGGGGTGGGATGTTCCGCTACAACCCTCTGCCCTATGGTCTACCGTCATAATTAATATGTTGTTGTATCAAAGTTGAAGCATTTGCCTCCGAAATGTCCCGCGCCCAGCCCCCTTATTAAAGACCTGACCTCCAAGCAGCTGAAGGTTGCTCTGCAAACTTGGCACACCCCTGAGCGAAAACATCTGCTTTCCTCACAGGCAGGACCGCCACGGACCCCATGTCTCAGCTGGTTCCCACAGCTCAGAGAGAGAGCCCTTCCCCTGTCCTCACGCACTGACCCCCACATTTATAACCCCCACCCCCACCGCCGCCGAGACCTCCTCAAGCCTTGGGCCCAGGCCTGGACCTCTCCATCACCTCGCCCTCTTCCCCCGTCCACGTGTAGTAGCGTGCCAGTGTGGTCACTTTACTGCTGAGAGGACTGCTCCTGTCTTGTTATCCCCACATCACAGCCTGTCGAGAGGAAGGGAGGGATGCGAGGGAGGGAAGGCATGGAGGGAGAGGGGGAGGAGGCATCTGCGCTGCTCCCACAAAGCGGCGACTGTTGGAACGCTGACAGAAGCATCTGTCATCCCCTGCCTTCACACACTCACCTGCTGTCCGAGGCCCTGACTCTTTCTATCTTCCTCCTTTACTCTCTCTCTCTCTCCTCGCTCCTTCCTCTCGGAGCTTTCTTGGTGATTGTGTGAAGCTCTTGGACGCCTCCTTTAGAAATCCCACAAACTACCTCCTCCCATCCTCTCTCTTAATAAGCCCTCCGTGCCAGTCTACACAAGCGAACATGCAGATTTCTATTAAATATGTGCTGTGATTATTTTAAAGTTGTTTTTCACGAGCCTAAATAATGCAAGTTTTTTTAACCATCATAATAATGCAAAAGGAAACCCTCAAACATGTGCTATAAGACGACAACTACGCAGAAGTACATGAGATTCTTCTTTGCCAAGTCCTTGCCAAATTCAGCAGTATTTATTAACAAATATTGCCATGGTGTTAATGAATGTACTGACCTGTCTTGCGACCACTTTATCATTCTCCAGTGGCACCCCCGTCCATTCCCCTAACATGCTGAAGGGTTGCCAGCAGTAAGGGGAAAGATGCCAATCCATGTGTATGACACACACATAAAAAAACACACACAGGCTCAAGGACACCATCGCTCATTCAAGTCCAGGGAAGGTGCCCTTCAGATGAGGCCACACGGGAAAGCAAAAACCCAAAATCAATGATTTTGCACAAAGTTTGAAGCAGAAAAACCTTTATAAATTTCCATCAGTATTCCATCAGTCCTCAGTTAGACTGAGTAACGGCCGATGAGGTTACTTAGGGTGAGCTCTCTTCTTCTTTTCCCCTGTTTAAGAGTTTTTTTTTAGTTTTTCCTTATTCAAAAAGAGGGTGTAAGGATAAAAGATGTTGTATGTTGTACAGATTGTAAAGCCCTTTGAGGGAAATTTGTGATTTTGGGCAATATAAATAATATTTAACATTACTTAAAGGTTGTTGCACGGTGTGTGAATTTGCTCACATGCATGTACACTGGGGATGTTGTGATATACTGGTACTGATGATAACCGTGATATATAAAAATGAAATATGTTAGTAATACACACATGATAATATTGTGTAAATAATCCAGTGCCTCATAAATTATTTTACATATACAGTTATGGTTACAGACTCTCTCGCCACCTCCCTACAATCGTATTTTGAGTGTAATTCATTTGCCAAAAAAGAGACAACAACACACAATAAACAAAGTTAAAGAGGAATTTGACTGATAGCATTATTATTATTATTATTTTTCAAATTTTCCATCGATATCATGATAATATCGTTAGCGTGTAGTGAAAATCTGATATTGTGACAGCCCTAATGTATAGGCTACACACAAAACTTTATTCTGCAAAGAGATTGTTTATACAATATGTGTTTGCTTTTATAATTTATCCCAAACAGAACTTGTTTTATATGGATTTTTTTAGTCTTAGATTAATATTTGATATTGACATTTGATAGTTTCATTCTATTCTAACCAACTGTCTGCTGGAAGTTGTTCTCAAACTCGGTCCTCTTTTTCAGTCCGCTGATTTGGCCACACAACCAGTCATGGAAGAAGTAAAGACCCTTTACTTTACTAAAAGGAGAAAAAAATTAATAAAAGTCCTGCTATGAAAATGTAGCTCAAGTAAAGGTTTGTAATTGTTATCAGCAAAATGTACCTAAAGTTGTAAGTAAAGGTCCTCTGCAAAAATGTGTTATACTTTTACATATTATATCATAAAATTAGTACTGATGCATTAATGCGTCTAACATTTTATTTCATTATCGATTAAAGCTAGGGTCGGTAATGCTGAGAAACTAGCAAGAGTACACTAGATTTTAAAACCAGCCCAGTGTTACCAACTCTCTTCCAGTGAAAGTAGCTAGCAGCACTAGCTCCAAAAGTCACTAAATAAAGATAGGAAGACGCCAAGTCGGCAACACTGACAGTCCGTCACCTCAGGTCTCCCTCCAAAGCCACTCCCCCAAAGTCATCATTATGAACGTAAACAGACAGGCCGGAGTGAAGTGATCGGACGGGTTTATTACAGTCCTGCGACAACCACACATACTTTTTTTTCTCCTTCTTTTTGTCAGAGCATTTGATTTATTGATTTCTGTCGGAGTGTAATGAGAATTTCAACAAATATAACAAAACAGTTTTTGAACACTGCCAATCCTACCTTTAATCTGCCAACACTGTTTTGTCGATAAAATGTCAGACATAGTAAAAAATGCCTTCTATACTTTCCCACATCTCAAGGTAACGTCTTCAAATGTCTTGTTTTATCCAAACAACAATCCAAAAGCCAAAGGTATCCAGTTTATTATCATGTATGACAAAGAAATTGTGACATTTGAGAAGCTGAAACCAGCAAATGTTTGCTTAAAATAAGACTAAAAGGATTATTTTATTATCATTTTGACTAATATTTGCATCTCTTATTGTGTAAGTAGTGTTTTACTATTGCAGTTATTCATGGTGAAGCTAGTTTTACTATTTTATTTGCTGCTGCCTTGTTTAATCTACAACAATGCATCTTTTTATATAAACCCGTTGTGTTTTGTGTGTAAACTTTTAATCTGGAAAATAACTTAAATAACTAAAGCTGTCAAATAAATGTAGCTGGGGTAAAAAGTGCATTATTTCCTTGTGATATGCACAAAGTTCAGTAGCATGAAGTAGAAATACTCAAGTAAAGTGCCTCAGAATTCATCCTGAGTATAGAACTACATGTACTATCCACCACTATACACAACTTAGAGTTTACTAAACTAATGAAATAGGTTAGTGCATTTATCACAGAGCTTGTTTTTATTGTTTATTCATTTCTGCATGAACCAGCACATGTTACTATGACATCCGAGCTCACCTGTCTGTGTGTCTCTCGGCTGATCGCAGTACAGCATCTATCTGTGCAGCAGCTCTATAGATCTATACTAAATGATGGAGAACATGTAAGGCGAATGCCTTTCCTGAAACCTGAACCCCTTTCTGGGTTGTCTCATTGCCATGATGTGCCAGAGGGCAGCAGTAAAGAGTAAGGGAGGTGCTTTTGAATGGCACTGGTCATATATATAAAGTAGCTTCTCTCAGCATGTGAGCGAGGACGCCGCAAAGAAGAGAGGCAGGTTAACAAATGAGTGAGGAAGGATAGCAGGACTTTGTGGCCCTCGGAGACAGAGTGGGTTGGGATGTTCTGCCAACACCTCGTCTGCCAGGGTGAAGGATACACACTCACATTCACATCCACACACACACACACACACACACTGTCATCTCTCTATAGCTCCATCCCTGGCCTCTGTTAGAGCCGTGTGTCTGAGCAGGAACCCCACTAAGCTGGCTGGGGTCCAACACCAAGGTCTCTCACCTGGCAGGCTGGGCAGGGGGCCGGTAGCTCCTGTGAGTTATTCCTGGGCATGGACCTGGGATCCACCTCTCTCTGTTCTCCTTTTGTCTCATCCGCTCGCCTCTGGCCCATCCTGGCCTCCTCTCCTCCCTTATCCCCCTCTCTGGGTCCCTGTGGCTGATGAGCCTGTCCTTCAACTATCAGCGTCTTCTATTGTCTTTAACACACACACACACACACACGGTAGACTTGGATTTATGTAAGCTTGCTTGTATCTGAGGCCACAAATGTTGAGGTCACCTTCATTTGCTTTCACCATCTGCAGTGTTTTATTAATATAAAGCACTTTAGAGCCCGGTGGCTGACTTATGTAAAGATTTTCAGCCAGTTACACTGTTGTCAGGCTATTAAATAGGCGTGTCTATAAGCACCATAAATGTGGGTCAGTAGGGGCCTACTACACCTACTAGTAGGTTTTATCTTCTACTTACATGGTAGCTCACCGAAAGAAGGTATAAAAGAACATGACAGCGACTCTAGTAACCGTAGTAATTGTGACAGGAGCAGAAGCGGAAGTCAGGTGCTGTAGTGTAGACGGATTGAAACTCCATAAGGGGTGGAGGTCGGGGACGATGGATGGCGGGACACAAGACACAGGATATTCACTCAGGATACCGGAGTTCACTTCCTGTGTGAAACCAACAATGTGCAGTTGTCTTTTTGTTTGTAGTTTTGTTAACCCAAAACACAATGTTTTTCCCTAAACTTAATGAAGTGGGTTTTTTGCCAAAACCTAAAGAAGTTGTAGTTTTGTTGCCAAAACCTAAAGAAGTTGCAGCTCTGTTGCCTAAACCTAAAGAAGTTGTAGTTTTGTTGCCTAAACCTAAAGAAGTTGTAGCTCTGTTGCCTAAACCTAAAGAAGTTGTAGTTTTTCAGCCAAAACCTAAAGAAGTTGAAGTTCAGTTGCCAAAACCAAAAGAAGTGAAGTTGTAATTTTGTTGCCAAAACCTAAAGAAGGTGTAGTTTTGTTGCTAAAACCAAAAGAAGTGAAGTTGTAATTCTGTTGCCTAAACCTAAAGAAGTTGTAGTTTTTCAGCCAAAACCTAAAGAAGTTGAAGTTCGGTTGCCAAAACCAAAAGAAGTGAAGTTGTAATTTTGTTGCCTAAACCTGAAGAAGTTGTAGTTTTGTTGCCTAAACCTAAAGAATTTGTAGTTCTGTTGCCTAAACCTAAAGAATTTGTAGTTTTTTTGCCAAAACCTAAAGAAGTTGAGGTTCTGTTGCTAAAACCAAAAGAAGTGAAGTTGTGGTTTTGTTGCCTAAACCTAAAGGAGCCTTTTTTTTGTGTTCAAAAGGTGGTGTTTCAGTTTTACAACATGTTAGAAGGTGTTGCTTTTAAGTTTCACTTTTACAACGTAGTAGGCCCCTGATGACCCACATCTATGGTGCTTATAGGGACTGATAACACCTATTTAATGGCCTGAAAACAGTCGAATCGGGTGCGATTTTCTTCTTAAACTCGTTGTTATATATCCCCTGATGTTTTTTCAGCCTAAATAGAAAACCTTAAACAAACAATTATAAAGGGAACGTTTTGAATCATGATTAGAACTGAAACAACAGTTGACAAAATATTAATCGACTATTTAGAAATTTGATTATTCATTTAAGTTGTGTTATTTCAAGCTCCTCTAATAAGAGTATTTGCAGCTTTTTTGCACTTTTTGCATTTTGCGTTGAATATTTTGGGGGTTTTGGACTGGACAAAACAACATATTTGAAGATACCAATTTGTCGTTTTTCAGTAGTTGTCAAGTTATCTTTCCAGTCCATCTGCAGTTTCCCCACTTGACAGAGATTGATGCATCTACCCGAAGATTTTCTAACTGGATCCCACTCAATGACCAAACAGCTTTTCCCTTTTTTTCATTTCCTTTTATTTTGTAGGCTTTAGGAATTAGCATTCGCCATTAGCCATTAGGTGAAAACCTTTGAAACAGAAAAGAAAATATATACACACTATTACAAAACAACTGTAAATAAGCAAAAATACATTCTTGAAACATTGCAAAACACATTAAACCTCATTTCAATTAATGCACACACTGTCATGTTAAATGCAAACAAAGCAAATGCCCACTGCTGCCACCGCTCTTGCCTTAACATCAGGTAATATGTATAATGTATATGTATCTAATTTCATGAGATACATACATGTCTGTCTGGCATTGTAATAGAATAAATGATTAATCAAGGAAATATTTGTCAGATTAACTGATAATCAAGATAATCGTTAGTTGCTGTCCTAACTAGAATTTAAAATAATTATGTTATACTGTAACATGAGATTGTGGAGATGAACCCAGAGTTTAGACAATATAATAGATCAGCTGTGGAAAGAGATAAGATACATTACAGGACATGCAGATAAAAAAAAGTCCCTTCACACTGATAGTTTGTAAGATGCACTGTAGTAAAATCACAGTAAAAATAAATTCAAATGAGTTTTTAGTTTTTTATCAACGCCTTTTAAAATTAAATAAAAAACATGCAGGCAAAGCATAACGTGAGCTTGCTGTTACGGTCATTACTTTATGGAGCAAATACCAAAACCTGGACAGCAATCCATCATTTTGCTTTGCTTACACTTCATATGTTAGGCCTTTATCTCACCACTAGAGGTCACTGAATACCAACCAAATGGAGTCCAAAAATATGACATATTTTTTTCCATAAAATGATAACTATTGACACAGTCATACATAGGTTACATAATTTCATTGACTAATATTTGAACAAATAAAATAAACTTCCTTGACAGAGATGTGAGCCATGATTTGAGCAGGAATATTCAATTCAATTCAAACTTTATTGCAGACTCAAGGTCCAGATAAGAAAAAAGAATAAAACAACAACAATGCATTACATTACAGTAAGCACTATAAAAATTCATGATAAAAAGATATAAAAAATATAAATATTAAAAATATATATACATACATCAATGCCTTACATATAAAGAACTATACATGTTAACCCTGCAGCCTCAGCATCAGTACCAAGCAGCAGAGAGGAGCAGCTGCAGAGCTCTCACTCTGATGCTATTTTCAGGTACCAAGAAGAACACACGAGATTTACACCTAACCGATTAATACACATATCCTTTACCTAAACGTACATTTTATTAATCGTTTTATAGAAAAGGGTTGTCACGGTATAGCACTGGTTTCTATGGCAACGACGTCTAGCGTGGCTGTATCTTTATTTTGTTAATTATGGTGTGAAATACGCATGCGTGGAAGTTGACGCCCACTTTTTTTCAAACACGTCAGTCAACCCAAAATAGACGATCTTTGTAGCGTCGGGATGCTCCAACTCGATTACAACACAACAAATACTTGCTCCAATTTTGGCTACATTGTGACTCACTTTATAGCTTCACAAGCATTCAGTATGTTACTAGAGGTGCCTTAAAGCTTTTGGTTCTGCTTTTTTATAAAAGAAACAACACAGGTAACGTAATTGAAACAGACTCTCCCCCCCCGTCCTGCCATATAGTGGTACAATCCGTCGACGTCCTGAGCGGGAGCGGAAAACGTGCGTCCGCCTGTGAGGAGAAGGAAGAGCAGCGGTCTGTGTTCCTGCTGCAATAACACCTTACAGACACATCTACATATTATACTGTTTCCTATAGGCGTCTGCACAAACTAGAGGTCAGTGAGCTGGTTGTTGTTGTTCTGAATGCATGTGTGCACGTTTTGCATGCCTGTCTCAATATTGATTAAAGCATAATATGGGTTATAGCATATTATACCTTAATTCTGTCTTCTTTTTACAGCTTGGTAAGGTGCTCAGCATGACTCGAGATTGGAAACCTGGTGATCTGATCTTTGCCAAGATGAAGGGATATCCACACTGGCCTGCAAGAGTAAGTATGGAGCTTTAGATAGATAGATATATAGATGGATAGATGGATAGATGGATAGATGGATAGATAGTAACTTTATTGATCCTGAGGGGAATTCAAGTTTCCAACATCACAGTTCCATAGTGCAAAAACATGTTAGTAAAAAGGCAGTTAAAAAAGTTAGTAGTGCAAAGTACAAAAAAATATACCAGATATAAAAATATTAGGAGATGAAGAAAACTGTTAAAAGTGAATATAGTGCAGGGTAACAACTGTGATACACGACTATTAAAAAAGTGAATATAGTGCAGAAGAGACTTAAAATGAATATTCCCCCCCCACTCCCTAGAGAGATGTTGTACAGTTAAATGGATTAATATAGAATATTTTATTACAATTAAACTTGCTTCACATGTGCAAAAAACACACCCATCCACCAGAAGACAGCAAATATAACCCACATCCACCCTCCACCCTCCACAGACATAAACCACAAACTGAGCACACAGCTTTCAGTTTGCTTTTCAATGTGGGTTTTGTAGCTCATGGCTGTAAGTAAATATAATTTGTTTTTCATCATTTCCCTATACCAGATCGATGAAGTCCCAGACGGTGCTGTGAAGCCATCCAATATCAAGTTGCCCATCTTCTTCTTTGGCACCCATGAAACGTTAGTAAACGACCGTTGACAATCTATCTCATATTATCTTTATTTCCTGTAGTTTGATGGGCTCACATTTACTCAGGTGAAGTTGCATTTAAAGAGGACCTATTAAGCTTTTTCTCTTTCCGTTAGTTTAGTGTGTTATATAATTTTTTATGCATGTAAAAGGTCTGCAAAGTTACAAAGCCCAAAGTCCAGGTCAAAGGGAGAAACACTGCTCCTGAACTGCCTGAAACGTCTTGCTTGAAGTCCCGCCTTTTCTTCCGTAACATGGTGATGTCACCAAGTAAGACATTTGCATAATACCTGTCTAGCGGCTAGTTTGGTACACCCTCAAACTAAGCTCGTTAGAGCAGAGCTGGAGCAGAGTCTGAGAAGTTTGGTTCTGTTGACCAGTCACAACAGAGTGAGTCAGCTGTAAACATGTTCTAGTAGAAACCCTAAATACAAGTATGCACCTGAAAATAAGCATATTAGGTCCTCTTTAAGGCACTCAGAAAACAGTGAGTTCATGACATGAGAATGATTTTAAATGATAAATGGCTGCATTTATGTATCCAGGTTTGTTTATTGAGTTGTCATTGTGCTCTGTTGAAGGTGTTTCTTTAACTACATAAATGTTTGATGAGTGGCTGAGTAGAGTTACCTGTGTCTGTGTGCTGCTGCTCCGTCTCACAGTAAACACACACGCTACATTTTTAATAGTTAAGAGAGTATTAACATACAGATTGTCTTCTTTCAAACAGAGCATTTCTTGGCCCAAAAGACATCTTTCCGTACCAGCTCAACAAAGAGAAGTACGCCAAGCCCAACAAGAGGAAAGGCTTCAATGAAGGATTGTGGGAGATAGAGAACAACCCTAAAGTTGAGCTCACTGCACCCAAGGTACATCTTCTTCCTCTCTGTCTCCTCTGAAGACATGTTTACAGTGTTTATCCTCCAGGTGTTGACCTTAGCTTGGATTGACTGTACCTCAGATCCTGATATATACTGTACCTCCCTGAGTTGGACAGCTTTTTTGTGAGTGCACTTAGTTTTTAACTACCTGAGAGAAGTTGGGGTAAACAAAAATAGCTGGTTCGAGGCTTCCTAGTTATTATGTTTTTGACAATTTGTTTCATTTACAGCGAGGCGATCATTTGCGTCCAAAAACGCCCATGTGGACGCGTACCATTACAGTCCGTCCGTTCAGGCCCTACTCCAAAGCTACTCCCCCACAATTATCATAATAAACATAAACAACGAACATGACTATTTTCAATGATTTATTGATTGCTGTCGGGATGTAATTAGAATTTCAACAAATATAACCGACTAGCTTTAATTCTATTTATTTGTTCTTGTTGTTTAAAGCCGGTCGCCCCTGATTCTTTCACTGGAAAGGATTCGGACAGCAGCCCAGAAGGAGAAGAGGAAGCAGAAGACAAGGGGATAAAACCCAAAGTAAGTTTTTGCTCTTCAAATCGGTCACTCATGTAAATATAAACTGGGGGAAAAAAAGTTTGGATATTTGTGTTTGGTGGATTATTTCTCTGTTGTTACAATGCTAATGGGCATTGTATTTTACATCGTTGGAAAGCCTGTTTATTTACCTTCACAATGATGTCCAACTTGTAAGGATCATGCATTTGTGGGATGAGCAGCACAGCTGATTATGTGGGTAGCGCCCAAGAAAAATTTGCCAAAATGCTCTGCCAATGGTAAACAGTGTATTCTCCTGTTGGTACTGAGTCTTGTTTTGAGTTATTTGGTGGATTGGATGATTGAACTCTCTATCAGTAACAAGGAACAAACAAGACATATTGGCTATTTTACACTATATTCATTTAATGCACCGTCAGGAGCCTCAGTAGCGGTGGAAGATCCATACGCAGCCACAACAGCCTGGCACCTCCTCCTCATGCTGGTCACCAACCTGGTCACACGTTGCTGTGGGATGGCGTTCCATTCCTCAAACAGGATTGGTTTCAGGTCAGCCAGCGTGGTTGTGTTGGTCACTCTAACACGTACAGCACGCCCAAGCTGATCCCACAAGTGTTGAATTGGGTTGAGGTCTGGACTCTTGGCAGGCCGTTCCATTCTCTCTACTCCCACATTGTGGAGGTAGTCTGTGATAACCCTGGCTCTGTGGGGGTGAGCGTTGTTTCTTGGAGGATGAAGTTAGGTCCCAGATTGTGGAGATATGGGATCGCCACTGGCTGCAGAATGTCATCCTGATATCTCACTGCATTGAGATGGCCTTCAATGATGACAAGCCTTGTTTTGCCAGTCAAATTATTGAGGGAACACACAACCACACTGGCTGAACTGCAACAAATCCTGGTTGAGGAATGGAACGTGTGACCAGGTTGGTGACCAGCATGAGGAGGTGGTGTCAGGCTGTTGTGGCATTTTGGCAAATTTTTCTTGGGCGCTACCCACATAATCATCTGTGCTGCACATCCGACAAATGCATGATCCTTACAAGTTGGACATCATTGTGAAGGTAAATAAACAGGCTTTCCAACGATGTAAAATACAATGCCAAGTAGCATTGTAACAACAGAGAAATAATCCACCAAACACAAATTTCCAAACTTTTTTTTGATCTTTCTTTCTGTAACGTGTGTCTGCTTCATACTGAATTACGTATCAGTGCAGGCCATAGCTTACTAAATTCATAGTGTCATAGTACGCTAAGAGTAGTGTGTGGAACAGAAGGATACTCGCTAACTTTTCTCCCTTTCAAGTCCTGTTTACCCCACCGCACTGCGTCCTATGCTGTGTCTTGGGTGCATTCAGGTTCCAGGAAGTGAGGCTGAGCAGGAGAATGAGAATGAGGAGGATGAGGAGGTGGAGGAGGATGAGGAGGAGGAGGAGGAGGAGGAGGAGGAGGAGGAGGAGGAGGAGGAGGAGGAGGAGGAGGAGGAGGAAGGGTCTCTGATCTCTGAGCAGGGTCCTCAGAACCAGGATGTACGTACGTTTGCATGCTGGGATACCATAAAGCGGCGCAGGTCGCCTCACTCCCTCCCCCGTGGGAAAGCATGTGACATTTGGTGGTTTTTCCAATTGGTGGTTTGTTTCTGTTTGACTCCACGTTCTTGTCGGCGGCCACAAACTTGCATTTGGTGCTTTTGATTAGAGTGCCTGGTCTGCTGGGTTTTTCTGTGTTTACGCCACTGAGGTGATTATCTGAGATACTGTGTTTTATAAGATTAAATAATATCCAGTAAGCACAGCTGGCTCTTGATCAAATTGATTTTTAGGTTTGGGACATAAACTCTGTGTGTGACAATGACAAAAAAATATGTTTTCTTCTTCTCTATTTTACCTCTCTGAGACCACCCTGACAGCTTGTGTTATTGCTTTCCATTTCCTGCTCCACTTATTCATAAAATACTGTTTGCAATTAGTTGATGTTGTTTTATTTTTGCATGGCTTTCTGTGTGCTTTGGAGAAAGGTAAGTTGTGACTACTCAGTTTATGTGTTTTTCTTCAGGAGGAGACGGGCTCTCTTTTTATGTCCTTTATTTTGACACTTCCCCTGCTGCTCTCTGCCATATTTTAACAAGGCATAATCTGTGTCCCAATTCCTTACAATGTACATTAAGTATACCCAAAATGTATGAATGCTAAAACAAAGCTCACAGTTGCAAAAAAATTACAAAATCGCTCCACCAAAATTTCGGAAAACAAAAAAAAAGTATTATAGTTCAATTTTAATGGCAGTTTATTTTCCTTTTTAGTGTTAAACAGTTAAGTATGCTGATTTCTTGTGTACTTCAAACACGGTGTACTTTAAATATTAGCATATAGTAAACAGTATATACTATGTACAATTAGTGTTTGGAATTTGGACGCAGCTATTGCTAATGCAACAGTGGCACATTTAATACTTCTCAGGGTGTATTATCATAACTACACACTAGATGGTGTTATTGATCCAGAAATTTTAATTGTGGGACGGATCAAATCATCCAAGAAGGACTGAATGCTAAACTGTCCACTTGACATTTATACCTGCTGGCTTTCATTTTAGCATCTGTTGCTGTTATATTAAAGAGAACTACAAAGACGGTTAAAAGTCAACATTATTGACTGAAATCAAATTAACAAAAGGATGTCGCATTTTAGGGTTCTGCACAGAAAGAATCCACGGATGTTCCTAAACCCAAGAGAGGAAGAAAGAAAAAGGTTGGTAGTATTTATGAATGGGTTTACTTTGTTATTATAATGGTTTGTAGAAAAACATTTTATAAGATGGTATGTCTTCTTCTTTTCCAGAGTGATGCTGAGCAGGAGACTGAAAAACACGATGCTCCCGCTAGTCCCGTTAGTCCCTCAGGTAAGCCGTACTCCCTGTGATGGTACTCGAAATGCAGATTAATGACGTTGTGCTATTAAGAAGAGGTACAGATAGACACAAGATGGATATATACATTTACAACAAATACATTAATCGCACTGAGAAACATATTGCACTGTGTAAATGTAGGACATTTGCACTGTATCTTATTTTATTTCAACTGTAAGTTGAGTTCTTATCATTCAGCTATCCTTTTGCATAAACTGCATTTATAGTGTGTGGTATGTTTTTGTGTCCATGTAAGCAGGAGCAGAGGCTCCTAAACGAAGAGGCAGGAAGCCCAAAAGTGAGAAGTTACTTTTGCTCAAGCAGCAGCAGCAGGACCAGCAAGGCTCAGGAAATGAAATGTAAGTACATGAACACACATACAACAATAACACACACAATGTAAAATCCTTACATCCTGTTTCTTGTGCACCATCTTTGCCTCAGGCAGCGGGCCCTGAATGGATCCGTTCCTGCAAGGAAGAAATAATGCTAATATTCTTTCATTTTGATCACACGTTTGTCAAGTTGGCACTATAAATAGCCTCTTAACGGAACTTTTCTCTCACATTTAGGGACACCGCTGAGTCAGACAGAAAGAGAAAGAGGGCAGCAGAGGACAAGTCCAAGAGTGGAGAGGAGGAGAAGAGGAAGAAGGAGGACGGCAAAGGAAAGGAAGCAGAGGTGAAGGAGCCTGAAGCCAAGAAGAAGAAGAAGGAAGACGGCTCCTCAGGCTCTGATGATGAAGAGGCAGGCGTCCAGTCCAACATGATTCCTCCTTATCAGGAATTTATGTCAACAATCAGTACGATGCTTTCATGCACATGATTTTGATTTCTTTTAATCTCAGAAAAACAAAGGCAGAAAGAAAAACTCAGAAATGGACAAAGATGTGCGGCGACGGAAAGCAGATGAATTGAGAGAGTACGTATACACGCGATGCCCAACATAAACCTAAAATGATGTCCTCGTATTGTTTATTCTGGTCTCACCGACAGACAACAGTATTTAAATTACAGTCATACGAAGAGGAAAGTTAAAATTTGAGAAGGAATAACCAGAGATTGTTACATTATAGGTACTTTTAACTCGAGAAATAACTTGAATTTAAATAGAATAACAAAATACATTTTCATTTCATTTATCATCATTTCATTTTATACTATTTATGACACTTTTTAAGATGTAAACAAAGTAATTATGAGAAGAATGGATATATTTCTGACATGATGTGGTTATTCGGTATCGCAGGCCAAACAAAGATGATGGGAAGAAAAATGAAGACAGGACAGGAGGCAAGAAAAAGGGTGAGTATTATAGTTCAAATATTAGAATTTAATTGGTGTTGAATTCAAGCACGTTTAGGGAATAAGGCAATCTTAAAATCTTCTTATTTGAAGCCAATGAAATAAAAGATATTGTTAAGATGACGACCATCAGTAGAGTTGAAAACAACAGGTGAAAAGGCGAAGCTTCATTGTTATTATTCAATACAGAATTGCCCAATGAAAGGCAGCTGTAGCCCGAAAACAAATTTGAAGTGTAAAACGCTGCAAATCCAAAAACGTGTTTTTGAGACCGAAATAATTCTTAAATTCACACTTGATTAATGTTCTGTTAAAAATAACTTCTTGAAGCAAAACCGTTTCCATCGTAATCATTGGAATTCTTTTCCTGTCTGCAGAAATGTCAACTGACCTGAAGCTGCAGAGCCTGCACAGTGAAATCAAGATTTCACTGAAAATTGACAACCCTGTGAGTTCTACGAAACACTGTCGGATTATAAACGTCTCCTACAAGTCCATCTTTCTCCACTGACAACTTTGTGATTGTATTGCAATATTTCCATGACCAAAAAAGTGATAGTATTTCCCAAGGCAAATGACCCTGTGACTATCATCCGTATAAACCGCTGAACTCGGTGAATCCCACATCCACTCAATGGTAAATGCATTCATATAGTGTCTTTCTAGTCTTCCGTCCACTCAAAGCGCTTTACATTGCATGTCAGCGTTCACCCATTCACACATGCATTCACACACTGATGGCGGAGGCTGCCATGCAGAGTGCCACCCTGCCCATCGGGATCTAAATTCATGGTCATTCACACACCGATGGCACAGCCTTCGGGAGCAATTTGAGGTTCAGTTTATTGGACACTTTGACATGGGGACTGGAGGAGCGGGGATCAAACTGCTGATCTTCTAATTAGTGGACGACCCGCTCTGTCTCCTGAGCCACAGACGACCCACACTCCCTGTGTATGCAGAGTTTTGATTATTTGGGGCTCAGGTCTGTGCGTGACCTTAAAAGTATTAACAAAGCAAATTCATTGTGACACAGTTTTGGCACAGAAGCTGGTCATTGTTATGATTTTTTACTGAAACCGTGTCATGGAGGGAACTCTGCAATGTGAGAGTCGAGACGCTGGTATCTGTGACGCAGTGTCAGCGACCCCGAGAGATAGAATGCGAGTAGAACGGACATTCACATTCAAATCAACATAGCAGGATGGTCAGAGCGGCGGCCATTTTTATGTGTACCGTCACCATTGTAGCGCGCTAGCTTATTCTATTTCTATGGTCAATGCACAGTGCCGAACGCCATCAATTGACCACGGCAATCAGTTCAATGTCCGTTCTACTCTCATTCTATTTCTATGGTTTGAACTTTTTAGGAAAAAGAAGGCTGGACATTTTCAAAACAAATTCCCTTTTTTTGGTCGTGTCTAGAAGGTAACCCACAAATTGCAAAACTCTCTTGAGATGGTTGAGGTTAGGGGTTACCCTTTAGACACAACGCCCTTTTCTTAATTGGAAATCCAAAAATCTGTACCAAACATGAAACTAGATGTTTTCGTATGTCTGTAGAGTATGATGTAAAGACCAGGACATCTCTGCAACACAACAGTATTCAATTTAAAATGCTATTTTGACACATATTTCACCTTTAACAAATATTGTGATTTCCTCCACATCCTGCTATTTGAAAATTGCAGTAGGCCATATAACAATTTTGATCAAATTGATTAATTGTGCAGCCCTGTTTCAAACATGATTCTAGGAAAATGACAGAGACATCAGTTGTCTTCCACAAAGGACAGATATGTAGTTTTTAATACATCATGGTTAAGTTTGATAATTGTGTGCATTTTTTTTTTTTTGCTCCTATTGTCCACGGCCCTCGCCGCTCGCCGCTCCCACCTCCCCAGGATGTGAAGAAGTGCATGGAGGCGTTAGATGAGATTAGTGCCCTTCAGGTCACAACCCAAAACCTGCAGAAACACAGTGAACTGATTTCCACACTCAAAAAGGTAGGTACACATCCAAAATCCATTTAGAGTACAACTGTTTTCAAGTTGAACAATCAAATGACACCAGCGTATGTTTCTAAGCACTTTTATTGAGTGGTGGTGTGTTTTTATCCACCTTCTAGATTCGCAGATTCAAGGCCAGCCAGGACGTCATGGACAAGGCCACCATGTTGTATAACAAGTTCAAGAGCATGTTTCTGGTGGGAGAGGGCGACTGCGTGCTCAGCCAGGTACTCAACAAGTCTATAGCTGAACAACGGCAGCACGAGGAGGCCAAGAAAGGAGCGCTGAAGAGAGTGGAACAAGCCAAGGAAAATAACCCAGGTAAGTTTTTATTATAAATACATTCAATCATTTTTTTAAAGTTGTTTTCAACTCGCTTAATCTCATACTGTAGACGGGACGGTATTAGTTTGTCCATGCTGTACACTATTCTTAGTGTACAAATATGATTTGTTCAGTAGAAATTGCAGATGTGTGAGACATTTGTATACAAACATTTTTCACCTAATAGTTTTTTCCTTGAAGAATTAGTATATTAATTACAGTAGGCACATTATACAATCTAACTATAGATCAAGGAATCTCTCTCTGTATGTGTCCTTCGTATATCTCAAGAACCACTCATCCGATAGACTTCAAACTTGGCGGGTGTATTGCTCAGGACCCAAGGCAGTGCAGTGTCCAATGTGGTGCAATATGGCCAGAAGGTGGCGCTATAACAATGAACTTTACATCTAGACTGATTTTCCGCCATTTAGAATTTTGAGCAATTATCACCAGATTTGGTACAGAACATCTCTGGACCATCCATCCATCCATCTGCAACCGCTTATCCCGTTAGGGGTCGCGGGGGGGCTGGAGCCGATCCCAGCCGACATTGGGCGAAGGCAGGGTACACCCTGGACAGGTCGCCAGTCCATCGCAGGGCTGACACATAGAGACAGACAACCATTCACGCTCACATTCACACCTACGGGCAATTTAGAGTCCACAATTAACCTAACCTGCATGTCTTTGAACTGTGGGAGGAAACCGGAGTACCCGGAGAAAACCCACGCTAACACGGGGAGAACATGCAACCCTCTAGCTGTGAGGCGCCAGTGCTAACCACTGCACCACCGTGCATCTCTGGACCAAGCTGGAAAAAGTTACCTTTTGGATTTTTTTATGTCCCATACAGTTTTGCTGTAGCTGGCCCTCACAGTTAGCGCAAAAGCCGAGGGCAGGACTTGTATTACAAAAAATGTCATATCTCCTGAAAGCTTTGTGCTATTGTGACCAAATTTGGTGGACATGTGTAGATATGATGTCTGAGTGACAGTGACCAATTTGGTGCCATTTGGCCAATAGGTGTTGCTGTAGGAGCATCATCCAACTATAAAGGAAGTATTCTCCGTCTGTCTGTGTATATGTATGACTGCCCTTCACATATCTCGAGAACCGTTCGTCCAATCAGCTTCACACTTGGCGAGTCCAAGCAGCCGTAACACGGTTCTCAATTACGCTGCAAGCAGCACTTTTGTAGGCCGAGCAATTGGCCCGTTCCGGATGTAAACTTCAATAGACTCTTTTAATACATCTGATCACATAAAATAATGACCCGCTCACATTGATTATTGTCAGATGTTCTGGACATTATATTTATGCCAGTGCAACAAGCTATCAGTAATTCTGCTTAATCTTTGGTCATGTATGGGACCTTTCTATTTCACTGGAGCTGATTGTTTCAACTTTTGGTCACATGGCTGCATGGCTCATCATAATAGGGTGTCCAAGGGATGATCATGACTCATAGGTGAACAAGTAAAGAGTTTGATCTTGAAAGTATTTGTGAATCCTCTGTATGTCTTTTTTAAGAGCCTGTTATGTGAACATATAGTGACAAGTGCAGTTCAAGATTTTGCTTACCTTGATTAGTGCTGGAGGTTTGGAGTTCTGAAGTTTACCCAGACTGAAGTGAGCGCCTGCTGCCTGCAGCTTTTCATCTAACCCGCACATATTTATCACCAGGGCTTGATATAGTTTAAAAATTTCAATATATGTGCCAATACAATACCAGGGTTTCGTTACGATACTATAATATACACGTATAACAATAACTTTGTTGGGGAAAACACAACCTTTTTTCATTTAACAAAGTATGCTAAACTGTGCAATGCACCGTTGTTAAGAAAAGAGCTTTGCCTAAATAAAACACTGTCAAAAATGTGATTTTTAAAGGAACAGTGTAGCATTTCAGGTGATTTATTGGCATAAATGGAACATAATATTAACAAGTGTGTTTTCTTTAGTGTCTAATCACGTGAAAATAAGAATCATTGTGTTTCCGTAACATTAGAATGAGCCGTTAACGCTGAATTCACACCAGAGCATTGGCGAAGTGCGGCTTGCGGCGAGCTGCCATGCATCCATCCATTATCCACCATCTATTAACAGCTTATCTTATTCAGGGTGAAAGCGGGGTACACCCTGAACAGGTCATCCAGACTGGGGTCACAGGGCTAACATAGAGACAGACAACCATTCACGCTCACATTCACACCTACGGGCCATTTTAGAGTCAACAATTAACCTGCATGTCTTTGGACTGCGGGAGGAAACTGGAGAACCCGGAAAAAACCCACGCTAACACGGGGAGAACATGCAAACTCCCCACAGAAGGGCCCCAAGCCGGATTTGAACCTTTTGCTGTGAGGCGACACCGCGCCACCATGCAGCCGAGCCGCCATTCAATGTCTATGAAAAGTTGCGGCAGCCGCTCCCGAGCTCAGCCAGCAGTCCTTTGATTCTGTGACGAAGTGCGGCATTTCTCCCACGGGGAGAAATTTCAGTTGGTTGCAACCTCACTGCTGGATGCCATCAAATCCTAAAAAATATTGAATCAAAGAGGGTAAACAAACCTTAGAAACTGATGCCAACTTTTGATACTTGTTATTTTTCAATACTGAATACTTAAGGACACTTTTAGGTCAGTCTCAACGTATAATAATTACTATTAATCGCTATGAATAATCACTATATAGACAAAGAAAGACAGTAACACTTGTATTATGGGTCTGACAATTTAACACATGCACCGGCTGTCTTATTCACCATATATTGTAATAATAACACTTTTATAATGCTAAGAACTGCTGGTTATGATTATTCATGATAATTGTTTTATACAAATGTACAGAAAGAGCAAAAGTTTCTTATGAGACCTTTAGTATTTCAGCACATTGGTGCAGTGAGAGAGGGCTAGATCAGGTGATAAAGTAGTCATAAGGCGTGTCTGCTAGTTATTGATAAATCAAGTATGACCAGCCGAGTCAAATATGAACCAAAAAGACAACAGAGACATTGAAGTTTGAGTTTCCATCCCTTCCAGGAAGGCATCATAGGATCTCTGTGGTTAGCATTCTCAGTAGAGACACGGAGTGTGATCAGAGATCTGCAGCCACATCCATGCTGTATTGCCTCACTTGATCCATGTACGTATTATACTTCAACTAAAGTGAGTTGTCTCTGTGAAAGGTCTCTTTCTCCAGCAAGGCATGTCAAATGGATGGAAAATCGGGTTTATCTCCGTAAGGTCGGGAGCTCAGCGTGTGTCATCACATGCGCCTGTGAGCTCTCCTCTCTGCGGTGTTTTAGGTTGTGTCGTGATGTTCTGTCTGACTGAGTCTGAGTCTGTGTGTCTCTCTGTCTGTGTGCACCGCCTAAAGACAAGATGACAAATGGTGATATCAGCCCCGAAGAGAAGAGGCAGGAGACGGAGAGAGAGAAGCTTCTTGAAGACACCTCAGTGGGAGAAAATCACAGGTAGTTTACCCGACACATACACAGGACAACACTGGTGCAAATCTATTCTGTTCCGTCTCTTCTTATGTCTCTGCGCCGGCGACAGTCGTGGCCGGAGACGTTATGTTTTTGGGTTGTACGTGCGTCTCAGTCTCGTGAACGTGATATCTCAGGAACGCCTCGGGGGGGGGGGGTCATTACATCTGGCACAAACTTCCACTTGGACTCAAATGAAGTGATTAGATTTTGGTATTTTGGCCATAACTCAATAATTCATCTGCTTATTATGACAATTTCACACAAATGTCTAATAGGGTAAAAATTGATGATGAGATGACATTTTCACAGGCATGGATGGAAACTGCAACTTGATGGAAGCATACGACCGCGAGGCTCTAATTCTGGTTTTAATATGGCAAGAAAATAATTAATATAGTATAGTATAAAAGCGACAACATACAAGCATAGAGGAAAAAGTGAGATTTCAAAAAGAAGCACAAAATGAACTGCCAGTGGCATCGACCTTTACTGTGACCTTTAAAATTAGCCACCAAAACTGTATAAAACTAGTTTCCTCTCTGTAGTTTTGTCTGGCGTTCCCTTCAAGTACTACATTATTATTATTATTATTATTATTATAGTACATTTATACAAAGCAAATACATTTTAGCTGGCTGAGAAACACTATCTTAAAGAGTAAAGCTGGCATCATGCTATATTTTTCTAGACGTACATCTTTTACAGGAACAGTGTGTAAAATTTCGGGGGTCTATTAGCAGAAATGGAAATATAATATTCATAACTATGTTTTCATTAGTGTATAATCACCTGAAACTAAGAATCGTTGTGTGTTAGCTTAGAATGAGCCCTTCATATCTACATAGGGAGCGGGTCCTCTTCACGGAGTCCACCATGTTGCACCGCCATGTTCATACAGTAGCCCAGAACAGAAAGAAAACCAACACTGGCTCTTGAGAGAGCCTTCCACGTTTTTACGTTATCTGAAGGCCACCTTAGTTCTCGGACACGCTTGTGAAACTGCGGTAACGTGAGCTGCGGAGTGCAAAACCGTGGTACAGTGGAAACCGCTTATAGTGATCAAAAAGCTCGGGACAAAATAATTCCTATGCAAACGCTGTTTAAATAATTTGCTTATAGTAATGAAGTAGTCCACTTACAGTGTTCATTTTGGGTCTTTTAAAACTACGTTAGACTATGTTTTACTCCCTTGATGCTTTGCCTTGCAGACCGTCTGGATACGTGTGCTGCGTTCACATTGATATCATGACGAGAAAATTAAGGAAAAACAACTGAAAAGGCAGAAGAATTGGCAGCGAGCCAGTAAATAGCAAAGCGGTCCGTTTCATTGCATTGTATTCATGTAATAAATATACAAATGTCACTTAGATGGTAATTTGCATGAGAAATAATCCACAACAAAAATTGTTATAATAATCATCCACTGTGATCAATTAGACAGACGTGATCACTATAAGCGGTTTCCACTGTACCGCCAGCCGCTGTCTGACTTCCGCTGCTCCTAAAGTAGTGTTGTTATGGTAAGGATGTCCTCTGAGCGAGGCGAACGGCGTTATCACGGTTTTGCACTCAATTTTTGACTCAAGATGCACTACAGCAACCATGCTCATTATACTAAAGGAACATGTGGCTCATTAGTGTTTTTAATATCTTTTGGACAACATTAGAGGTCTATGTCTCAGAAGAAGAAGCTACACCAGACAGCCAATACCATCTTAACCTATTTCTTTATTGTCTTTGACTGCAGTGCCCCAAAAGCTCAGGAAGAGTCCACTTGAGTGTCCTACACGCCTGAAGAAAAGAGAAGACATTTGCTGCTGTACTCGTACAACCTTTGTCCAGACTGGGCTGACCAACTGGGATCTTCTGCCCAGTTCCTTTTGATGACTGATCATGATCACTGGTTTCCAGTTTACTTACTGTTCCTGTCAGTGTTGCTGCTTAATCGTTTCAGTACGTCAAACCCCTCCACTCCCGAGATAGACTGACTGCATATTTTATTTTTTTTACTTTGTGTGTAATCTTTACCTTTCAGACTGCTTGTGTCACACCTGTTGTATTTTGAGTAATGATTAAGAACCTGTAGATTTGCAGCACCAAGAACTTAGACCTTAATGCGCATGCTCACAGACACAAGAGTAGTACCATCTGTTCCTATTTTGTCATTGTACTCATTGCATTTAAATAGTGTTTGGCATTTACAGAATCAACAGTTTGATCTTAACTTACAGCTTATGTGAAATGCAGAGGTTTAGTCGTGGTTAGAAGCACCGTTACCATGTCTAATCATATTGGCTGCAACATTCCCCAGTTTGCCAAAGTTCACAGTATTTGGCCAAACTTTCTCAAACATGTTCAACTGTCTGTTTTAAAACTTTTGTTTTTAACGTAGATGTAAATAAGAGTATTTTTCTGCCTGTCTGATGACCTGTTTCAGCCTCCAATAATAAAGTAGAACATATAGTACTCCTTTGTGTCTTTTTATTCATATTTTTACATTGATTGCACAGAAATCATGTGTTGTATAGAGCACCTCAAAAAGATCTGAACTCCAGTCTTCTTCCTTTGAATCTCTATTGATGAAGTTTGACATTTTTACTAGACTTTGCCTGTTTCACCACCGGGGTTATGACTGCTGTGTCATGTTACGATTACTGCACAGGTCCATTTGTTCTGTTAGCTACTTGAGATCAATTTCCTCCATAAGCTCGATGAAACAGATTAGCTCAGTATTTGAACTCTTAATAAATACAACTCAAGACTTTTTTCCAAACTATAACTTTGATGTTTTTGCTGTAATGAATCAGAGCTGCAACAATAAATCGATTAGTTGTCAACTATTAAATTAATCGCCAACTATTTTGATAATCAATTTGAGTAATTTCTTAAGAAAAAAAAAAGTCTAAATTCTGATTGCAGCTTCTTAAATGTGAATATTTTCTGGTTTCTTTACTCCTCTATGACAGTAAACTGAATATCTTTGAGTTGTGGACAAAACAAGACATTTGAGGACGTCATCTTGGGCTTCGGGAAACACTGATTTATAAACATTTTTCACCATTTTCTGACATTTTATAGATCAAACTAATCAATTAATGGAGGAAATAATCGACAGATTGATCAACCATGAAAATAATCATTAGCTGCAGCCCTAATGAATATTTATATGAAATGAATATTATAGGGAAATGTGTAAAATTTGAAACCATGGTTTTCACAGTGGGATAGATGCCACTGCTTAGTAATGATTACATCTTAGTTTTTAATGAATTTACAAATTAAACAATGCAAATAAGCTTTCACATGAAGAAATTCACAGCCCAGTAAATCACATTTTACCAGTAAATGTTACCGTTTATTTCAAACAAGACAACATAATTGTCCAAAAACTGTTTCTTTTAAACAAAATGTACATTTCCCAAATGTCAAAACATTTCTCTCTGAAATATAAAACCTTTAACTGTATTATACAGCACTAAATCAGTGATCTGATCCAAAGAAAAGGGCTAGTTAAATGCACCACGGTCCACAAAGGGAAAGGCCAGGAAATCCCCCACCTTGTTGCCTTTGGCGTTGTAGTGCAGCATCCGGAAGCACTTGTCGCAGAAGAGACACGGGTCGCTCGGAGCAAACTGGTCGTTGGTAGTAAACCATCTGGAAAGAGTCAGGCTGTTAAACTTGTATTCACAGTTTGAGAATACAAAAAAGCTGTGTATGCATCACTGGTCTTTACGCACCTTCCAATGAAGACATGGCAGACGGCACACTTCTGGGTGGCGACCCTGTGCTTGTGTGTGAGGAGTGGATACAGCTTCTTGTCCAGGCAGTCGTTCTTATGGGTCAGTCTGTAAAGAGGACCAGGCACATTTTTTTTTAAGAGTGAGTGATGAGGACACAGATTTGTCTCTCACGTGTGATATTAAGAGCTGCTTTCATGCGTACAGTAAATCGGCTCAGACATTTACTCATCGATTAGTGCTATAAAGTCTTGTGAGAGCAGTCAGATCCTGTCTGACAACCAAATGCTTTATTTCTAAAGGTTGTGCTGATAATACAGAGATTCAGAAAGCATCATGTTGCAGGCTATGTGGCATTAATCAAACCACCATATATAATTGCTGTGGTGATATAGTTTATTTAGGTAGAGGAGGGTATGATCAGGGGTTTGATCATGACATTTTCCATACAGCATGTGCTTCCAACTCAAAACAAGCACCTAATTCATGAATAAAAGGACCTTGGATAGCTGCATCGGTATTTTATGATGTGGCAAGTCTGTACTTCACAGACAGAGCTTTATGAAGTTCATGAATGAACCTGACAACGAGTACTTGTACAAGTATGTGTCTAGCTGTATCTCATATTGGCAGTACAGCAGGTAAAGGAAAAAATTGACATTGTTGTGATGAGCAAGCTGCACAAATAAATGTAGTTGCACAGAGGTATGCGTTAGGTTTGATTAATGAACTAGAATTACCACCTCGCGGTTGTATGCCTTCGCCAACTAGTCAAGTTGCAGTTTACATCGACGTCTGTCCAAAATGTCACCACTTCATTTTATTCTGATAGACATTTGTGTGAAATTGTCATTATTAGGATATGATCTCTTGAGTTATGGCTACAAAGATAAACGTTTGTGCAAAAAATTTGAAGAAATTCGCTCAAGGCGTTCCTGAGATGTCGCTTTCACAAGAATGGGACGGACTTAAGGTTACAGTGACCTTGACCTTTGACCACCAAAATCTAATCAGTTGATCTTTGAGTCCAAGTGGACATTTGTGCCAAACTTGAAGAAATTAGCTCAAGGCATTCCTGAGATATCCCAAGAATGGGATAGACGTAAGGTCACAGTGACCTTGACCTTAGAACACCGAAATCTAATCAGTTGATCTTTGAGTCCAAGTGGAAGTTTTTCTGCCAAATTTCAGAAGTTTGAGGAAAGTTAGCAGCTCGTGTTGTTGTTGTTGTTGTGGTCCCCCTCCCACCCCCGTTTTAATGCACAGGCTTACAGGGGCTCAAGCCCAATTTCTGTACCGTATAGCCTGTAGTGAACCACTTCCAGTCAAAGCTTCAAGTATCAAAGCCCCAAAAAGTGGTATTCGGGACAGCCCTACTCTGTACCAAATTCTGTGCAAATTAATCTTATTGGATATTTCACTGGATAAGTGAACAATTTGATCTGCTGGGGGCACTGGAGTAAAAGACACAGGATGACCAAAGCCAGTAGGATGAATCCTCGGGGGACCATGAAATTAATGTCTGTACAAAATTTCACGGCAATCCATCAAACAGAAATGTTGAGACATTTAAGTCTGAACAAAAGAGCCATACCGCTAGTGTGGCTACATATAAATAATATAAGATACTAAAAAAACAATAATGTATATTTGAATATAAAAACATGATTAAAGCAGAACATAAAATACAAATCATAAAACAATATAAGTTAGGGTAGTAGAGTAAAGTCTTATGTCATTTTGGTAAATAGCCGCACATGAGATATGATAGTTATTTCTGCTATGGGACAGTAGAATTCATATTTATTACAGTATTTAGTAAGAGGTTGGGCGGGTCTTGCAAAGAAGCCGGATCATCGAATTGAACAGCTGTTGAACAAGAATGAGGAAAAAACCACACGGCACTGACCTGATGTCTGTGATGATGACGAGATGTTCGCAGTCTCCCTGATGACAGTAGAGGTACGGGAAGCCCACTTTCACTTTCAGGTCCATGAACTGTGTGTCCTCCATCTTGGCCTGGCTGTAGGACGGGAAGTTACGAGACTTTGCCCATTCAATGGTAGTCCTGTATCATAAACACACATCAAAGACATACTCTATCTGTTCATTTTAAAGTTACATGTGACACGAAACTTCCAGTTTCTCATAGCTCGATACCTAGGCTGTGGAAGTTTAATGTTCTGCTCCAAATATTTCTAACCGCCGTCTCTGCTCTGCTTAAAAGCATGATTCATTATTTCAGTAAATTGGGCTGTAACTCCAGTAGGCAAAGACATTCACGCTGCCATCAGCAGCTGCAGTGTTCACAATAGAGCCACAGTGATATTTTAAAAAGAATAGATTTAGGTTGAACTTTTGTCCATTGAGCTCATGGCCTGCCCTCCAGTATGAGCCTGTAGATATTGTATTATTGCACACTGGCTGTTAACAGACACCTGGTAAGGCATTTTGATGATGGTTCATAGGTTCTAGACTCACTATGTGGAAAAGTTTAAAAAGAAAACGACGTTCTTCTTGCACATTCAGGGTGTAAACTTCAAATCAACACAAATATGATTATGCCATTACAAATTGTGGTTATAATGTAGGCAAATGTTCTACATAAAACCACCAGAATATAATACTCAGTTCCCTCAGAATAATCATTTATTTGACAAAGAAACTTGATTAACTGATTTGCTTTAAACTCAGCATTTCTTTTAACTTTGGAGAGCTTTTGGAGAGCGCCACACTAGCTGCTTCCACCTGCTTCCCGTCTTTATGCTAAGATAAGCTAATCACCTCCTGGCAGTAGCTCGTGAAAGAAAGTCAGTAAGTCAGGGTCTACGTTAGCCGGTATCATGTGTAGTTGTCCGGCAGATTAAATGATCAACAGCCAAAATGTTCATTGGGAAATATGCCAAATAAATTAATCAATTAATAGCATATTAAATAGCCTAATATTATAAGATATGTTGCCAAGACAACTTAAACATAAAATTATATTAATGCAAACGTTTATATGCCTCTGCTGTGATGCTAATCCAATATACTATTTGTAAAATTCAGCGAATGTCTCATCACCATCCGCTGGCTGTTCGTTCTGCGTGTGCTCTGGTCTTCATACACAGCCAGCTGACTGTGCAAATGCAAAATAAACAAAGTGGCTCAAACCAAGCCACTATAATGATGATATAAATAATTATTACATCTATGTTTCTTCAATACATTTTGACTTTTGGATTGAGACAATTACAGAGACAAGGAGCGTGGCACCGCGCTCGCTTTGAGCGTGTGCGTGCTTGAGAGAGAGACAGAAAGGGGAAGAGACGGTGGACTGCATGCACTGTTTCGGTAAGGTATTAATAATAATTTGAATGTCAATGAATGAAGCTTCATACTATTCGGTACGTACAGCCCTACGAGCCACAGGCTCTATTTTGAATTTGACAAACGAAGATATTGGACCGACCAACCTATTATTTTATTTTATAGACGGTTTCTTCATTTAACTTATTTTCAAGTTATGTCAAATGTAGGCTGTTATATGGCTTTTAAAAACACACATGTCCGGTAGTTGTTCTATGGCCGGATTTCTGGCCATATTAGCCGTCAAAAAAAAAAGTCTAGCAGTAAACCCTGGAATAAGTGAAATTCTCAAAAAGTTGAACTATTCCTTTAAAGGAGCAGTGTGTAGGATTTAGTAGCATCTAGCAGTGAGGTTGCAAATTGCAACCAACTTAATACTCCTTCGCTAAAGGCCCTCTCTAGAGCCAGTGATTGGTTTGTCTGTTCTATGCTTCTGGTTATAGATCCCCCTAAATCCTACACACTGGACCTTTATATGGCAAAGAGGAATTTCAGCAGCTATATACAGGGAGAGGAGTTTGGCTTAACCAATCATTCAAGTTATCAGGAGGTAAAACTTACATGCTGATGTCCTGACACTCAGGGTATCGCATGTCATTATAGAAAACTCCTTCAAAGTAAAAGAAAGCCGACTTGTAATGATCCTGAAACAGAAAACATGAAAATATTACCACCAGGTTTTTAAGAGTTGGTCTTGTGTGCAAATATTGACAGAATTACTACCATACAATACATGCATTTGATATAAAATTCTTAAATTGAGCGTTACATAATTATTATTATGTTCACATCTTGCTTGCAATTTCAAATGAACTGTACGTGTGCTCACTTTGCTGATGAATTCTGGAGCCATATCCGGCGTGTTGCTGAACTCTCCGCACACTTGCAAGTCGCTGACACAGCAGATGGCGTCCCTGAGCTCTGCCAAGCTGTGAGAGCCCGTCATCAGCACACTTATGTGGGGTCTGACGTAGCAAAACTGAGGGGGTAGAGGTGGAAGGGAAATGTCAGTACCATGGAGAACAACATACGGTCATATAAATGGAGGGTTTCTGGCACCCTGAGAGAGTTGAAAGCTCACTTTCTCAAAAGTAGCCGGGTAGTAGACGTTGATGGTTAGAATGAGTTCTCCTTCAGGGACCAAGTCAGCTATTGACTCTGGTTTCCTACCGATAGTCAAACGCCCCTGGAAATCACACAGAGATTATATTATATTAAGATACAAGAGAGGTTGCACATGTCAAACAGAACAATATCTGTTGTATGTTCTAATGGACCCACCAGTTCATCAGCGTAGAGGTCGTGTCTATTCTTGCTGACTTTTAGAGTCGCTCTGTGATCTTGTCTCCTTTTTCTTTGTCTGTTAAAAACAAATCACAGCGCATTTCATTTGTTTACATGCTGTTGATTTATCCGAGACACAATATAAATCGTAACAGTCGAGGAGGAGTCATACACTAGCGTCTTCAGCGTTGGATCTGGAGGAACAACGTCTGTATCAGGCTGCTCATCCTCAGGATGGCAACGAAGGGAATCGAGACTTGAAAGGAAAATATGAAAACAATGTAATGTTATTAGTTTGCAAACATGGTCAATTTTGGCGAGAAAACATTTAACTGACTAACAAAATACTATTTCCTTTGTTACAGTATACTGTAGCACAGTAAGCAGTGTGCAAAACCAGCTTTACATCACAAGTCCTGTGCAAAAAACGCTGCAATACCAACATAGTCAACACACAACCACCTCTGTGTTTTATTTTCATGTCCACTTGCATTTGCATAAAAGCTATATGTTTGGAAAGTACATTTACTCACGTACTGTAATTTTCAGATACTTGTAGTTTACTTGAGTATTTCCATTTGCTGCTACTTTATACTTCTACTCCACTACAATTTAGAGGGAAATATTGTACTGTTTTACTCCACTACATTTAGTAAAAATATAATCAATAAATAATGATATATTATGGAAAAGATTGTATTGATCCCTTAGTGAAATTCATAAGCTAACCAGCAGTACCTGACCATTGTTCTCACACCTAAGATAAGATATTCCTTTATTAGTCCCGCAGTGGGGACATTTGCAGTGTACAGCAGCAAAGGGGATAGTGCAAAAAAACACCTGCATTTTGCATTTTTGTGTGTGTATGTATTTGTGTTTGTTTATTTATTTATTTATTTGTTTCTCTATTTTAACTTGTTTTAAGCCTCCTGTGGGCAGGTAGACAATTAAATGTAGGTACAATTCTAATGCTACTATGATGTCCATATCAAATAAACTAAACTAAACTAAGGCCATTTTGCACAATGAGTAATTTTACTTTTGTACTTTACGTGTAAAAGAGTATTTCAACACTGTGTTGGGCTGTGTGCTGCTGAATTTGAGTAGCGTTACTTCTTCCACCACAAATACTTGGCCAATTAAGTAGTTGTAGTGCTTTAGTGCAGTTTGGTGATGTTTTATACACATTATTACATGCAGAAAGACAGTCAAATGAAAACGCCACTAGAGGAAACATTTTCATGAGACACTGTTCATGTTTGCAGTGTGAAACCTGGTGATAATGATCGCTAACCGGTTATGTAACGTCGGTGCGTTGGTGTAACGTCGGAGTAAGGTTACCTGCAGATGGACTTGACGTCAGTCAGCGTCTCACTGCTGATCCCCATCTCTCTAGAGAAGTCAGCATCAAACGTGTCCTCGTCCTCCTCCTGGTAGGAGTACTCACTGGGCTTCAGTCTGTTCAGCCACTCGTCTCTGAAGGAGCCGATGTGAAAGACTTTGGTGTTAACATCAGTGTATTCATAGTCTGGGATGTTTGTGTTCGGCTCTGCTGCTGCTGCTGCTGGCGACGCCATGTTTTCCTCAATGACTACATCTGAGCGTTGAGGATCATGGGTAATGTAGTTTTAAAGACAAGTGGCAACGGGACATTTTGAAGGCTTCAAAACTACCAGAGGACAGGTTATGCATAAATATATATATATATATATATATATATATATATATATATATATATCCCTACTAAATTATCACTATTATTATTATTATTATTATTATTATTATTTTTATTTATTATTATTGTTATTATTATTGTTATTGTAATCGATTTTTTTTCTCCTGATTTTACAAAATGCACTTCACATACTTAAAAAAGAGCAGCAGGCAATTAAAATTAAGATATATATATATATATATATATCTATATATATATATATATGTGTATATATATATATGTATATATACACATACACATATATATGTATATATATATATACACATACATATATATATATATATATATATATTTCCCTTTTAAAGATTTTTAATACATTATTATTATTATCATTATTATTGTAAGATATATTATATATGGTAGGCTATTACATAAAAGTCACCCAATACCCACATTGTCCACATCCTACTGATTTTATGACTAAATATATACTCTAAATATGAAATAAAATATTAAACGATTTTCCTTATTTTTTTCAGTAAAAATATGAAAATATATTTTATTGCTAAATATATTTTTTCCGTGGTTTTTGGTTTCATCCTCGTAAGTCAGCAATAAACCCTTTATCAACCATAAGACAGACGTCTTGATTGAGCTACCTTGTGGTTAAAATAGACTATATGAGTTACAAGTAAGTTCAATGGTTTATTTAATCATCATATTAATATTCTATATGAAGAATGAAGGCAATAGTAGGTAGATGTGTTAATCACATTCATACGTTAGCACCAGATAGGAGGTATAATAGACTAAGAAAAACTTAATTGTGTCCAGGAAAAAAATTTATTTGGAAGAATTGTCTTTTTTCATTCTTTACAATAGTGCAAAAATAAGGGAAAATGGAAAATCCACCCCAGCACAGAATGTAACCTATTATAAGATGCCCCATTTGCTTGTATACGCTTTTGAAAACTAATGCTCATTCACATCCTTTCTATGACGTGTGTTAAAAGTAAAAGCGTCATAAAGATGCTGAAAGGAGTAGACACTAAAGAGTGCTGTGCAGCAGCGGAAACAACCAAACCACCAGAAATAAATAGTTCGGCAGGGTCATCACATGCATGCACGTAACCAGAAATGGTAACCAAACTACGTAAAACAGCCCTTGTGCTGTCAGAGTGGAGTTAAACCAGTACTGACTGGACAAGGAGCTGCTCGAGGAATTTGTCCCAGAAGGCATATTGTCATTTGTGATGGCGATGATACTTCCACTCTCCCTTGTTTCTCCCTGTGGTGTTAACTTTTTATTCAAGTTTTGAGAAATTTCCTTTTTTGACACTTTATTCTTCTACTTCACTACAGATGGAAATATTGTACTTTTACTCCAGTACATTTACCTGACAGCTGGAATTACTACACTGTAAACAATTGCTGTTAATTTACAGCAGGATTTCAACAGTATTAACCTGTTATTGCTAAAAACAGTGCTTTACTGTTAATACAAAAGAAAACCTGTTAAATTACGCTCATAAGCCGTTTTTTAACTGAACTATAATGCATTCTTAAAAAACATCACTTTACTGCTGATCAACTGTCTAAAGTATCATCAGCAACAGTTTCATGCAGTATTGTTTTAATTCTGGGACCTGATCTGCTCATGTGAGGCTCGTACAATGTACATGATTGTAAAATCAGTGAATTAGCTCTGTTCTTCACTCACATGTTGTTCTGGTTTGCATTCTGTGCTTGTAGCCAGCTAGAGACAGACATTTTGGGAAAAGTGTCAACAAGTCTATTATAGCCTTTTTCCTAAGTGCCTTTAATTGTATTTAGTGTGACTATGTCTGTAACCTGCTAAGACTATTCCTCTAGGCAAAAAAATTATGTTTATTAAAATGTATGTAAAAAATACAACCTAAATAGTGCATTAAAACAAATCAGTAAGATAATGTAAAAGAAAGGTGAAAAACAGCTATATAATGTATCTTTAAACAGTAAATTAGCTGTAAAATACTGTGAAATTAATTTAAAAAAAACAGTTCAAACAGTATTTTTCATTAACAGTACAAAGCTGTAAATTTCAGCGACAGTTTAATAATGTTAATTTTACAGTAACATAAAGGCAACCCTGCTGCCAGTTCTTTACTGTTATTTTACTGGGAACAGTGTACTTACACATCAATATTAACAATCTGATATGTTCTATTCAACGAGAAGCCGATTTTTTACTTTTGATACTTTAACTACGTTTTGCTGATGATACTTTTGGACTTTGACTTTTACTCGTATATTTCCACATTGTTGTATTGGTAGTTTTCCCTAAATGAAAGAGGTGAGTAGTAGGCTGTTCCATCCACCACCTGTTCACCAGGTGTTGTTCTGCGCACCTTCCTCGTGTCATCACAGTGTCTGCTGCTGCAGCTGCATCGCACTAATCTCTGGTAGTCGACAGTTTCTTCCATTTTCATTTCTACAAAATTAGTTTTACACTTCCTACCAAGACAATCAGGCTATTGAACTACAATCATAATTCCATCCAGTTGATAAAATTAGTGCTCTTTGACGCACATTCATTGGTTCCACGTGCACCAGTTTGTTTGATCAATAAATTAGATGAGCTTATAAAGTCTGGATATAAATAGTCCTGGTTTAAGGTCATCAGAGTGCAGGGGGTTGTCAACTTCAGAGAGAGATTTAAGGGCTGGCGTTGCAAATCAAGACCACTCCCGACTCCTGAACTTATAAATATCCTGGGAGGCCAAACTATCATTTTGTCTGCAAGTGAAGATCTCAGAGCTCTCCCACTCCCACAGAGGACAGACAGGACAGACAGGACACACACCGAGGCTCTTCATCAGCTCCTTGTAATCTGACTCAAATTCAAGCATCAAATGGAGACCAATAAAGACAATTTACTGCAACAGGTAGGTGTTTCACTGTAACTGCTCCAGGCCTATAGGTGTTTAATGGCCAGAGTTTGAGTTTTCTAACAATTTTTTATTTATTTCAGCTATTTTCAATTTACTCTAATCCTTAATTCTTAATTGAATCGTTCACGTGTAAGATAGGAGGGTGGGAGGAAGTAATTTAAATTGTTATTCCTTTAATGCATCTTGTTCAGAGGTCTGATGTAGTCACATTTGACTCTACTTGAAATAAATTAAATACGCTGTAAAATGGCATTTTAAGCGGGCTCTCACCAGACAGTTTAAAGATCACAAGACTCCAGTTTCACCTTAAATACTGGCATAAAATTAGATTTTTTTCCCTTCTTTTTTCCCCCTTTTTCAGGTGGAGCTACACGGAATCAGTGAGTAAGTGAAAGTTTATTTTGATAGGTTTTACAGGGATTTGTGCATGTTTTTCTATGATTGGCACCTAATGTAAATAATAATCGGGCAATTAGGAATCACAGAGAATCCTAGAAATATCCTTTATCCTTGCAAATGGGATGTCTGTTTTATGATGAAATCCACTCATCGTAATGCATTACACACTCACAACCACTAGAGGTCAGATATATCTCACTGATACTTTATACTACTTTGTGCATACCTATACTGACTATACTTTTACTTACCTATACTACTAAAATATCCAATTGTGATTATTTTGACTGATATTGTGATATGATTTGTGATATTAAAGGGAATGATAATTTTTACATCCTTATTCTCGTTTCATTGAAAAACATAATTAAGTAATGGTGTGATTTTTGCCAGGATCTGTACCAAACAAAGATGTTTTCTTAAGTCTGTAGAATATGATGTGTAGGCCAGGACATCTCTGCAGCACCACAATATTCAATCTAAAATTATATTTTGACAATTCACCTTTTAACAAAGATTGCCATATTGTTATTTTGATAAAATTGATTAATTGTGCAGCATACTCTACTTTAATACTTTAACATGCTATACATTTTACATCTCATCTCATAAGACTAAGAGGAAGTTAAGCCTGAAGTTTTCCAGAGTGCCACTTTGTCTTTGATACTCCTGTGCTCCCAAATACTTATGCACAACTTGATGTCACATGTATGTATGTCTGTTGGGATGTAGAAGTGTAGATTAATTTGCCAATCTTTCATTCAGATCACCTGAAATGGATTTAGAGGCTGCACTGAAAGAATGCTGCGGCGCCCTGGACCTCTTTCTGAACAACAGGTTTTCCGATGCTTTGGCTCTCTTAAAACCCTGGTGAGTCACACAATCTCCAGCTGACTCTGCATCTTTGTGTCCAGCTGTTTCACACTGCTGGTTGTACTCTAATTTAATTGTTTTAATTTCACACTTGGAATATGCAGTTTTTAAAAAATCATTGCATTTGTCCCTTTCAGGAAGAGTCAGAGCATGTACCACGCAATGGGCTACAGCAGCATCTTGGTGATGCAGGCAGGCATGACCTTTGACCCAAAGGACATGGATGCTGCCATGGCGTCACTGAGGGAATCCCTGCAGACATGCCAAAGGTATGGAAGTTTCATAAACATTTAGGATTTAAGCTCCCACTTCAACAATGGTGGTACATTCCCGAGTAATAAAATTACAGTCATATACAGAAGAATTCATTGATCACGTCGTCATACAGAGTTAAGACACCATCCTGCAAAAATTGTCTTTATTAAATAGGCACCATACTGTGTGTTCCTTAACTTAGATTTCGGAAGAAAGTTGGATTAATGGAGACTTTAACCAGCCTGTGGTACAGACAACCAGCTGACAACCTGACAGAAGGTAAGTGATGAGCTAACAGACTGTAAGGAGGGGAGACGAGCCATGTTAAAGTGCCAATTAATTGTTTTATTAGAAATAAATACGATAATATATACAGAAGGTGAACATAGGGTGTGGAGACTAATTGTATCTAGGGATCTCAGGCCGATACTGACTCAGATAGCTGGATCGGGTAACAGTGAAAAGGTTTACATTTAATCTGAGTAACAGTCTCTCCCTGACTGCAGCAGAAGACAAGTTAGTGCAGTGCAGGTGTAAAGAAAGGGAGGGGTCGTAAAAATATACATACTTGATCCTGTATGACATGATCACTATGTTGACATACAGGAAATTAATATGCATAGCAAGTTAAGCAATGACCCATTTAGCCAGAAATTACAAGGATCAGTCAACATCTGCATAAATGAGTAGCACAAAAAGTAAGTGTGGTTACAGTTGGGCCTGCACATATAAAGTATTCTTTTGTTCTCCTACAAACTTTTACATCCATTACTGTTGTCACCCCAGGGCACAGATTAGTTTTAAATTCACAGTGACAATATGAGAGGATGCAGTTTAATGCAGCCTGTAATATAAAATGTCAATGTGTATTGTCTTTTAACAATTTTTTTGCACCTCTGGAAAGTTTTCACCATCAGCATGTGATGTTTTATTCTCAACAGAGGAGATGCATGCAGAGCTGTGCTACGCTGAAGTGCTGCTGCAGAAAGCGTCTCTCACGTTCCTGGATGAGAGCATAATCAGCTTCATCAAGGGAGGGATGAGAATCCGAAACAGTTATCAGATTTTCAAGTAAGAAGCTTGAATGGGGGTTTTGTTGGGACCACAATGCCATAAGCAGACACAGAGAAAATGAATAAAATATTGTATTTAATTATATTTTTAAATGATATGTTGTCTCCCCAACCAGGGATTGCCAGATCTTGGTCAATGCCACAAAAGAAACAGATGAACAGAGCAGCACTCACATCCATTTTAGGGGTGGTGTCAACATGGGCATTGGATCATTTAATCTGGTGAGTCATGCAGTAGAATTAAGGGTTTTTGCTGAATGAACATAGTATTGCTTTTAAGTTGTATAATGAGCCTAAACAACGTTTAACCTTATCTTTTTGTAGATGCTGTCTCTGTTCCCATCAAGAGTCCTCAGACTGATGGAGTTTTTGGGCTTCTCAGGAGACCGGGTAGGTGATATCAGTCACTATTTCCCCCCAGTGAAATTCATGATATGCTAATAGTGTTTCTATAGTAACGATAATTTGCTAATTATCTTACAGGAAATGGGTTTGTCAGAGTTGAGAGAGGGAGCAGCCGGCAACAGCCTGCGCTCCATTCTCAGCACCCTGACTCTGATGATGTATCATCTCTACATTACAGTGATTCTGGGTACATTTAAATCCCTCATTTATTTGTAGATAAACAGCATTTTCTCATGATATTAGGATTTGTAATTGTCAGAAAAGTCTTATTCTGCTCATGCTCTTCCCTCAGGTACTGGTGAAGCAAACCTCGCTGAGGCTGAAGCTCTGCTGGAGCCCTACATTGAAAAGTTCCCCAATGTGAGCAGCGTTTAATTTAATGGCAGATTTCACTATTTTATTGCCCCCCCCCCTCAGTGAAATAGCATTTTTTTTTTTGTGTGTTTTGTGCACAGGGAGCTCTCATCCTTTTCTACATTGCAAGAATTGCTTTGCTCAAAGGAAACTTCACATTTGTGAGTACTGGTCTAACTGCTCTACAGTGGCTCAATGTTGATTTTTTTTAAATGCAGCTCATGTTGTTGAAAAGAACTGAAATCCTTTATGAGTGTGGGTTTCTCTGCAGGCCCAGGAGAAGTTCCTGGCATGCATCGCAGCGCAGGAGGAGTGGCGTCAGATTCACCACCTGTGTTACTGGGAGCTGATGTGGGCTTACTCCTTCGAACAAAACTGGAAGGAGGCGTATCGATACGCTGACCTGCTCTGCAAAGAGAGCAAGTGGTCCCAGGTAACGAATATATAACCTTTCCTCCCTTTGCCCTGCTGTAAAACTGCTCATGTATATGACAAGCTGATTGCTCTTCTCTTGCAGGCCACCTATGCGTTCCAGAAAGCTGCCATCTTGAGCATGCTACCAGAGGAGGAAGTGACTAAACTGGGAGAAAATGCGGGGGAGATATTCAGGTGTGCGAGAGAGAACCTTTTATTTGTGTATGAGTTCTGTAATCATCATACAGGAAGTGTGAATCATGTGGTTTGTTTATAGGCAGGTGGATAGTCTCAGACTGAGGATTGCTGGGAAGTCGATTCCAACAGAGAAGTTTGCAGCAAAAAAGGCCCAGCGATACTCTTCTGCTAACCCTGTGAAACTAGTCGTGCCTGCCTTGGTGAGGACACATCATGCACTCCTATACTTTCAGTGACTCAATGAGTTCAAGCTTGACGACAACCTCCCCCCCCCCCCCCCCCCCCCCCCACAGGAAATGATGTACGTATGGAATGGTTTCACAGTAGTCGGCAAAAGACCTGAGTTGACTAAAAGCATCTTGACCACCTTAGAGGAAGCAGAGGAGCAGCTCAGAGAGGATCCAGGTGAGCAGAACAGCAGAACTTTAAAGTGCATTAACCAATATGTTTTTTTTTTTTTTTTAAACTAACAGCATTTTATCTCAATGTGTAGACCCGTCAGAGTATCACCTGGATGACCAGTGTGTTGTCCAGCTGCTGAAGGGCCTGTGTCTAAGACAGCTGGGGCATCTGGTCCAGGCCGAGCTCTGCTTCAATCATGTCATTTCCAGGTGAGGCCATCTAAACGCAACAAACTCTCTCAGGTTAAACATAAACTGAAACATACACATAACACATTGAACTGTCCCTCAACACTGGTCAACTGTGGGCAGGTCCATATGGGTTCTCTTCAGTTTTTTTTCAAATGGAAACGCCATCTCAACCGTTGCAATAAGCAATGACGTAGGTTACCAAAATAAGCTAATTGAAGATAGCTGAGTCAAAGTTAGATACGCCAAGTTTGAAGTTTGGGATTTTTGTATACTCCTGCGCTCTGCGAGGTAAAATTACTGCTTTCGTAAATGGAGTCTGGTGGCTGTGAAGACAGTGATATAACGGACAGCGAGGTAAAGCAGCTGTGGATGGGAGCAGCAGAAAAACATATTTTAGCAACCTAAAAAAAATATCACTATCAGTTTAAGTGTACGCTATGTTTAGAATATTTTCACCGCTTTACCTTGCCATCAGACAGCCCATTCTGATGGGGAACTGAAGCCATTATATCGCTCTCTTAATTTTTCCATAAACCTTGTCTTGAAGAACATGATGCATATTTTACATAATTTGATCTCAGTCTGGTGTTGAGACTTGGAGTTATTGCATAACTGAAATACAAATTGTCAGTTTTTTTGAACACTACTGAATAGACCCACTGAAGTGATTTTAATATTTTTCTTTGCAGTGAACATGATCTCAAGCACTACAACTACCTGGTGCCATTTACCATGTATGAGCAGGGCCTGTTGCACAAGCAGAAAGGTGACTTCAAAACAGCCATCGCCATGATGGAAAATATCAAGTAAGTGTTTTTAGCCCAGCCACAGTCCTGTGGTTCATTTAGTTCCACATTTGTATTTATTTAAAAAAAACAAGTTTTCTTCTGGATGTTGTCTTCCCCCAAATGCCTTGAAGAAATATGTCTGCCCAACAAACTGCAATAATACATAAAGAGCTGATAAGTGATCTCATTTGTAGGACGAACTACAAAGACTACCACATGGAGTCGAGGCTACACTTCCGCATCCACGCAGCACTCAACACCATGGGCACTTTTGCAGCCAAACTTCCCCCATCACGCACGCCAGCTTAAGAAACTCCATGGCAGGAAGCTCATCAAAAAAACAGAAACAAACCAGAAACATTTTTCAACCCTGTTTGCTGCTTTTGCTGTAACTCTGACTTGAAATCTTCTAGATGGGCATCTTGCTGCCAGCTCCTTGATATAGGTACTGTTTACATCCAAACGTTGAGTTGCAACCCTGAGTAGTTTTTTTAATTTTTTGAATTGAATCTAGAGCAACAGTGAAGTAGTCTCTGCTGGCGACTTGTATGAATATCTTGAAGATGACTTGGTTATTTCCATTGAATTGCACTAGCTTATCAGAACCAGGGCAGTGTAAAGAATGGAAAAAATGTTAATAGACGGGACGAGAGGAAAACATATGACTTTTATTGGATTCAACACGTTTTGCTCTTTGAAGTCTCCAATAATGTAGTATCCAGTTTGAGACTATCTCACTTGTCTTGCTTGTTTCTATTTATGAAATTTAACATGTCAATATTTTAAGGATGTTGATGATTTTACAAATCGTATGCTCCGGTGCAATTCAGCCTTGTTCTACAGTTAACAACCTCCTTGTAAATAGCTGTCTTTTTTTCTGTGCAGTATGACTGTCTGTCTGCTTTTGATAAATTACCTAAAATAAAGCATATGTATGAAATAATGTCCTTTATTTATTGGTGGCACAAAATGTAAGGCATATGCCAGGTGTTGATACATTTGAACAATGAACCCTTGATTAAACAACAACATTCATACATCCTGTATATAAGGAGAAATATACAAATAAGGGCTGGTAACTATCCCTTTTTTTGTTTTTGTGGAAAGTGCGTGTGAGATTAAATGTGGAAAACAAATGTCAATATACTTGCCTTAGCACCCTGGAAAAATGCTGATTATCTCTATTGTATTTTGAGTGAAGGTTGATGTCTGTGGTGTCAATGTGATTTTCAGACATATATGACATCATATGCAATGGTACTATGGAGGTTTTGCCAGTGTCACTGATTAGTTCTTGATGTGCACCGCATTAAATTGTCATAGTAGCCCTACTTTTTGAGATTGAGTAGCCTACGTTTTACCGATAATACATTTGTATATTTAATTAAAGCTCCCATATTGAAAAAAGTGAGATTTTCATGTCCTTTTTTAATTATAAAGTAGGTTTAAGTGCTATATACTGTGAGAAAGAATAAACGATCATTCCAGAGAAATACACACAGCCCATATTAAGAAACTGATTGTCACAAATACTGTCGTTGCGTCCGAAATTCCATACCAGCATGCTATTTAGTACGCTAAAACAGTATGTTAGATATTTTAGTATGTCCGAAACCTTAGTATGGAACCAATAGTACTCAAATTACATACTATTTATTTCCTGTGAAATATTACAGTATGAAATGCTGGACACTACAGCGGCATAAATATCCCACAATGCAGTGCAGTAGTAACGACAACATTCATAACGGATGTTGACCGTCAACTCTGTAACGTCAATAATGCTTTAATGTAAGTGTAAGTATAAGATTCCACTTTGCTAGGCGTAATATTTTAAATTAATTCAGACTTTGATTCTCACAAATCGTTGTTTTGGTCACGTGAGGTTGGCACGGGGTACCCAACCGCAAGGAGGCTCGCAGAAAGTGGGGATGTAAATTACTGCTCAGTGTGTCCGAAAAGGTACATACCACTGGTATTCACACAAAAGTATGTTGAACAATAGTACACATATTGGGTATGTAGTGCATAGTATGTGATTTCGGACGAAGCCTGTATGTCACAAATAATATACAACAGACCATTACACAGTTTTAAAGTGGCAGTAGGCCGTATATTTTTGGCATCATTGGGCAAAAAAATCCATAATAACCTTTCAGCATATCGTAATCCGAGTGTTCTGAGAGATAACTAGACTTTCATAAACTCTACATCTACACCTTATCATGGCTCTGTTTTCAGGCTTTAAAACATCTAGCCCGTGACGGGAGACTTTGACCAATCACAGGTCATTTCATTGAGAGAGCGTTTCTATTGGCTGTGCTCCGGTCATGTGACCGGAACTTGGCGTTCCTTCAGCAGATTTCACAATGGCAGTGGCGTCACAAACTTTCTCATTTTACAGCTAAACCGTGCACTACAAGATGATTCTGAAAACATTTGAGGTGAGAAATAGTCATTACAGTAACATAATATTGATTCATATTAGAAAAGCGCTGCCTAGTTTGACCGTTTGGTCGGAGTTCGCGAGTGATTGACAGCCGGCTCTCATAGACAGCAGATGGACAGCAGACCTCAGATCAGCTCTTACTGCTTGTTTTCCTCCAGTCTGTGAAATCTCGCAGATGCCATTAGGAGCACCGGAGGACACCGGAGGACACCGGAGGACACAGAGGCTCATGATTTTTTTTCAGGTTACCTGTTTCATGTAGGGGAGAGTGGGGTAAGATGAGACAATTTTTACTTATGCTGTCCTCGAGGTTAGGAAAAATGAGACAGAAGCAGAAAGAAAACTTGAACCTTAAATTCAGGATCTCTCCTATCAAATGAAATGATCAGCATGCATCCATCACAAAGCTGTCTGGAAAAAATTACCTTCCCAAAAAAAGTGCTCCTGTGGCTCAACTTGCCCCAGGTAAGGGGTAAGTTGATCCAAGTCAGTGGGTAAGTTGAGCCATCGTGGGGTAAACTGAACATCTGAGTTTTTAAGTTTAAACCTCAGCATAAGTGTGTTAACAAACAGTTTCACAGTTATGAACTTGTGAGAACAAACCACCTGTGAGTTTCAAGACCATTGAACAATCAAAATATCATTCAATATTCGACAATATTCCAGTCGTCAAGGTTGCAGGGAAATATGAACTGTTGCTCCCTCCTTGCAGTTCCTCCAGCCTTTTGAGGTTGAGGTAGCTCCTTCAGCACATCACTCAGTGGAAAAGATGCCTCATCCTTTTCCTTGAATACAAAGGTGGGCTTCTCACGTCAAGTGTTCCCCCGGATTCTTCTGAGAAATCTTGCACTCACTTCGTAGCTTCTGCCTTTGGATACAAAGTTTACTATGACAAAGTCACCAACTGACAGATCTGAGATGTCTGATTCACTTCTCTCATCATTAGAACTCTCATGCTCAGAAGTGTCATCAAATGGGATGGCATCACACTCTCCTCAGAACTGCTGTATGCTGTGATTTTCGTCTTGGTCTTTGGTTTGACCTAGGCCTACCTGCTAAACCCTGCTCTTTCCAGTTGTTGGGGACAGGAAGGTTGTTCTTTCTGCCAATTCCAATGCCAGTTCACAGCATTTCTTTGGAGTAAGGCCGTGGAACTGTTCAGCCAGCTTCTTGATATGGTCTGCAAGTTCCTTCTCTACCTCCTCTGTGAGGACCCTCTTTGCCTCTGCTGTTCCACTATAACCAACTGTTTTAACTTCCTTTATCTCCCTCTTCTATAAAGGTTAACACATAAAAAAATCAAACCAAGTTGTGTAACACTCAACGGTAATACCATTTTATACATCAGAGAATTAATTTGGTTAATTTATGGTGGGGTAAATTGAGCCAGTGGCTCGGAATAATAGTAGAATATTAGTGAGCCAGTGGCTCAACTTACCCCATAGCCTTTGGCTCACTTTGCCCCATAGCTACCATTTTGGAAAAAATGGCCCAGTTTAGCAATTCAGGCTAATCTTTAGCGAAGGGATTAACATGGTGTTATATCTTAGTAAATCACCAACGTGTATAATATATTTTTTTAGACCTGGATAAATTTGCTTTGACCTAACATTCATTATTCCTGACATGCAGAAAATTTACTTTGACTGGGAAAAAACTGTTTTTGGTGTAAAAAAGTACTTACTACTTCTCCCATGTGCTTCACTTCATCACAGCAAGATAGAAATGATGGGTACTTCCTGAATTTATGGTCACATGACAAAACATAATCACAGTTGCCAAGATACAGGGGGTGGGTCAACTTACCCACTGGCTCATCTTACCCCACTCTCCCCTACTACTGTAACCATATAGCGACCGTTTTATAAAAATGATTTTTTTTTAATCATATTGGCTCCAATCTCACCTCCTTCAGCTTTAAGTGTAAACATTGTGTCCCAGTTTATTTCTGGTTGCAGTGTATGTGAATGACCTCAGCTGACAGGAAGTAAACATGGACCCAAGCTGTTGCCTAGCAACACAATTCTGCTGAAATGTGCTAAAACGCAGCATTTCAGACAGAGGGTAGATACCGGCATACACAGGCATACTCAGGAAGACAGTATGAGGAAAATAAAGTGTTTTTTTTAACATTACAGCATGTAAACATGTTCTAGTAGAAACATAAAATACAAGTATGAACCTGAAAATGAACATTCATTATATGTGACCTTTAAAGAGAACATATTATAAAAAAGTGAGATTTTCGTGTTTTCTTTTTATTATGAAGCAGGCTTAAGTTCTATATAAATACTGTGAAAGTATCGAAACGCTCAATCCACAGGGAAATACACACAGCCCGTATTCAGAAACTCTGCATTTGAAGCGAGCTGTCAGGATTTCTGTCCATTTGTGATGTCACGAATATACAATATTTAGACCCTTTACACAGTTTTAAACATAAACATTCTAAATGTGTCCCAGTTTATTCCTGGTTGCAGTGTATGTGAATGTCATCAGCTGACAGGGAGTACACATAAACCCAAGCTGTTGCCTAGCAACGCAATCCTGTTGCAATTCCGTCGCATTTCCGTCGAAATGCGCTAAAACGGAGTGTTTAAGACAGAGGGTAAATACAAGCATATTCAGGCTGACAATATAAGGAAAATAAAGTTATTTTTTTTTACATTACAGCACGTAAACATGTTCTAGTAGAAACACAAAACACAAGTAACCTGAAACCTGAAACGTGAAAATGAGCATGATATGGGACCTTTAAACAAATCTCTCGAATTGTTATATGTGCTAGGCCCATCCATTTGAAATTAATTGGCAATAATCGAACCGTTCTAAAAATAATAAAAAATAATTCAGTATGTTTCATGTTGCAGCTTATCAATACGTTTAGATTTATTTATTTTATTTATTATTATTACTCTCTTATTTTTGTATTATTGTTTTTTTGTGTGGTTTTTTAAATTTTTTAAATTTTTAATTCTATTCTTTCTTTTTATTATTATTATTATTATTATTATTATTATTATTATTATTATTATTATTATTATTATTATTATTATTATTTATTTTCTTAATTTTATTTCAATTTTGAATGTTGAAGTTGTTTTCTCTAGTGTACTTAATGAGTTCGTCTATAAGCTCAAATACTTAAAAAAATGGTTTATAAACTATTGTAATTACGAACTGTAAATTGCATATATATGAAAACAACCTCGAAAAAAGGGAAAAAATAAAGTAAAAAAATAAAAAAATAAATAATCATATTGAGATGCCCCTTTACAAGATTTTGCATTTAGTTTAATAATAACACAGTTGTAGTCCGTTATGGTTTAATCCCCCTCTTCTTGTTGACGCATCAGCCTGACGTTATATTGATATTAAATATATATTGAAAAGAAAACAACCTGTTTCCCCTCATCATCATCATCATCATCTCCATCATCATCATCTCCATCATCCTCATCATCTCTATCATCTCTATCTCTCTCCTCTCAGCTGTCAGTCTGCTGCTGCTGCTGCTGCTGCTGACCACGTGGTGAGTCAGATGATCAGCTGACTCTGCCGGAGAGGAGGAGGAGGAGGAGGAGGAAGAGAGGAGAGATGAAGATGGAAGGGAACAGAGACGAAGCTGAGAAATGTATAAATATAGCGACGCGAGCCGTGAAAGCCGGAGACAAAGAGAAAGCGCTGAAGTTCCTGATCAAAGCAGAGAAGCTGTATCCAACTGACAGAGCCAAAGGTACGACCGTTAGTGACGTAGACCGAGGTCAGCGATAACCGTTAAACTGCTGTTAGCTTAGCATAGCTGACGTCTGTTAACACTCACTGTCTAACCTCACAGCAGCTCACATAACGACTACTGTATAACACATTTATACACCATTAATTAACCTTTCAGTCAAGAACAAACTGTGTGCTTTAAGACAGCTTTAAGCAATCCGAGTTAGCATTAGCTAGCTGACTGAGGGGCCTTATGCTAGCTAGCCTAGCCTAGCTCCTCTGTAGGAGACTAATCAGTGAATATAGGGGGTATAAAACGTGATAAAAAGGTGATAAGTGTTAGTCTGTACTTCCTTCTCGTAGTGCAACAACTAACACGAGTTATCGTGAAACGTCAGTCCATGATGAAGCTGTCATTGAGTCAGTGGTTAATGCTAGCTGACAGCTTTCATTCATTGTCTGGACGACTAGCTGACCTTTGTTAGTGTTCGCTGTCATCTCACTTTCAATTCAAGTTAATGGACTTTGGCCAAAAGTCTATTACTTTAATTGAATATGAAAAACATATAGGGGTTATATATGGTGTTATAAGTGTTAGTCTGTACTTCTGGGAGCTACCAGTAATGAAACAACTAACACAATCCATGATGAAGCTGTCATTGAGTCAGTGGTTATGTGCTGGCTGACAGCTTTCATTCATTGTCTTGAGGATTAGCTAGCTGACCCTTTTAAAGCATGGACTTTGGCCTAAACCTACATTATTGATGCTGTTTGTGTGAAAGATTGCAGGTGTGTCTTCCTTCCTGCAGCTGTCAGACTCCACAACCAGCACTGCTCCCAGTAGACCACTTACACACCAACAAACTGACATAACCTGATATTATTAAGTAGCAGACAGCACACCACAGTGTTGAAATACTCTTTTACAAGTAAAGTACAAAAGTATTAGCATTAAAAAGATACTCAAAGTATCAAAAGTAAAATTACTCATTGTGCAAAAATAATTTAGTTTAGTTTATTTGATATGGACATCATAGTAGCATTATAATTGTACGTACATTTAATTGACTACCTGCCCACAGGAGGCTTAAAGCAAGTAAATAGAGAACAAATAAATAAATAAACATACACAAATACATACACAAAAATACAAAATGCAGGTGTGTCTTCCTTCCTGCAGCTGTCAGACTCCACAACCAGCATTGCTCCCAGTAGACTACTTACACACCAAAAAACTGACAGTAACCTGATATTTTCAGGTGGAATTTCATTCATTCATTCATTCATTCATCCATTCAGCCATTCATTCATCCATTCATTCATTCATTCATTCATTCTCACTGTGCAATATCATTTTCCACTTGTGCAATTTTTGTTAATAGTCTGTTTATTGTCAATACTTTATATACTGCTCCTATTTTTATACTTCCTTCTATTCAAATTAATCATATTTTGTTTAGCTCTTTTTTTACTGTGTTAGATGATGCATCTTGTTTTTTGCACTATCCCCTTTGCTGCTGTGCACTGCAAATTTCCCCACTGCGGGACTAATAAAGGAATATCTTATCTTATCTCAAAGGGTTCGTATGGGGTTTCAGTGAGGACAGCTAGAGCACACAAGTGTAGCCTGGAGAGGGATGTAGTCACGGCAATAGGACTTCGTGCTGGCCAGCAGACTGCAAATCCTTTAATTGAATGATTGACCCGGAGTATAGGCTAATCCGAGATACACAACTGTCTGTGACATGAACGTAAACAGGTGTTAGGTTAAGTAAGGATGGGACTGTCCAAACGTGCTTCGGATTAGATAGATGGATAGATTGATAGATAGATAGATAGGTAGTAACTTTGTTGATCCCGAGGGAAATTCAAGTTTCCAGCATCACAGTTCCATAGTGCAAAACATGTTAGTAAAAAGGCAGTAAAAAAGTTAGTAGTGCAAAGTACAAAGTACAAAAAAATATACAAGGAGATGAAGAAAACTGTTAAAACTGAATATAGTGCAGGGTAACAGCTGTGATACACGACTATTAAAAATAGTTAACGTTACTTCTAAAAGGCTCTTTAATATACAGGATTATGAGTCTTTAAAATGTCATTATTACACTTTGGTAATATTGTTCCCTGTTACATTCATGCCATGAAAGCATATTGAATTGAATACAGGATTGTGAGTGACTGTGTAAGCGGGTAGATAAACATGCACATTGATGTCCAGGAGCTCCTCAGTTGTTAAACTGTAACTTGTCAGTTAAAAGTAGTTAAATGTACAACTGTGTCCTTTTGTCTGCATAATGGAGCTTTTTTCCACAGCAGACATTTTGAACTGTCATAGTAGGAAAAGCTCAGGTGAAATTCATAACATTAACGATGGCTCAGTTCCTTTAAGTGTCCCAGTTAGCTTTTCCAGTGAGCCATCACTAATTGTAATGTATGCAATTTTACATACAGCTGTGCTTTTTCCTACTATGACATGTCGTCATCATCATGGCATCATTGTCACATACTAAAAAGACACAAACTACTTAGCTTTAAGAGCTTTACTCTTTTTTATTTTCTCATATTAGTTTTTAAAGGTGTTAACAGTCTAGCCCCAGAGCCTCTCGCCATATATATCCAAAGACAAGACAGTAATAGAGTAACTACGAGCGTGATGAATTAACTACATTTAACTACAGCTCTCTCCATAAAGGGCTGTCAACTCTGGAACACATTACCAACTGAAATCAATTCATTTCAGATATAAAGTCCTTTACAACAAAGGGCAAGTGCTGGCTAAAAGTTGAACCCATTTTTAGCTAATTGAACTGTAAATTACCAAGGTGTATTAGTGTGTATGTGTATTAGTGTATTATGTATTTTATTGTATTTCCATATTTGTAGTGTATTGTGGTTTTATCATACAGAAAGCTGTATATTTTAATTACACTGTATACATGTAAAAGCCCAACTAGGGACAAGAGTTGAAATTTAGCAATAGCTATAAACTCTCTTTGCAGCACATCAGTTTCATGCCCTGTATTGGAACTATGTTAAATTGCATCGTCCCTACCAAATAAAAAATCAAATCAAAATGACTGCCATGAAAAAGGTCTATTATGCACCTGCACCCTCAGGTTTAGGTGTGTGTGTATAAAGTGGCAATGACAGTTCCCAAGCTTCCCACAGGAAGCTTATAGATAACTGGCTTTTTCCAAGGCTGGACCTTGAAAAAACTAAACGGCACTCAGTATCACACACATGCACACACACACAATTTGCAGTTAAAGTATGCAAATTCCGCTTAACAGTTTTCAGTTATTTGAGCCAATCATCAAGGAACGTTATGGATTTTTACCATACACATGCACAGCACAGGATGTAGATGTTAAGTGACGCCCAACCAAGAATTTTTTAATAAAAAACAAACAAAATGTCCAATATAAAAAGGCATTACGCAAAAGAGAAGTTATAAAGAAAAGGTTTTAAACAATGTGCCAAAGAGGATGGGTTATAAAGTGGAAGGGGTTAGAATAAATATTACACAGGAAAAATGTGTACATTTAGGTGTGTATTGAAAGGAACAGGGGTGTAGTGGGACTGTGTGGGTTCCCGAGTTTTGGGCCCTTGCCAGATTATAGTTCAGTCCTCTTTCTGAGTCTTAGTATGTTGCAATCCATCACACATATCACATCATCATCGGCATCACATATAGAGTTGACAGAAGAAGGCAGGCCAAGACAGCACCTGTACGCCAGCATTCCTTGTAGTAGTTTAGATCACGGCAGCCACACGGTGGGTTGTACCCGTAGCACAAGTCACTTTCATATTTGTCCTACTGTCTTTGAGTTATCTGGCATCAGTAAGATGGTTATCAACTGGTCATTCAACCCAGCATTTTCCAGTCTGCAGTGAATGTGTTCACATTAAAGAGGGAAGATTGTAACAAGTTCTCAATATAATATAGCGACTGATACATTTAATAGATTAAACAACAGATTGATATATATTTATCAGTACGGACAAATTAGGTTGTTGCAGCTGCAAAAACATACGGTTTAGCATGAGAAATGCTGTGGACTATGTCAACATGTTAAGTAGTGCTATGGGAAAGAGGGATTATGGTTGTGCAAGAGGCAGTAGATTTGTGCTTATGTTACATGTGACCGCACAATGAACATATAAGGAACAGTTAAAAGCATTTGAGAGAGAGAGAGAGAGAGAGAGAGAGAGAGATGTTTAGGCTGCTCTACTGTTTCTCTACTGTCTTTAAGTATGTATTTTTGCATCACTGATCATATTATTTCCTACATGTAGATAGCAAACTTGAACATACTGGAGGGACACTGCAAATAGTGTCCATGAGAATAGTCCGTGAGATCCATAAAGGTTTGAAGAAAATAAATGTTTAATCAAGGTCTCTGTGACACACTGTGAATAAAATACAGGGGGCATATTTCAAGTTTATAAAGTGAAAGTCTTATCAATACCTGCCAATAGGGCACAGTGAGTATATTTTGTATTAATACAAATCATCATCTCAATAGTCTACACAAAGGGTCTCCTCTAGGGTTGTAGTAATCTAGATTATACTTGTTACTGTCAAAGGGACCCTGTCAAAGAATTTTAGTTTTGTTAATATATAACAACAATTTTGTTGATCATTGACAACTTGGTTATGGTCAACTAGCTACATGCTGGTTGGGAATTGGCAACTGGATTGAAATGATTTTGATTATGGAAGACAAAACTGGGTCTGCAAACAAAATTCACTGTGTGCACTTGATCACTATTGTCACTTACAAAGGTTCAACCTGTGATTAGTGTACAACATTGCATCTATGTTCAGGTTAAGTAATTTATTTCAGTGGTTTTCACTTAACATATTAAAGCAAAAATCCTATTATATGGTGGTCCGGGGTCTAATTTGTGTCAGTTTAGGGGTCCTTGACATGAAAAAGTTTGAAATTGGAAATCTGTACTGTGTTAGGATGATTCTTTTTTTAGCGAGGTGGTTGGTGGGAAGTTATGCTTTTATTTCCTTTTGATGTGGTCATCTTCACTTGACTTTGCAGCATTGACTACTGTGGTAATCTACTTTGGTTAGAAGTGAGCTGCCTCCACGACACTGTAATGCCAGGTTACATCCAACGTTAACTTGTCTTGCATTGCCCTATATCACATTGCATCACATGCTGATAATGCACAATCTTGTCTCTTTAACACATAACATAGTAATTAAACAATAACCTAAATTAAATCACATTTGTATGTGCAGAAAGAATGACAGGTTTGCAAGGTTTTCATTTGGCTTCAGTTGCTGCAGTATGCAAAAGCTGAAAATCATCATGCCCTTTATTCACTGTACCTAAATAGTTGTCTGGACCTGGTGTACAATGTTGAGTTTTAGTTTGACTCTTCCTTTTAGTTTGATGTACTTGCATGTCATATCTTCTCCCTCCATGCACTCGCAAGCTTCTTTGTTGGGTGATTGAAGCCAGTACTTCCTTGCACCGTACGGAATTTGATTTCGTTGGCTGTTTTTCCTGGCTCAAGTGAGGCCTTTTAATTTATTGACTAAGCTTTGAATTAAGAGCTATTCAAAGGTCTTATTGGGCATTGTTCCAACTGGACCTTGTTAGGTGAAAGTGCACCTAACAGCACATCATGACAACGTGCCTGAGTGCTGTCTTTCTAACTTGCCCTACTTGAAAACCTTTCAACTGAGTACTTTGCATTTTTGCATCTGAGCAAAGCTGTGCAGTAAATATGTCATACAATTCACAGCTTTGTATCAAAATTGTATTGAATCATGATCTTAAAATCCCAAATCATATACAATTTGAAAAGCTTGGACACTTGTAATTTGTCGTTTAATTCATCTTTAACCTCATCCTCTCTTCTTCAGCTTTGTTGGACGCACTAACGAAGAATGGGAGCTCGGCGGGTAACGGAGCATATCGTAGGAGACCAGGAGATAGCTCAGAGGGCACCGGTCCACAGCCAGAACGGGAAGGCGGAGAGGCTGGAGTAGGCGACGTTGCTAAAAGCTTCACCAAAGAGCAGGTTGAAGGTGTGCAAAGGTGAGAATTTTAGGATTCACTGGTTCTTCTCTTTCATGCTGTATTTTCTTTTCCTTTATTTTACTCTGCTCCATCTCTATTTTGGTGCTTTCCTACAATTGGCCCAGTGACAGCAGCTCTGTTTCTATCACACTTGATTAGCCCTGTCATCCGCGGCTGAAGGAGGACACTGTAGTCTCCGCAGTGTTGTGCAAACACAGCTAATTGTCATGGGAACCCCGTGAACTTGGTGTCTTGCCCATGAGGGGATAAAGTGAGAGACATTTAGCGGTGTGAACTAGATACTAGGTAACCACTACATGCTTTAATTTTAGACCATGAGATAGGACTACAGAGAGAGAGAGGTAGTGCATTTAATCCAAAGCATACGGCCTCCAATCATATCCTAGAAAGTTGCAAATATCAACTTGGGTGCTTTTATAGGATAAAAATGCTGCTCGTCATTACGCAATCCTACCAGTGTATTGCACTTAAACAAAAGCTGTATTCTGTTGTGTTCTTATATGAAATCCTTTGGGGAAGCTTCAGTGTTGAAATATTGCATCATGTCTTCTAGGGGTGGGATTCACCAGAGGCGTCACGACACAATCTTATTGTGATTTTCAACTGCAAATTATGCAGTTTGTCAATTTCTGTTTTATCTAATAAGATACAGTTTTCAAACTGTTAATCTCAGAGTTTTCATTCACATATAAGACCAGCTGTGTGTTTACATTAAAAATGTCTCCCATGTGACCTCATTAGTAGTCTTCCTCCAGTCGTGATCAGTGACAGGTAGACTGGACGATAACTCAATATTATCGACTTTTAATACATCATGATGATTTGATCATATCATTAATGTTTAATAATATTCTGTTGTCCAAATTAAGGATTTCCGGCAAATTGCATTAAAACAAACAAACCAAATGGCTTTTTTTGTTTGTTTTTTACACATGTAAAGAGTTATGTCTGATGTATAGCAGGGAAATAATTGAACATCAGTTTAATTATTCTATATGTGGTTTTTCATACATTTGCTGTTTTGAAAAATATGAATATTAATTTTGTAACATTATAGCTCAGCCCTAATGATAGACTGGAATATGCATCACAGTAGGGCAGGGCAATATATCGATATTATATCAATATTGTGATATGAGACTAGATTTCGTCTTAGCTTTTGGATATTGTAATATCGTACAATGGCATAAGTGTTGTCTTTTCCTGGTTTTAAAGGCTGCATTACAGTACAGTGATGTCATTTGACAGTTCAAGCTGTCCTATTTTTTGCATTTACACACTTATTCATTATTTCCACATTACTGATGGTTATCAAAAATCTCATTCTGTAAATATTTTGTGAAAGCACCAACCCTACAATATCGAGGTATTTCTTAAAAAATATTGTTATATTTGAATTTCTCCATATCGCCCAGCCCTACCAGGCCAGTGTATGTGCCCAATGTATGTGCATGTCCTTAATGTACATAACGTAACATTCAGAAGGTGACAGGGAAGATGAATGTAATACTGAAGGTGAACTCGAGGACAAGAAAACATTTTCTCAACTGCCTTTCTGTTGGAGTGATCAAAAATGATCCACAGAATTGTATTCAGCTGCTTCACTCTCTGTCCCTGTGTTTCAGAATAAAGCGGTGTAAGGACTACTATGAAGTGCTGGGTGTCAATAAAGAAGTCAATGAGGAAGAGCTGAAGAAAGCCTACAGGAAACTAGCACTCAAATTCCATCCAGATAAAAACCAGGCACCTGGAGCAACAGAGGCCTTTAAAAGTAATATATTTTTTTTTTTACTGATCTATTCAAAGCTATTTTAAATGTTTATTTAATATGAGAATACTCCAAAAATAATCCAAAAATATTTTAACACCTACAAAAAATCTGTTTGAAATGATAAATGTCCATAACTTTAACTTTAACCCCTCCTTGATACATCAACTGTGTCCTCCTTCAGAGATTGGTAATGCATATGCAGTGCTGAGCAACCCAGACAAAAGACGGCAGTACGACCTGACGGGAGGAGAGGAGCCGAGCAGCCCGGGTCACTCACATGGAGGAGGAGGAGGAGGAGGAGGCTTCGACTTCCACAGGGGCTTCGAGGCCGACATCACTCCCGAGGACCTCTTCAACATGTTCTTTGGAGGAGGCTTCCCCTCCTGTAAGTGAGCACATACAGTGCATTATTTTCCTTTTAAATTTGATTTGTCTTTTATCCAAATATATTGATTTTATTCATATATTCTTGTGACATCACATGTTATTAATTTAGCAGTCAATGATCTTGTCTTTTGATTTAGATGGAGCGTTTAATTTAGAAATACAACCATGTTAGCTTGGTGTTTTTTGGTGACTAGTGCACCCTTTCCTCTTCCCTGTCCCTAAAATTGCACACCAGGCTTGATGTTCTACATAAGATAGAACAGCATGATCATGTAGTTTTGAATACTGATCTTTAAGAGTAGGTGACATATTCCTTATATCTGACCTCTGTCATAATATGTTTGTCTACAGCAAGTACACACACCTTCAACAACAGCAGAACGAGCTACAGCAATCAGACGGATTCCCGACAAGAGAGGACAGAAGAAAGGGGAGATGTATGTACATGGGTTCAGATTTTGTACCTTGTATTTAAATAATATATGAAACATTTTATTTGCAGATATACATTATAATTTGAATTAATATGCACCTTTAGAAACTACATGCTTTCACTCTCATTATCGTGTGTGTTGTTGAAATGTACTCATTGCACTGTGTTTTGCCTCCAGGGGGGTTTCTCAATGTTTATCCAGCTGATGCCCATCGTGGTCCTGATTTTAGTGTCAATACTGAGCCAGATGATGGTGTCCCCTCCACCCTACAGCCTCTACTCTAGACCGTACGTACACACACACACACACACACACACACACACACACACACACACACACACACAGTCACTAACTGCACTCCCTGAATAAATATCTAGCCATTTTTTGGAAAAACAAAAAAAAAGATTTCAGCCAACAAATCAGTGTAAAAGAGAACTCACACATCACCTGCATATCGTGACAGAAGACAATGAAATTAAGGAACAACACTGTTCTTGTAAAGCCGGGTAGGTCTATATTCACTGTTACAATCATTAAAAAGCAAAGTAGCCTGTGTATACATTCAGTATGCCCTCAGTAGTTTAGCGTAGCATAGTGCTGGCACTAGTTAATGATGTGCTAACGTACTCTGTTAACTGAAACTTATATCTCCTCTGCGGGTAATGAGTTTAGCCATGACTAGCTCGAAATCCACAAAACCAGCTTGAAAATGGAGAAAATCTGAAACGATTGCATGAGAGTCTATGAAGCAGAGTCGTGTCGTTGTTGGACCCTGGTCAGAGCTGGCGATGCTACAGCTATGATTGGCTAGTCTGCGTTTGAGGGGCGGGGCTTAGCAAAGGGTCAATTGTAGGTAGATATGGTGCCTTCAAATGGGGTCGTGTTTACCGGGTTCACGAGAAGAGTCCATATGAACGCCCCCCTCTTGTGGTATTCACGACCTTGTAAGTGGAAAGCTCTGAGTTCACGAGTTGTGACATGTTTGTTGACGTTGTCAGAAATGGCGGAGGCCATGGAAGTTAATTTTTCAGTACATAATACATGAATATATTTTCATTTTAGTCGTATATTGTAATTCTTCGTAATTTTATAAGATGTCTGAGGAAAATGTTGATATTCCCAACGGCCTAATGTTGTCATTATGCCTTTGTATTATGTGCATTAAGTTACCCACTTGCTAGCTTGCTAAATTGTTGGCCTCTGTGGCTTCTAGACGCCGACAGTAACGTCAATATTGCCGTTGCTTGGCATCGGTGTTCTCACGACCACTTGAACGCCAAGCACATCGTGTACACGACTTCCCATGTTGTAAACACGAGCTCACGAGTTTCATTTGAAGGCAGCAATAATCACAACTTGTTTATGTCACATTCACTTCCGATCTTTACAACTGCTTACAACATGTAATATCACAATTGATGTCTCGTCAACGAGGTGGTTTGACAACTAAAAAGTATCCACCTTTATCGCTTTTTAACATGTACTATGAAATGTTGGCACATCCCGGTGTCTCAGTAAACCTGATACTATAAAATACCTTCAGGCTTCATCATATGTGGGGAATTACTACAGTTGACAGCATTTTCACAACACCTTGTACTTCCTCCATGTCATCCAGGTCCACGGGTCAGACCGTAAAACGGCAGACAGAAAACCTGCGTGTCGACTACTACGTCTCTAGAGATTTCAAGTCGGAGTTTAAAGGCTCAGCGCTGCACCAGATTGAGAAAAACGTGGAGGAGGACTATGTATCTAATGTCAGAAATAACTGTTGGAAGGAGAGACAGACAAGTGAGTAACCATGGTTATAATACACCCTCAGAACTAGCTTACTGAATTCACTTTTTTTCCTGGACTCCTTTTTGTTTTTATCACTCACGTTGCTTTTCTGCTTGTCTCATCCAGAAACAGACCTGCTGTATGCTGCTAAAGTATACAGGGACGACCGAATGCGCAAGAAGGCAGAACTTATGACCATGGATAACTGCAGGGAGCTGGACAGACTAAACAACCTATTCAGGGGAGGATGAGTTGGACGCTTTTAGATTGTGTAAATGTATATGAATAGATGTATGTTCATGTTTTTTTAAGAAAGAGTCTTTACACTAGGAGCAAACACTTACTGAAATAATTTAGCTCTATTGTTGAAGTTTAAAAATGTCCCTCTCCTTGTATCCCCTCCGCCAACCTCCTCACTCCAGCCTGACCCCAGGAACCGCCTTGTTACATCTTAATGAAGCAATCTACACACACTGTAGAAAGACCTTTTTTTTAAACTCCGTTTTTCTTGTATTTTCCTGGAAACCAGATGGACAAGGACACTTGATTGTAAAGGCATGTGCTTTGAGTAGTGAGAACCCAAACAAATCACTGTCTTAAGATCAACAAACTGCTTTCGGCATCATCTGCTTGACATAAATATAAGATGAGAGACTTGGGAGGTTTGTTTGGAGATACTGTCCTCCAGCCAAATCCATTTTGTGAAGAACACAGGAACAAAAACAAGAAAATAAAATAATACAACGCTTCTTCTAGCTTCCTACTTTCCTCCGAGTGTGGATGAAGATCAATGGATCATGAAGAGATACCTGTGATTTTGCTACCAGAGAACATTTCATGTTGTCATCTTCAAAATGTGAAGGCGGTTGGGACTAAACCTGGAAGGACATTGAAACTGTTATTCATAAATGGTTGTACATTTTCATTTTTGAATGTTTGAAATTTATGCAGTTATTTAAGAAACTATAGAAGAAACAAAGTTTTTCTTCAGTGCTCGCCTAATCATTTAAATAAAGTAAAATTATTACCATAGACTGGATGTATTTGTGTCCCTGATTCAGATGTCAAAGGGTCAAAATAAACACTTTCTGACTTAAATCAAGTGCTATATAGCCATGCAGATGGTGTTGGTTTTATTTGCAAAAGTTTAGTCATTTCTGAGATTTCTGCTGCTACAGTGGAGGTGAATGGAAATTGGGAAACAGGGACTGTTTCTTTTGTACAAAGTCTTGAGTAACCGAGACGTTGACACGTCGCACAGTGATGGAATGTAACTGAAGTACATTTGCACGAGTGTTGTTCTTAAGTGCTATTTATAGCTACTTATCAGTGCTGTGAGTAGCCAACCACAAGAGCCCCTTACAGTATAGAGAATATACTGGTGGAGACCTCTCATGTATTACCCTTGTAATAATCTCACATAGCCTAAATAGTCTTAGTTATGTGAAAGAACAACACAAGAGGAATATATTGTGTATAACAGCCATAACATTAAGACCACTGAGAGGTGAAGTGAATAACATTGATTATCTCTTTACAATGACAACTGGCAGAGGGGGGGATATATTAGACAGCAAGTGAACATTTTGAACTTTGAACTTTGTGTTGGAAGCAGAAAAGGATGTGAGCGACTTTGACAAGGGCCAAATTGTGATGGCTAGACGACTGGGTCAACAGGAAGTATCTTATAAATAAAAACACATATTTGAGAAATATTGATATCATAAATAGTAAGAATCTGGAGTTTCTTAAATAGAGGAGCAGAATGGACAGCCACACTCAGATTCTACATTATTAGATACACATAGCTCAGATTATTGCAGTGTAATAAGCCTGCAATAAATATGTTTTTGTTTATTGTCCTTTTGGAGGTTGTAGTTTGTGGTGATGATGAATTATATTGCCTGAGAGGTCTTTCTAATATAAGTCTACTCATTAAATGGGCGGGACAAATTGTTAGAGACAGACTTTTCTATTTATTTATTAGACTTTTATTTTGTCTTTGCTGACGTTGCAACGTGTGACATCATCTTCATTGGTTTATCAGTAGTCACGTGGCAGCGTCAAACCCGGAAACGACACCCACAGTTGCTGTAGGTCGGCAGGTATAGGCTCTTTCTGGTTCTCACCTGCCAGGTGACTGTAAGAAATGAAAACAACCAGAAGAAGTGAAACCTAAGATGCTACCAAGACAACATTTTGAGGAATAATTCGGCCTTAATTACACTAATGTGCCGGGAAACGCTGTTTTCTGGCTCTGAACGTGAAGTGGACGATGCACTACTATAGTCACACCTGTGTTTACCTGCTGAGTCTGCTCTGCTGTGGATGTCTCCACCGCGCTGCCTGCCAACCAGAGCCAGAGACTCCAGACTGGAGGATGACTCTGAAGACGATCCGTAACGGGATACACAAGATCGACACGTACCTGAACGCAGCACTGGACCTGTTTGGAGGAGATGACGGGCTCTGTCATTATAAGTGCGCTGATGGTAATAAGACAGCTGCTTTTCTTTATTCTCTCTTTCTCCAAGGGAACAGTTGATTTTGTCAAACACATGTGTAACTAATAACACTAATAGTGTTTCATTTAGGAGTGCCTTGTATCATACAAGCTGGCTTACTAGTACACACCTAAGAATATTATTATATTATATATATATATATATATATATATATATATATATATATATATATATATTATATAATATATTATATTAAGGATATTATTATATTATTATATTATATATATATATATATATATATTAAGGATATTATTATATTATATATCCTCCTGGGAACAGAGTAAAAAAAGTCTTTCAATTACATTTTTGTGTGTGATTTCCTTCCTATTTAGGGTTAAAAGAAAATCTTACAATTTAGGCTTTTTAAACTTTAATTTCTATTTTACAGCCATTAGTGGACCACAGGAAAATTTCAGTGTGAAAAGACTTAAAAAAATGAACAGATTATGGCCGTAGAGTGATATTAAACCAAGAATACATTTAACTTGATTAAAAAAAACACATGCCATATCACTGGAAAGCCAATGATGTCCTCTTAACAATACACCAGGGGTTGATAGAGTAAGTCAAAAGAGTAAGAGGATATGTCCACTACAGAGGACACATGTCAATGGGCTGGGTCTCAGGAGGATATATTATATATTAAGGATATTATTCATACCTGTGCTTTTTCTTGCTATGTGTCAAGTCAATATGAAAGAAAGAATGCTGAGTTTATATAACACCTGGGAGCCAGAAGATATACATTATCACCCCTTGAGCTGCACAGTAAGCCATTTAATAGTGGTGTACTAATGTGGTTATCTCTGACAGCAAGATAACTTGTCTGACAGAACAGGAAACATCTTCACCTTTGCTCCTCTCTCTCAAAGGTTACAAGCCGGCAGCTCGCCCTGGATACAAGAACCCACCACCCAACGGATGTGGCTCCCCGCTGTTTGGATTTCAGGTAGATCTGACAGTTTGGGAGGTTGGAGATTTCTTACACCAACAACATTCCTGATATACACAGCAACCCAAACTGCATTATTCTTGTACATTGACTGTTGCCTAATATTTTAGCTTTATAGTTTGATGTGTGGATTTTTTTTCTATTGCAAAAGTATGTGTACACACACTATACAACATGTTTGTACACGTTATTATAACAAAGTATAAAATAATATGTATCTGGCTGATATCAGTCTAATGCACATATATTGGTATTGGCATTATATTGGCTGATAAGTAACAAGAAATCGCAGTAAAGACATGCCAAATATATGTTTGAGATAATTTATTAACAGTGTCACCATTCCATAGATGGCACACCCAAGAGTATTGTAATTTTATTTTTCAAGATCTACCGCTTAGCGCATATGTTGGGCACAACTCTTTAATAACATAATTTTAAGGGATCCATATATAAAAATGTTCCTTTATGTTATGCGCTAACATAAAAAAAATACAAAAACAGATATTGGCCAATGTGTTGTTATAGGTTTTTCTAACTCTCAAATATTGATATCGGTATTGGGCTCAGAAAACCAGCATCAGTCAGGCTTTGTTAAAAATGATTATCTATATTTTCCTCATCTTTTTTCACACATTTGAGCGATGGACAGGAATGGTTCTCTCTTTGCGATTGTGCTATGTTTCATTTATTGTTTAAAAAAACTTACTTGGACTAGTGAGTTGTACCTTTTGTCATTGCTGAAACATTATTTTTCAGATTTTACCAACAAATCACTGAACCATTATCACATCTTTTGAATTGAGGGAAATGTGTGTCTCCTATCATGTGAATGTCATTCTAAAATACATTATAAAGAGTGACAAATTTTGTCCAGTTTGACATAGGCATCCCGTCCATGACCAAATGTTGTAACCAACATGACCGCTGCTATGACACCTGCGGCCGTGAGAAGCACGACTGTGATGACCAGTTCCAGAACTGCCTCGAGACCATCTGCAGGAATGTGCAAAAGACTCTGGGATTGGCCAAGAGTGTCCAAGGTAAGAGGCTGAGCCAGTGGCCTGATCTCAATATCCACACTCACAGACTCACACACTTTGAGGCATGTTCCGTTGAGGGTTTAGGGCTGACCCACTGTCAAATCATCAAGTACTTGAGGGGCTCTCTCGCAGACATGTTGAGCCTTTTGTGAACACTTTCCGTAAGTCCGCATTTCTGCCAACTCTGCCTGAGGGAATTACCCACAATTCATAGTTTTGTGACATTAAATTAATTAATTATATAAAATTTTCACATTAACATTAAAGGCTTAAGATGGTACATAAAAAACAAATAAAATCAGAGAAATGAAAGCATTAGACTATATTACTCACCTGGTTTATTCATCAACCATTAATTTTTCATTTTGCTTAATGAAGTTTGACAAAAACAAGTAAATTGATTATTTGACCTCTCGTCTCGTAAGGCAAGAGCCTGGAAGACGTTCAAATCAGGCGTAAAAACATCAAATAAAAACCTACAATTGGCGTCGTCAAGGAAATGTGATATGTCGCCGCAAAGTGCTGTCCCATTCATATTTACACCATTTCAAGCCCTTGCAGCCTCTCACACTCAGCCATTTACCAGGTGATGTCAGTTAAGTCCCTGAGGGTTCAGGATTTAAGGCCTCAGAGGGGACATTGGGTTTGGGCCATCATGTTCAAATTAGATGCAGGATGAGATGGGGTTGCATTCTGAACCAGATTAACGAGAATCAGGTGATGGCCTTTAGATAATTGTACATTATCATGTCTTATCAAATAATACATTTAATTTATCATGATTATCACATTATCATTATCATATCAGTGTCAGGCACTGTGTGGCAGTGAAACATTAAGTTCTTTTGCATTCTTAGTTTTTCTTTTGTTCTGATGTTGCCGATGTAAGCGTGTGTGTTGACATAGTAGGAAAAGCACAGGTGTAAATAATAAAATAATATTGATTGCTTACTGGGACACTTTAATAGAACAGAGCCTTCGTTAATGTTATCAGTAACACCTGTGATTTTCCTACTATGACAAGTCAAATGTCTGTTGTGAAAGAAGCCTATACTTTGTGCTCTGTATACCGTAACCCCCCCTTGTGATGTCTGTACTGAGTCAGCAGGGCCAGCAACATGTAGATACTGTATATTTACAGTTAGTTCTCCACAACAGGCCCTTCTCCACTTGTCATTACAGTGTAAAAACAGGTGTAAATGTTAAAATTAATTATGGCCCCATCTTATTTATTGTCACAGCCATTCCAGTGAGCTAGCATGTACAATACCAGCTCCACAATTAATGTTATTAATTACACCTGCGTTCACCGTGCAATGACATGTCAAGGTGGCTGCTGTGAAAAGGGTCTATAGTATACATTATAATCGAATGTAGGACCGGTGCACCAGAGAATGCAATCTACTTAAAAAGCGGTGGACTACGGCAAACTTTTAGAACAAAGTTTAGGAAAGAAGCTGTGCTTCAGTGGTAGACATTTGTGAAATTTTACATTTACATCTTATAAAATCAACAAATTAATTTCTGCTGTAGTTCAAGGATAAATAGGAAAGATACAGAGCTTGTGCAAGTTAAGTGAGCAAGTGTCGTTGTAAAACACAGTATGCCCAGCAGATGGTAAGATAGAGCTACTTTTTTACAAATTGTAAATCTTGACTCATAACCACAACATTAAGCTTGTCATTTTGATCATGAATTAAATTAGTATATTTGTATTGGTCTCATCCTTACAACGGTTTCGTAAATATCACAAGTTATATATTTGAGCATGAAATTAAATTCTAATCAAACCTGTATTGCCACTTGGCTCTCTATGCTGCATTTTAATTGTATTCTTAAAACAAAAGTAAACATTAAATGCGACTTTAATCTACAATAAAACCTGTATTTGATCAATAATGCATGCTATATTTAAATACACACAAAACCGTTTTTGACTCACTTACAGTGAGGTGTTAGCAGGTGCATGTTTTTAAAGCAGCTCACCTTTCCCCTGTTGTGTATTACCTCATGTTTGTCTTCTTGTTCTCTCTTGTCCTTCTTGGCAGCTTGTGAGTCAGCGGTGACTCTGCTGTTTGACGCTGTTATGCACATGGGATGTAAGCCGTACCTGGACAGCCAGAGAGAGTCTTGTGTGTGTCAGTATGAAGTGAAAAAGGAACTGTGACACCGCCGCAGGATCAAGACTGGGGAACGGACTGATTCATAAGAACAACACTGACCGAGGGATGCCAGCAATAAAGATCCCTTTCAGATTGTCTCAGGGATGGAACATCTTTGGCCTGCACTGACTTGTGTTCATCACCGCCCTTTTATTGGAGTTTGTAGTATGTATGTAGCCATCTATTAGACAAAGTGAATGTGAAAATACCAAGAGGACAGTTAACAGTTAATAGCTTTCCTGCAGTTAATTATTTATATTTTGTTATTACTGTGTAATGTGTTTGTCCTGTGATGGACTGGAAACTGGGTATTCAGGGTTTCCCTGGCTTTTGGATGCTTGGGTAACACCCAACACTTTATTTTATGGATTTGTAACTTCCTAATAATTCATGAAATTAATTAATTTCATAATAAATAACAAGAAATATGGAATTTGGCACGGATTTTTGGTAAAACACAGACAATGTAAATTGAGCTGTACTTCGGAAGTTCTTTTCAAGACTAGGGCTGCAACTAACAATTATTTTCATTGTTGATTAATCTGTCGATTATTGTCTCGGTTAATTGATTAGTTGTTTGGTCTATAAAGTGTCAGAAAACGCTGAAAATGTTGATCAGTGATTCCCAAAGCCCAAGATGACGTCCTCAAATGTCTTGTTTTGCCCACAACTCAAAGATATTCAGTTTACTGTCATAAATGAGTAAAGAAACCAGAAAATATTCACATTTAAGAAGCTGGAATCAGAGAATTTTGATTTCTTTTTCTTAAAAACAATTACTCAAACCCATTATCAAAATAGTTGGCGATTAATTCAATTGTTGACAACTGAGTGATAAATCCTTGCAGCGCTACTGGAGACCAACTAACAGCTTTTAAACACAGCATAACAATATAATTTCACTAAAATAACAGTTTCAGACCTTTGTCTTTATTTCCCTGTATTAGCACAACATTTATATAGTTCTGTCCAGGAAACTCTCAATACATTATTTAGGAAATAACATAAAATAAAACATTACTGCCCGTCCCCCCACCCATAACACTAATAGGAACATGTGATGAATAATAATACAATAATATCTGTTTCTACAGCATCTAAAAACAATGGTGGTTTTCCCTTTAGAAAATATGTAAAATATTTGTAAAATATGACATGATGGGGAATGCACTGGTGCACTCAATTGATGCCAATGTGATAACACTGTAGAGAAAAGCTGTGTTAAACTGTCATAAAAATAAATAAACATGCTTTTATTGATAATTCTGTGTGTCAGCTGTCATCTTAGACATTTTTGTATGAACTGTTTCTTGTAAGAAGCGTTCAGAGTGGAGTCAAGGGACCACTGAGGATCTGTGACTCAGCTTCCATTGATCCCAAGAGAAAAACACACATCTATTTGAAGTTATTCATGTGAGAGAAAGGCTGTGTAAGCTCTGTCCACAGAGACAGGTGGAGACAGAGCAACATTTCCTGTTACAATGTAGCACATATGAAGAAATTAGGAAAAAAATCTTTACAAAAATTAAATGTAAACTCCAAGATTTTGATTCCCTCTCTGACCAAAATAAAATACATCTACTTGGAGAAAATAATGTCATCGCCATAGAAGCTGCAGGATATGTCAGTGCATGTCACAGCCTAAGAGACATCCACAACAACAACACATTATAGATGGAACTCACACTCTGCCTTTTATTTACTCCGCTACTTCATTTTTTTTTTTTACATTTATCCTTTGATATTGCAATATATTGTTATTAATTGTTTTTTATTTGTTTGTTTTATTGACACAACAAACATGAATTACTTCTTTATTGTTTTCTTCCATGCATGTTCTTTTAAAATATCTACATATTGTAATTTGCTGAATGAATTGTATATATGTATATATATGTTTTTGTTTTTATTTTGTTCTTTTTTTATTTTTATTTATTATTGAATTGACGCTTTGGCAATATTGTTCACCTGACAGTCATGCCAATAAAGCAAATTGAATTGAATTGAATTGAAAGACACTGGAAAAGAGTGGATTAGATGTTAAAACCTCGTAATTTCTTCGGATGCACTAACCTTAATCTCACTTTTTTGTTGTTTACTATATATTAAATCCCTGTACTTAAATGTTTGATGAGTCGCTGTTGCAAGGTTGCAATGCGGCCAAGGCCTATAGAAGGAGGCTAGGACACGGGTGGGCATCGGTCTTGGGGTATGGGGTATGACGCATGCGCAGTGTAACTGAAGCTGCGGTCGTGCGTTTTGATTGGCTAGTGCAGACCAGATTATACTGCGCATGTGTGGTACCCCCGAGCTATGACGTATTGATGACGCATGTCCTAGCCTCCTTTCTATAGGCCTTTATGGCAAACACGGAAGTCCTGGCAGCTGTTGACCTTTGATTGACAGGCAGTGAGAGCCAATCGTGGTCTCCGGTTGTCACTTTCAGCCAATGAGATTCCGAGGGGGGAGGGGCTTACGTGGTGACTCGTCGGTGTTGCCTTGACGAAGCAGATTCATTTCTCAGTGGAGTCAGTCGGAGTGAAGACAGACAACCTGTAAACATGTCAAACACGGCAGGAGACGGAGGTAGAGGTAAGGAATCCACTTATATGTGTTAATTAAAAGTAGATATAACTTGTGGACTTCTGTGTGCGACTTTTTAAAAGTTAGAAAAATCAATACATGTTGTTAATGTAGCAGCTCTGTGTTTACTATCGTTTACTGTGTTCTTACAGAGGAGTTATCTCACCTTTACTATCAGTCTGGTTTCATTAAAGTCAGTCACAACGTCAGTACAACATGTTTGACAGGTTTGTAATGTCATTCTCAATGTCAGGACTTTATCTCTGTTTCTCTCACTTTCCCAGGAAGTGTTGCTAGAGGCAACAAGACCGAAACAGACAGGGCGGGTGAGTTACACACTGTTACTACTACTGTTTAAAGCTTGTGTAGTGTTATTAAAGCTTCTGCTCAATCCGCTTTGCTCTGAACCAAAGCAAACGTTTATTTTTCTTACATTTGCTGCTAGAAAACATATATTACTACAGTGGATTAGTGATAAGAAACTCTCTGTTCAAAGCTGGAGTAAAGTCATATTTGAGATGGTCCCTTTGGAATATCTCACAAATATTATACATGCCAAAGTAGATCAGATCTACAATATCTGAATTATATTGGACCTGATCTCTCCTCCATTATCTCACAAGGAGTCTCTTGGACATGAACTCATATATCCTTTGTATTCCCTGCACTATGAACTATTTCCTATGACCTCCTATATACATTTTTTGATCTGAGCTGTACCAGTGTTTGTTTGTTTGTTGTTGTTGTTTTTTTAATTTTAATTATTATTCTTATTGTGTTTGTGAAAATAAGAAAACCCAATAAACATATATTATATATATATATATAAAAAACAAAAAAAACAAAGCAAAAGTGAAACAAACAGGGTAAATATGTAAAGAATAATTTTGGTTTTATGATCAGTGAAGCCAAAGTACAGTCAATTTACATTCAGTGAGATTAATCATTAACTCTAATTGCCTCGATTATGCTGAAGACAGGATGTAATTTCCCCACATATCCTGTCATATACACATACACATATATAAATATAAAAGGAGAAATCACACACGTAAAAGTAAAATGATAATCTAAGCATCCAATTGTGCAGTTAAAATATAGAGCTTAAATATAAACTTAATTAAAAATATAAAATAGTAATGTACATTTGTAATTTAGTTGATGACAGTATTTTACACTGTTACTACCACTGTTTAAAGCTTGTGTAGTGTTATTCAAGTTTCTGGTGAATCATCTTTGCTCTTAACAAAAAGCAAAAGTGAAACAAAACAGGGTAAATATGTAAAGAAAGCAGGTTTTATTATCAGTGAAGCCAAAGTACAGTCAATTTACAGTGAGTGAGATTAATCATTTACTCAAATTGCCTCGATTATTGCTGAAGACAGGATGTCATTTCCCCACATATACTGTCATCGTTTGCCATTTAGACAACTGATCAGCATGGATCTAAAATATGCTTTTTTTGGGTGGAATGGGTATCAAAGGTGCACCTTGCTAAAAGGAACAAAAGCTGTTTTACAGAGGTGTTGATTCAATTGTATGGTCCATTGGAGGGCTGTGTTTGTGGTGCTGTTGTTGTATTATATTATATTGACAACGATTTCTAATAATTTGTCCACCCAATTTATTTGTCAATGAGGGTACACTAATTATTAAGGTTTAAAGTCTGCTGCAAGGTTTATTTGTGATTTGTCAATTCCAGCAAAGCAGTCATTGGAAATGAACATCTTTGGTCTCAGGTTCCTTCAACAATACTCATAAAATATGTGTATATATATATATATATATATATAAGAGGAGAAATCACACATGTAAAAGTAAAAATGATAATGTAAGGCATACGATAGTGCAGTTAAAATATAGAGCTTAAATATAGACTTAATTAAATATAAAATAGTAATGTGCATTTGTAATTTAGTTGATGACAGTATGTCAGATGGGAAAACTGAATGTAAACAGGATGCATGTATATGCATGATGAAAAGTAATATATGTAAACAGAGGTGTAAACAGGCATGTAGTATGTAATAATGAGAAGTACTAAAATATATACAGTGTGTATATATATATATATATATATATATATATACATATACAGAGGTGTAAACAGGACTGTAGTGTGCATAAAGAAGTAGTACATATATTTATATATTCAATTCAATTCAATTTCAATTAGAAACACCTCTCAGTGTACAGCATCCAAAATGACCATTAGGTTGAATATACACTTCAGTAAAAAAAGAAACTGAACATTATAACCTTTTATGAAGGTAGGGCTTTATTGCGTGACTTTATTGGTTTGTGTAACTCATAAACTGCCAAAAACTGGTTATATACAAGCTAAGATATGTGCAAATATTGATTTACATGTTTTTTAAAAGTCATATAATATCTTCCAAGTTGTCAAACACAACCTAGCTGCTGCCTTTAGCACACAAAGTCTGACCTACATATCTGTAGGGTGGGGTATATGGAGGTGTCACTTTTGGCCTCTGTTCTTTTAGCAGCTTTTGCCATCTTTCTCCACCTGTCACCCAGCTATTGAAGGCCATGAGTGACTCTAAAGCTGGTGGAACAATGGCTGCTTGACCCCATATACCAGCAGCAGTGGAGCAACTCATGCACCTGTAGTTGTGCTGCTTAACAAAGAAGCCTGAAAAGCTCAATCCTCCTCCTCTGTATTTTTGGCAACTTCAACCACACATTTGTGATATTTAAAAAAAAGCTGTAAAGTCAGACTTTTCAGTGCATTGTTTAGTATATTCCACATTGTTGCATGGGTTATTCATGTATGTTTTGTTTTCTATAGCGTGCATGGAGAACCTAACAGAGACTGATGCCTTCATCAGAAGGTAAACTGTTTCCTCTTGTTTGTGTGGTTATCAGCGTGAAATTCACACCTCCCTCTGGTTTAGCACTCCGCCTAATGTTGTCTTTGTTTCTGTGCTCTTTTTCATCATGAAACAGCTCTCTAGCTCTGGATCCTGCAGAGGAGTACAAGATGGACAACAAACACCGAGGCGTTGCACTCATCTTTAACCAGGAGCGCTTCTTCTGGCGCCTGGGGTTAAATGACCGGCATGGAACCAATGCAGACCGCTACAACCTGGAGAAAAGGTATTACTTCCTAGCCACCCGCTGGAGAGGGAACATTACGTTCTGCTACTGTGTGTTTATGAACTTGTCTGTACTTGTTCAGTGATTGTAAGACTTTCCTTCACCTCTCTCTTAGACTGAGGGATCTCAACTTTGATGTTCAGGCTTGTGATAACTACAAACAGGTGGACGTGTTGGATAAAATCAGTGAAGGTAAGCGCGTGCATGATCACTTATGACACTCAAATTACTAAATATACACCGATCAGCCATACCATTAAGACCACTGACAGGTGAAGTGAATTACATTGATTATCTCGTTACAATGGCGGGTGGGTTATTTAGACAGCAAGTGAACATTTTGAACTTTGAACTTTGTGTTGGAAGCAGAAAAAATGGGCCAGCGTGAGGATGTGAGCGACTTTGACAAGGGACAAGTTTTGATGGCTAGACGACTGGGTCAGAGCATCTCCAAAACTGCAGCTCTTGTGGGATGTTCCCGGTCTGCAGTGGTCAGGACCTACCAAAAGTGGTCCAAGGAAGGAAAACCGAAGAACCGGCGACAGGGTCAGACCCGAGGCTCATTGATGCACGTGGGGAGCGAAGGCTGGCCCGTGTTGTCCGATCCAATAGAAGAGCTACTGTAGCTCCAATTGCTGAAAAAGTTAATGCTGGTTCCGATAGAAAGGTGTCAGAACACATTGCATATGGGTCTGCGTAACCGCAGATCGATCAGGGTGCCCATGCTGTCCTAATGTTATGTCTGATCGGTGTATATTCACGAGGCAGAACAACATCAGTACTGTAGTTTAACAACTAACAAATACCTGATGTCCCTCCAGCCGCAGAGGCCAACCATTCAGACGCAGACTGCTTTTTGCTCGTCTTCCTGAGCCACGGCGAGAATGATCACGTTTACACCTACGATGGCAAGATCAGCATTCAGGATATCACATCCCTGTTCAAAGGAGACAAGTGCAGAAGCCTCGTAGGAAAGCCGAAGATCTTTATATTACAGGTACACGCAAAAGAAACCCCAGTCAAATCCATCAGCATATGACAACATGCAGCGTTACATGTTTTTTTAATGCTTTACTTGGGAATCCGTAGTTCTTATAAATAGAGTCAAAGTGAACGTGGCTGTGTCCGTCACTAGGCATGCCGCGGAGACAAGCACGATGAACCAGTGACTGCCTGTGATGCCGTGGACAGCGAGCTGAATGAGGTGGTAGTGGACGCCAGCGCCGTACACACCCTCCCTGCTGGGGCCGATTTCATCATGTGCTACTCTGTGGCTGAAGGTGAGTCGGCGGGGATGTTTCAATTTCTTAGTCTGCTCTTGTCGCAGGCAACACATGCTGCAAATAGAGAAAACACAAGCAAATACAGAAACGCACTGCAAATAGCACAAACTACAACTCAAACTGTTTCCAGGGGACAGTTGTGCTGCGTTCCAAATCGCATATCTTTTCTTTTACTTATAGTATGTACTGCAGCTGCCCTTACAAAGTACGTACTGTAGCATGCAGTATGCATACAATCGGGACATACTACTTCGTCAGAACATTGCACCTCGATCTTTGACCCTCTTGCTCATGTATCGGCTGCGCAGAGGATTGTGGGTCAGAATAGCCAGAAAAGCATGCTGGTTTGCATACTGCAAAATGCGACCAGATGTAATAGAACATCCTAATATTTTCATCATACTGCATTTGACAAACTATGTATTGGGACAATCTTTTTCTTCTGGCATATTAAATAGTACGGTAGTATGGGTATTGTAACGCACAGTTGTTGTTGCCATGGTTTTAAAATGTATACATATCCTTTCTGCAATGAGAGGACAGGCAGCAGTTTCATCATTGTTACCTGACCAGTAGTTGCTTGTCCCCTGTTACGGTTTCTGACAACAACTATTAATAATCATTTTGTCAGCTCAATAAATTCATAAGCCACATACCATGGCAACAACAAGCGTGTCCCAGGTGTGCTCATAATTTTTTAGTGTCCTCTGGAAACAGTTTCTGTTGTCGTCTGTGCTACTTGCATCACAATTCTGTTTTTGGTTGTGTTTTCTCTATTTGCAGTATTTTTTATAAAGGCTGCCCATGTGACGTCAAATTGGTGTTTTGTCTATTTGCATTTAAATTTGACGTGCTTTGAGCTCTCAGGGCCACCGTATATTTAAGTCATTTACATACATTTAGGGGGATCTATTGGCAGAAATGGAATATAATATTAATAAGTATCTTTTCTTTAGTGTATAATCACCTGAAAATAAGAGTCGTGTTTTCGTTACCTTAGAATGAGCCGTTTATATCCACATAGGGAGTGAGTCCTCTTCACGCAGCCGGCCGCCATGATTCTACAGTAGCCCAGATCAGACAAACACTGGCTCTAGAGAGGGCCATTTGGGTTTCAATGTTTTAGCGTCGGCCATCATAGTTCTCCTACACCCTGGGCACACGGGAGAAGTTTCAGTTGGTTGCAAATCCTACACACTCCACTTTTAAATGTCCTTTTTTTTGCTGTTCAGTCACTAACTATCCTATCCTGTCGCCTGTGTTGTTTGTTAGGATACTATTCCCACCGGGAGACCGTCAACGGCTCCTGGTATGTCCAGGATCTGTGTGAGCTGCTTCAAAAGTATGGGAACCACCTTGAATTCACAGAATTACTGACGCTGGTCAACAGGAAAGTGTCAATGAGGAGCGTTGGGAACAGTAGTGACCGGAACGCCATCGGGAAGAAGCAAGTACCTTGCTTTGCTTCAATGCTCACCAAGAAACTCTACTTACGACCAAAACAGTAACCGTTTCAGACCTCAGTCATAAGATGAGCTGGTTTTATATTAATACCTGGGAAACCGAGTCTCCTGGGTGATTTTAAAGATTTTTTTTCTCTAGGCCTACACTGTGTTTTTCTCATGAACACTATTATTCACTAATGCATTGAGCAATCAGCTAATTGGCAGTTGTAGTATTTACAGTTATGAAATAACAGGAACAACTTGTATTGACCACTCCACTTCTTAAACCTCACGTTCCTCGAAATTGTGTATTCATTTATCGCTTTTGCATTTGCAGAAATCATGCTACAGTATTTGATTTACTGGTTTCCACTGCTCTGGTTTCCTGTGTGAATGCAAACATACAGTAGATATTATAATGCAATCTAACACAACAGCCCAGCTGGTTTCAAAACTTTATAATACTCAGCAGACTTGGCAGAGTCTGCAAAGAACTATATCACTGTAGTCTGTAAGAAACATGTGTATTCATAGTTCTGCAAAATTGAATTACTTATATCTAGTATATATCTGTTATAACTCTCTGATAATCAAATGTGAAGGATCTCGGCAAAAAATGCCAGAAAAAAAACCCCTCTCTAACATAATAAAAGTTGATATAATTTAACAAAATAAAACATCAACCTTTAGGGAAAATAGCAGAGGCACTTTTACACAGCAAATGTCATATATTCTGACTGTCATTTACTGACTAAATTGATCATGGGATGACAAACATCAGGATCACGGTGGCTCACAACCTTACATAAACTATTTTATGGGGAAGATCTGAATTCATATTTAAATATATTTGCCAATATCTACCATAATTCTTTTATTTCTCTGATAACCAATTTGGCCCCAAAAGTCCAGCATGAAGATGACTTCATATCCAATAATAAATTATTAGAATATAATGTGAATTTTATGTGTTGAGGGTAGTTTTTGAGACCATGATGTATGGTCCTGTTGGATTAGATTGCATTATGTTTTAGGGTGTTCCTGTTATTTTGTCCAACCCCTGTAGATCAGTACACACTTTGCACTTGCAGGATTAATGTGGACCACAATCTGTGTTCTTTTCTTAGCCTTTTGTCACATGTTTGCATGCTTTTTTAAATCCAGTTTAAACTACTGTGGTACGACACAAATGTTGCCTTATTCTGCAGCCGACTTTTCTTGACAAGGTGAGAAGTTGACATTTCCGGGGGAAATGTCAAATCAGTGTCAGGAATGTCTACAAGCCAAAAAAATACTTTTCAACTAACTGTATCTCGCGAGGCAGGTGACATAACAGCATGACAACCAGGTCACTAATGATTTTGTTCACGTCAGGGTTTAATACTTTATTATCTCTCCAGAAGCACCAATGACCAAGTTATATCTCTCACATTCAGGCACCACATAAACATGCTGTTTGTCTTCTAGCTCACTCCATCCAAAAGGGAATTCATGTTTGTGCTGTTCTTTGTGTTGTAGCAGTTTACAGTACGACATTTCATAATGCGTATTTGCACCCAACATGGCAACAAACACCTGTGTGGAAAGACCCTCAGGGAGGAGAGGTGTTTTTTTAAGCTGTACTGTAAACCTGAAACACCTCTAGCTGTGTCGCATGATCTATGACTCAGGAAATACTAAGCTACCAGCACACATTGATCTTGTATTTTTGTGGTCTTACTGTTGTGACTTTGTATAATAAAATCCGTGTGACATTTTAGGTACTGTTTTGCTCCCCATAGTGTTTTATAAAACATTCTTTTTGTGGCAAAAACTGTATTCATGTGATGTCTCTATTTCATTTCATCTCCATCCTCTAAAGCAGGGGTCAGCAACCTTCACTATCAAAGAGCCATTTTAGGCAAAAAAAAAAAAAAGAAATCTGTCTGGAGCTGCAAAACATTTGAGCATTGTGATGAAGGTAACACAGTTTATAGTCTGAGTATATAGTATATAAGTCTAATGCAGTGAGGGACAAAGAGCAAATGTACTAAAGACTATTAGGGCCACATTGAGGGGAAGAAAATCAAACATTTCGAGAATAAAGTCATAATATTACGAGAATAACGACAATGTTACTAGAATAAAGTCATAATATTACTAAAATAAAGACAATATTACGAGAATAAAGACATGTTACTAGAATAAAGTCATAACTTTACGAGAAAATAACATGTAAAATTACTACTTTATAGTATTATGACTTTATTCTCGAAATCTCAGATTTTTTTTTTTTCCTCAATGTGGCCCTAATACTCCGTCGTACCGTCGTACCCTAGACCTACAACAATGATAAATAAAATTAAAATGTAAACAAAGAAAGTTATTAATTTCCACAATTTCTTCTGGAGAAGGGCTAAAGAGCTGCATGTGGCTCCGGAGCCGCAGGTTGCAGACCCCTGCTCTAAAGGAACAGGGTTATTATTTGTCGTGCAGAAGCGGATACAAACACAACACCTTTCCATAATAAGACAGATCAGGCAGACAGGAGATTCTCCCGATGTTCGGGAAATACTTTTTATTTCAATAGTCCTCAGTGTTTGTACATTTCTTAAAGACATAATTGGCATCATTATCAAGACTGTAAACCAAACACAGAATGACATGGATTCCTGGTAAAAAGGCACCATTATCAAAATAAAGCAGAAAACTTGTTTTTGCTCTGGAGTGTTTTAAGTGTGAGTGATCATTATTCATGGCATTGCTTCGTTCATGGCTTTGGCTGGAGCTGTTCAAGCGGTAGCTGATATTCAGTCGGATATCTCAGACGTTTCAGATCCTCCTCCACCTGACGCACAGGAAACAAGTCACACAAACAATTAATTCAGCGGGATTTTCAGAAGGCAGTTTGATTTGAGATTCACATTTGTGGTTTTGAGTGAAATGTGTCTCGACAATTATTGCATGGATTGCCATGAAATTTGGTTAAGACATTCATGTTGACCTCAGGGTGAATTATTATAATAACGGGTGAGTCCATAACTATTCATTTAGTGCCCCCACGAGGTTTTGTTTGGTTCATGACAAAATATCTGCCAAATGAATGACATTCCCATCAGCCTTAGCTATACTTTGTGTTTAGTGCTATTATATCTGCTAAACATCAGCATGTTAATATCGTCGTGTGAGCAAGTTAGCAGGCTGATTTTAGCATTTAACTCAAAGCACTAGCCTCAAAGAGCTGCAAGTATGGATTCTTCAGTCTTGTTTGCTAATATACATAGCTGTTATCTTAAGAAACAACAAAAGTTCTTCTTTCATTTTTGCTCTTACATTTAGCACTGAAATAGTTCAATGGTAGCATGTGCAATTTACATGTTCTTCCTACATTTTTCGTAGTCGGTTATTAAGGTAGATAAAGTGTTTGTATCTGTGGGATTGTAAAAACTGAACCAATCAACCAACCTCCGCCAGCTCATCTCTCAGTTCATTGTATTTTTCCACGTTGAATTTCTTCTTGCTGGCCGCCTTATGGAAATAATTCAGGAACTGTCTGTCTTTAGCGTCTGGGTATAAGTAATCCTGAGGGAAAGAATAAAGTGGGATTGCTATTAATGTGGGGAGGAAAAAACGTGTCTGCACACACATGCATAATTTTGTACAAACAGAACCTCAGGTTTAAATAAGTATGTTAAAGGAATAGTAGATGAGAAGAATGATATCACTGTTGTACCAGTCTGTTAAATATGAAATCACAGCAGCTAGAAAGCAGTTAGCTTCACATAAAGACTGGAAACGGGGAGACAAGGAGTCACTGTGGCCAGCCGGTAAATAGTTCAGCACTTTAACCCCACATAAAAACACAAATTGTCTGGTGCTGGTAGGCGGATTTTGTTACCATGAGACAGAACCAGTCTTTCCAGTCTTTATGCTAAGCTAAGCTAACTGCTGCTGGTTGTAGTTTCCTATTTAATGGACGGGACATGGGAGTCGTATCGATCTTCTCATCTAACTCTGCAAAAAAAGTTAATTATCCAAAATGTGAAACTGTTCCTTCATATCAAATCAGTTAAAGTCCACACCTGGAAAAGAACTAAACAGAGGTTTTAGTCTTTTTGACCCTGAGACTTGCCTGTCTGGTAAGGACATAATAGGCGAAGGCTCCAATGCTGGTGGCGTAGGTGATGAAGTAAGTGACGGGCTCGATGACGTCCCATGAATAGACCCACCACGTGAGCCAGGCCAGAGCGCCGCCCTGCACGGATAACAGGGCCATGCCGGTCCAGACGATCCTGGAGCTGTGGAAATCTGCTGTACGGGCCAGCTGGGCTTTCATCTGTCAGGGTTAGGTAAGAATACAAGAAGGGATGGGTTACCAGCCAGCAAAATTAACGGGAAATGTCACCTGTTCGAAACAGTATTTAAATCAGATCTGTCAATGGGATGTAATGAGGGAGAAAGTGAGGTTCAATGGCATACAGATGTTGAGACAGTACCTTCTCCAGAGGTGACAGCTCCTGTTTGAGGTTGTCCAGTCTCTCCAGCAGCTGCCTCTCTTTCAGCAGGTGGTGTTCAGGCAGGTGGAGCGCCGTGTGCAGCAGATGCACAACATGCTTCATATCCTCCAGCTCCATGGCATCCTCACTGGTGCACACTGCTACAGAGGGCACAGCAAGGTGGACGGGGGATGAGAAAGTGAAATGAGTCCTGCCTGGAGAGATAACCGCTGCTATTTTATCTGCAGGCCTGAGTTGTAATTGCGAAAGCAGACAACACGAGGAGCATTTATGACCGGAGAGAAATACGGTGTACCCTTTTCAGGAGCGCAGACATTATAAACGGAATCATTGATGACGAGCTGGAAGTCCTTGTCCAGCAGGGCGTCTATCAGCGTGGTGTTGGCTACAGGCTCTCCATCTGTCAGAAGAGGACAAATACTTTTATTGCTATCATATAACTTTATACTTTTATAGCCCAGAAAAAAAAAAGATCTTGTGACAGACTGCCCAAATAAGCTCAATTAAAACAGAAACTAGAGATAAAAAATGCACGAACACATAATGAAAAGCTAAACAGATCACCTTGCATACACCCATAAAACAAGTGAGTCAATAATTTACAGCCTGCACACAGTTATTCATCACTGCAAAGTTACAGGTATTCAAAAGGAATGAGGCACAAGGGGGGAATAAGGAGGACTCCATGGTTGTATTATATCAAATCTGTGCACCTCCGTTCTAACGAGCCCATTTCCTGAAATGATACAAATCAACCTGTCAGCCTGCCTCAGGTGGTGATATCAGGATACACTTCAGCAGCTTCTGAACAATGTGCCTGCATGAGTTGCATTCAATGACGGTGGTGTAGATGGACAGATTGATTGCTATAGAAAAAAGCATGTTTTTCCAGTCAGGAGAATGTGAGTCACAAACCCGTATTGAAAAAGCACTGCAGGGGCGTTGCATTATGGCCCAACAGGGACAGCTAAAGTACTTTACATCTGCCATTTACACTACATCACCTATTGCAGCGGGATCCTAAGATGATTAAAGGGAAGAAAAGGAATATAAATATTTATTTTGCCGAAAACTATCTTTTTTTTTTTTTTTTTTTCTTATGAAATACTGGATACTTATACCTATACCTATACCTATACTTATACCTATACTTATACCTATACAGGCCTCTAAAAATCCTTCAAATGAAACCACTTCAGATGGAAAAATCTGCGGGCATCATGCCAAACCACTCTGCTGCTCTTCAGCATTCAACTGCAAACACAAAGAAACCTGCCAAACCAGGTGTGCTAGAGAAATGAGTTAAGCCTCAAGAATGTGATCGGTCTGGTGCGTTACGCATGTCGTCTCCTACCCTTGGAGAAAATGGAGGTCTGGGCTCCGGAGTCCTCTCTCTGCAGATCTGCGATCAGGTCTCCCACGCTCATCAGCATGGGTCTGAGGAAGAACAGACACTTCTCATTCCTGGAGGGCAACGGGACCTCCAGAACCAAACGGCCATATTTGTACCTCAAAGACACGTCTGCAACACAAAAGGGGAGGAAAATGATTTTTATGCTATATGTGTTGATGTGCACGGATCATCAAGCCAAGATGACACATTTCATTATTTTTCCCAGCAGGAGTGATTATAAGGTCACAAACGGGGGGGCAGCTGTGTGACATAAAGCAATTCATCATCATGTGGATGTAGGAACTGTATATTACCACTGGAGGGTGCGAGGGTGCTGTAGAAAGGAGCTGGACAATTTCCAAGCAGAGACGGCCTCTGTTGAACCTGAAAAAGAAAAAAAGAAAAAAAAGGAAGGAAGGAAGAAAAGAAAAAACAAAGAGATCATTATCATCTTATTTAGTTTGTTCTCTGCACGGTCTCTGTAAAAGTACATCCCTCCCTTGGTAAACTGTCTGACATTAAAAGAGTAAACAGATCCAGAGCATCCTGAAAAGAACAAAAACAATCCGCCGACATTAATTGAGTTGTTCAGGGCTTTGGTTTTGCTCCGAGTGCTTTTACACTAATACGAGTTTCTTCAATAGCAACAATGGGTGGCTTCTGAAACGCTTTACACTCCCCTCTCTAAATGGTGTGTAATCTGATCTGACCAGATTAGATGTTGATTAAACCAGCTCCTTGTTGCTGATGCACAACTTTCCATTAACTTTTAGGCTACTGCCTTTAATGCTTAAATGAAATGCCAGAGTGTCTCTCAATAAAAAGTACTATTGTACTCTCCCACAGTCCTGATAATAGAAAGAGGGCATCCAAAGGGTACTGCTCATTATTCTAGTCAGCGGGTAGTACTTCTCTGTTCCGTACTTGACATTCTTGGGGTGTCGTCTTTTTTTAGTTTACATGCAAACTCATATTTCTACTCAATATTTAAAGCCACTGGAATGTGCAGGTACTACAAGGCAGCTATTAGCATGAAACCACAAACAAAGAACAATACTGTGTAGTCAGTCAGCTTAATATCTCCAAAAACACAAATGTACTAAATGCAATCATAATAGCAGCATTAATAACAATTATATGTTCAGATTCAGAATAGTAGTGATTCATATTATGTCCTCCAGTTTCCTACTAAAAGCTCTGAGCACTAGCTTCCTGGTGTTTAAACACTTTGGCTGTTTGATCCTAAAAGACAGATTTCCTCCATAGCATCTCCTATTTAGCTCAGAGTCAGAGGGGTCCGACTGACATCTAGGTTTGTGGCAGCTTCTCTCTCCCACCCTTTCGTCCCCCAGCTGGGAATACGTTCGATCAATATCACATTAAAGAGGAATGAGGGAGCCATCCATTTTCACGAGGCTGAGAAAGCAGACAGGCCTTGAGGCACAGCGATGGAGCCAGATGTGCAGAAAGACGTCCCTCACACTCCGCTGGTTAGGAGGTGGGACTTTAACAGGACAATCAACATTCGCATAGAAAATGAGTAACATTACCAGAGGCTTTTGCTTGTGGTAACATGAACCATGAAGACAACACAGCCCATACTGGACTATAGTGGCTGGAGCCAGGAGGTGAAACAGAAAGACACATAGGCAAGCTTGACAATGTTTTTGTTGTCTGGAGATTACATACTAAATTGAAGTGTGCACCACACTGTGAAGGACGACGGGATTTTATAAATACTCCGTCCGAAAAACGGCCAAACAAAGTGATCCCAATGAGACACAATTTAAGCTGTTCAGCTTCAGTGAGATCTCCAGATGTTATTGTACAGCTGAGAGCTGTCACAGAGCTTTACCGCCTACGCTTCAGCACACCGGCTCCCCATGGACAAGGGGAGAAAATGTATTTTTAGGGGATATACGTATATATTCTTCTATACTAGTGAAACAAGCATCCAAAATCATGACAGATAACTTGAAAGAAGTATAAGGCTGCATTCACACCAGATCCGGTGGTGCAGTGAAAATGCAATCCTCCCATTCATTTTGAATGTGGGTAGTGCTTTTGGGCAACCAAACGTCACTCTGTGGTGTCCAATCACGTAACCGGCGATCCAGAGCTGTACAACCCAGCCATGAGGGAACAAAAGACGTTTATCGTCGCAGTCAGTGGGCCGTTAAAGTGACTCTCCCACATCGCCGCACAACCCTGCGGCGGATTGCTGCAACGCCTGATCTGGTGTGACTGCAGCCTACGGTTACCAAGGGATAATGGCTTTTCTCTTTTTTTGAAATACTGTTTTAAGTGGTGATGCAGTACAGAAGGATAGAGTCCTCTCTCCCGGTGTGTGTGTTTTTATATTGTTCATTTTTAGAAAATCAATTAAGAAATAGTTTATGGACAGTTTCCGGCTAATTTGCAAATTAAATACCTGACAGGCCAGCTACTTCATCACAAAAAAAAAAAAATCCATACTCCCATAAAACACTCCCACTTATTGATTTTCTACATTGACCTTATATAGTCAGTGGTTCCCCAACCTGGGGAATATTTTTCTACTCATACTGTATGTATGTAACATTCGATTGACTTCACACTTGACAGGTGTATTGCTGAGGACCCAATGAAGAGCAGTGTTGAATGTCAAGTGGTTTGGATGAGCGGTTTCTAAAGAAAGCTGCAAGCAGCAATACTGGAGGTCAAGCCATCAGTCGAACAGGCACAGTACTAGTATACCTAAGTCCTCGAAAATCGTTCAAATACAACAATCTGAGAAGGACAAATCACTCGCAGTTGAACTGCTCTCGTCCATACTGAGGCCATAACCTGTAACGTGGGGTTGCAAGTAGACACTGCTTTGTTTTAAGGGGTAACAACCAGAGAAATTAAAAGGCACGGCTACCACGGTATAAATAGTTTAGTTGTCAATTATCAAACTATTTTGATATTCGATTACTCGGTTTGAGTCATTTTTTAAGAAAAAAAAAGTCAAAATTCTTTGATTCCAGCTTCTTAAATATGAATATGTTATGGTTTATTTACTCCTATTTGACAGAAAACTGAATATCTTTGAGTTGGGGACAAAAACAAGACATTTGAGGACGTCATCTTGGGCTTTGGGAAACACTGATCGACATTTCCCCCCATTTTATAGACCAAACAACTAATCAATTAATCGAGAAAACAGATAGACAGATTAATCGACATTGAAAATAATGGTTAGTTGTAGTACAGCTGTGCACAACCATGCTTTCCTTTTTACACACTACCAGTGTGTCAAACAGCCTTGAGCAGCATCTTATAAGCCTCCCCCACTGCCATAGCGCCTCATTAAACTGAGTGGTGCAAGCGCTGGCAATGGGTGTATGAGAATAAAACGCCTATAGACCATGTCCATCTCGTCCCGCAGACACTTCACGTCAAAGTGGTTTAACAAGGAGAGAGAGTTGAGCAACATTTGCGCTCACATTGCTAATGTGAGAACAGCAGATCTGGAGCTAAGCATCGAGGGCGAGGGCTGGACTATTTGTCTCCTTGCTGAACATGTGTGCGAGAGAGATCATCGAGGGGGTCAATTCAACGGCTGGCTGAGTCCTGGCGGTTTATATGCTTCGTGCGTACACACCTGTCCCGTTCTAAATCATCAGAACGTGACCACTGTGGCACATAATACAGCCTGAGAGCTGTGAGATGAATAATAGCCCACACGCTGCTGACCCTGTGTTATACTGTCTGCAGCACAATGCATTATAAGTACGTCTCTCGCCTACATGTGGCAGTTACAAATGACCTTACGCAGCACTACAATAACATTAAGGAACAATTTGGCAACATGTAAGTTTATAGCAAACACACTCTCTACACATTCAAGGGGAGAAGTGTTATGCGACAGATGACCCTTTGAGTTGAGTGTTTTATTACTGAAGAGCAGCGGACAAGCGCCCTGGCCTCATTACACTCCATGACGGACACATAAGGAGCAAGTGCACTAATACTTTTTATGTGCCTGGTGGGGACAATCTGACTGCTAAGTGCTTCGTACTTACTGGCAACCAATAAAGAGAATCTTTTATTATTCAAGTGGGTCTATAGCACAGCAGTGCTTTGACCTACATGCAAACGTCAGCACTAGAGCTGCCAACGATTTATTGATTAGTTGTCAACTATTAAATGAATCGCCAACTACGATTTGAGTAACTTTTAAGAAAAAAACATCTCTGATACCAGCTTCTTAAATGCGAATATTTTCTGGTTTCTTTACTCCGCTATGACAGTAAACTGAATATCTTTGAGTTGTGGACAAAACAAGACATTTGAGGACGTCATCTTGGGTGCAGGATCATGCTAGTGCAGCTAAGCTGAATATCACTTGTCTTGCAGGTATTTGGTCATAAACCAAAGTGCTGAACAAATTAAAATCTGGACTTAGTATAAAATTCAGGCAATTAAATGTTATGGCAATCCATCTAATAGAGTGCTGCAGGGGTGACATATTTTTGTAGGCCGACCAGGAAGTTAGAATCGCCCTGGTTCCCTCGACAACAAGCCAATCGAATTTTTCCGTTGGGTTTTGGATTATTGCAGAAAATAAGCTCTGCGGCAAACAAACGTTTATGATACTTCCATGTTTTGATCAGCAAGATAATCTTCACAAATGAACACCCCCTTGAACACCGCGGTCACATGAGCCCGAGTATACACAAGGAGGCTGTAAAGGCAGACGTGTCGGCATGATGATGTTTAGTTACTGTAGTCTCATTTAGCCACTTGTTAGCAACCGCCTTTTTTAAGACACGTAAAAGCTTCAAAATTCAAGAGTGGGATATTTACTGATGTATTTTATTTGAAATATTTCATTCTGGAGTAAAGTGTTGGTCCAACCAAGAGCCCTGCATCTAATGGTGCTTGAAATAACACAGTAGGTGGGTGAAATGAAAGGAAAAGTATTGTTAATCATTCATCCCTTTCTATTGCTTATTCACTTACATAAGACTCATCAGTGCAGGCACTGACCAAGATTATGTTAACATAAAATCCAGAAGTGATAGTGATAATAGTAATATTGATCCTATTAAGAGACATTGAGGTCATACTCCTTTTATGCTGAGATTTTTTTTTCGCATGATGATTATTCAATAAATTGTACCCGTTTAGACATGCGAGATGTGAGGTTGATAGGCATGCCCACTTTATGATAATCACATGCAGTTTTGAGGCAAGTCATAGTCAAGTCAGCACACTGACAGCTGTTGTTGCCTGTTGGGCTGGAGTTTGCCATGTTATGATTTGAGCATATTTGTTTATGCTAAATGCAGTAACTGTGAGGGTTTCTGGACAATATTTGTTAATGATTTGTGTTCTTAATTGATTTCCAATAATAAATATAGCATATTTGCCCACTCCCGTGTTGATAAGAGTATTAAATACTTGACAAATCTCCCTTTAAGGTACATTTTGAACAGATACAAAATGTGCGATTAATTTGCAATTAACGCGATTAACTATGGACAATCATGCGATTAATCAAGATTAAATATTTGAATCGATTGACAGCCCTACAGGTAGACAGAGATTACAAGCTTTGCACCCAAATGCAAGAAAGGTCAGCTAGTGTGTTGGAGGGCTACCAATAATGGAGTAAATTAAAAATGTCCAACCTCAGTGCTATATATATATATATATATATATATATATATATGATCTCTGGTTTCATTGGGGCTACTCCCAAGCAGAGAGGCAGACACACCCATAGATTATTAAACACATGCAAACACTGCAGGTTAAAGAATGCCTGAACAAGCCCATACACAGCAAACACAAACCGATCACGCCCCATGTGATCATGCCAATGTCTCAAGACTCGAACACAGCCTGCAGGAAGGAGCGTCACCACTCGCTTCTCAATTCAACATTTGTTTGCTTATCAAAACAAAACACACTTTCTAATTACACCGCCAATCAATATTCAGAATGCAGGGCGGTCGCTGTTTATCCATTGTCCTTCACACATTTCAGGAGTCAGTTTGGAGCTGCAGGGAACAACGCTGCGCACCTGCTCCTCAAATCATTTCCTCCAACTGTTCTTTATGGGCACAATCAGCTAGCTGAAGGAATATTTACCCCTTGAGCAATACGTTTTCTTATTTATGCCACGCCAACAGGGAGAGAGGAACGAGAGAAGCCTGAGCAATATGGTGCCAAACTGCCATCTCCCTCTTCTGCAGTGAAGCAGGCCCGGCGCTTCTCCGCTCCAGCAATGATCGGGGTTATCACGGTGACAAGCAGCCTCATTTTCTCTGCAGTCTCCCAGCAGGTTGCTCCATTATGAATCCTGTCACAAATGGCCTGTTGCATCAAGACTTCCTAAAGATATCTCCTCCCACTCTCGTCAAGGGTTTGACACCACCAAGGGGAGAGAAAGTGGCTTTTCCGCGCACACACACACACTTGATAATAAGGTAACGACTTATAATATCTTGCAGGCACGACTTGTAGCAGGAGGAAAGGAAAATGTGTGAGGGTGATAAACAGCCTAAAAGGCTGGGGTAAAAAATGAAGGCTGCCAAGAAGAGAAATTGAATCACTGTACCGTGAAAATGATTTGCATTGAAGCATTTGTCTTGCGCTATCCAGTTACTGATGCAGTCGGGTTAGGAGGACAAAGAGGAAATACATGTACAGCGGGATGAAGATGACTGTAGTATGATGGCATGAAGGTGGTGGAAAGACAGGGTTTGTGTTTATACAGCGCTTTGCATGCCAATACGACAAATAAGATGTTTGGTCAAATCAAACCGTAAAACAGACGGTAAAAAAAAAATGTCAAAATAACAATTCATCGAGGGATTAAAAAGGAAAACCGTGGATACACAGTATGACTCCAAATCGAATGCCAGATTTAATGAATTCAATTCATGTTGGGAATGTGAAGATGGCCTTTAGTCAAGCAGGTCCAACAAGATCCTGACCGCTTTCCAAATAGTTATTCAGCCATGAGCAGAGGGTTTCAAAGACCTTCTCAGCTGTGTCTTCACTACAACCAGGACGGATGCAGGATGACAAGGAGGGGCAAGACTTTAATTTGTCTATACCGTACACCACAGGTTGCGTTGGTTCAGGGGGCTCACTGAACCAACCTTGTGGCCGTAGCCAACAATGCATGTAAGGATTTAAATATTATCTAGGCTATATTTTTTACAATAACACAGAATAAGAAACCAACAAGATAACTTTTATGGTCTTTTTATTTACCTTGAGTAGGGATGCTCATTTTGAAAAATGTTCTTAACCGATAACCGACCCTCGTTAACCGATTATTAACCGTTAACCGACAACATTTGTGCCTCTCGCCAGCTGCAGTGTATGAGCACAACAGACAACTGAGTCCCCAGTTCACCGTCCGGGAGCGTTAACTTAGCAGCCACGCTGCTGCGTGTAGTGATGCGGTCATTCGGCCACTTTCCGAGTGGCCGCATGTCTCCATCGAAAAGTCTCCATCGCACATTTCGTTTAGTTTAGCAGGGTGTCAGCTGTGTGTCTGCCCGGTGTGACGATAGCGATTGTCGCACGGCTTTTTAATTGATTATAAATATTTCTTTTAACCGCTTTAACCGATAGCGTTAATCGGTTCAAATGCTTAATGTTTGTTAACGGTTAATTATGAACATCCCTAACCTGGAGGAGATCCCAATACACTACAGAACTCTCTGTGTTTTAACACAATCTAAGGTTCATATTAGGCTTGACGCCATGGGGAAGGTCAACGAGCCTGCGAGGCTCATCTCTGGAGAAACTCTAGCTGGGATCTGTATCTGGTTTACTGTGGGGTTTAGAGGTTTGTGCGAGTTTGGTTTTTCTATTTCTTTTCTGGCAGAAAAGCACTTGCAAGGTGCTGGGGAGCGATTCATCCACGGTGATGACACCAGCGCTGTTCTGAAAAGTTCAGCGATTTTCAAATAGAAGAGCTCGGCTGCACAAAAAAAGTCGGAGCACTCTGAAAAAAGACGCTGGGTGCAGTGCTTTTTCTCTGGCCCCATACGCTCTCTCCTCATTGGGAACAACTGAAAGATGCTGGTGCTCCCAAAAAAGAAATAATTTTGGTGTAAAAAGAGCCTCTGTTGTACACATTACATTTCCTCTTGATTTTTTTTTTGTGAACCTCCAACCTTAAAGTTCAAACTGCACCTATGTACCATACTTATATGAGTAGGACTTTTACTCTTACGGTAGTCAAACTCACCAGATGTAGACGGTGGGTATAAGCGGCCGCGTATCTCATGACCCCTTCTGCTAACTATCTATTTTTCAAGGGCGCCGTTGCTGCATCTTGTGCTTTTCGCTGCCCAAGATGTGGGCTTGGCTCAAGCATTTTTTCCCTCAATATCAGAATGATAATAGTGCCAGACCTTTCTTTAGCGCTGACACAGCACTGTGGAGATAGGGCTGGCTATGCAGGACTACTACTCAGCCAAAATACTCCACCCTTAAATCAGCAAACAGTTCTTTACCCTGCAGCCTAGCTTCACACAATGAAGGAGCTGAATACTAAAAAGAGAGGGACACTGACTTAGGAATCCATGTGGTGGTTGCAAAAGTCAGATTTAAACAGAGCAAAAACAACTCTTCCAAAGAAAAAAAAAAAAAAAAAAAACTTCCAGTCCTGATTTAAAATACAAAGCTGTCACAAAAACTTTGCCTCTGCTAACTTTGGTGACTCATTTTCCGCCTTTGGTCACACATAGCTGAGCAATGCCTCATCACAAGGTCACGCAAGGGCAGGAAGTGCACTCCATGGATACCTAGTTTGTTGGATTAAAAACAACCTTGAACTCACTCAATAGGCAAAGTGTAAGGCAAAAGTCTGCAAATGAATTCACTTGTCTTGTTTCACTGTTAAGACTCTCTAGGATTCCTCGGTCCTATGAACACACTTACATACCAAGATGACACACTGATTTATACCGTCTATGCGCATTTCTACAAGGAATCAATAATGACTTGGCTCAAGCAGATTGCGAGTCTAAGCTTTAAAGCTTGTGCCAGACAAAAGACATCCAAATGTCTCTGGGTGATGCTCAGGAAACACATTAAACTTTTATACTATACTCCGAGAGTTGCATAACAGTTTCTTACTGTCATTTTGAAGTTTTGAGAAAGACTGAAGAAGAACTCACACCTGGTATTACCTTGTGATCTGTATCTAGAGACGAGTACAGTTACTCCAAAAAAAGGACAGAGCTGTATTTGCCATTATATCTGGTATTAATACGTGTTCTTGTTATCTCAATACGCAATTTGCAGATTGACTTGCTTGGGCAGATTGACTCATTAATAAACATGGAATGTCTCTCAGTCAAGTCAAGGGAAGCAAGTATTGACTGACCCTACTTAGTGTTCATGTGTAGAGGAGAGGGGCTTGTCTATGTGCTGTATGCCAGTCCTGCTTGAGACAGGAGGAAGAGGCAGAGTTAAGGCACCTTTTACCTTGTTGGGCAGATGTGTTTAAACTTTATTGATTGCATTCACAGCGGGCTCCGATCCGATTACACTGCGAGTCAGACCACCTCCGCGTGTGTTATATATATCTGATAGCATTCCAACTGTGATGGGTTCTGCATTCATACACTTTGCGTTAACATGCATTTTTCCCTTATCTGTGTAATCTGCATGTTTTTTTCCCAGCATTTTTCATCTTTACTGGACAGCTGATAGTAGAGAAGCAGCCAGGAAACAAGAGGGGAGAATGACATGCAACAAAAGTCCCCAGCTGGAATCAAACTGGGGACGCTGTGGTTATAGGACATGCTTCTTGACCCAGATCACATGTTAATACCAGGTGTAAATGGAGTCTCTGCTACACTAATTCCCCCCACTACAACTCTGCTGAGGAATTTGAAGCAGCACCTTGACATCTACAGAGTGAAACACAAGTCTGAAAGACTCCCTACGGGTGATGTCCACATGCTTCTTCCAGGGGTTCATTTCTATTCTATTCTTGTGGATGCTGCCCTACTAAAGAACAGCCTCTAGGCCAGGCATATCCCATCCTGATACTGAGAGACCGGCAGTCAGGCTTGCTGGAATGAAACCTCTTCCATCTTGCATTATAATGCCGCGCCACACGGTGAGGTGCAGCAGATGGAGCCAGCTGTCAGACTGAAATGTCAGTGACAAAGGCATTCTTGTACCAGCTGTCTTGATGTTTCGGGGTTTACGATTTCTCTGGAATTTGTCTCTATTACAGGCATATATGTTCTTATATTTTAGTGTACAAATATATAAATGTATATGTGAAGTAATGACCATAACATAATGATTCGGTCCTGTTGTTTTCACAATGTGCAGCGTTGTCACTCCATGCTTAAAAGGAACTGAGTTATATTTTGGAAAATAGGCTGGTTTGCAATCACACCCGCAATCAAATGAAGTGATCCATATCAATCATGTCTGTGCATGCAAAGCAAAGGTACAGTATGTTGGGTGAGTATACTGCTGCTGCTACTCCCTACCTCTGTCAAACATGGAAACAATATGCCTTTCAACAACTCCAGAGGTGTATGTTTCACCTGTTGTGTGTTCCAATACCCATACTACTATACTATTTAGTATGCCAGAACAAGATTAACTATGTCCCAATACATTCAAATGCAGTATGCCAAAAATACCAGGATGTACCGCTACATCCGTTCACATTTTGCAGTTTGTAAACCAGCATGCTATTCTGACCCACAATCCTCTGCGCAGCGTATATATGAGCAAGAGGGTCAAAGTTCAAGGTGCAATGCTATGACAAAGTAGTATATCCCAATTGTATGCATACTGCATGCTACAGTACATACTTTGTAAGGGCAGCTGCAGTATGTACTAAAAATAAAAAAGTATGCAATTTGGAACGCAGCCGTTGTCTCTTGTAACAGCACCCAGCCGGGTAGTCACCAACACATCCAGGAGTCACAGGGGTTTTGTTCAGAGCACAGTTATGACAGTGCACAAACCTGGCAACCCACTATGAAAACAGGAATCTTAACATCACATAAAGAGTCATTGTGCACAGTGATTTGCAGAATGAGTCCCAAATTACAACTGATCCTAAAACTATTGCATCTCTTTTTAGGAGATATTGTTGGATACAAAGGAGATAGCCTACTGTAGTTAGAAAGCTTTGGGCATGCTGATTGTCATGTCTTCCCTTCATCCTGTTTAGCCTCCTGAAGCTTTCAACACTGGATTCACAGAGATTAAACTGATATTGATCTTCTCATCTGACTCAGGACAAAAATGCAAACAAGTGTGTTTCCCAAAATGTCAAACTGTTCCTTTTATGTGTTACTAGGCAGTGACTGGTGGACGCAGGTCTCTCAAATGTCTCTCAGCACTCCTGCCCTGCTTAGTATTAGACAAGATCCATCATATAATACCTGTAGAGCATGGGGAGTGTAGAAAATAAGAACATTATCCGACAGCACCATCACTCACCGGCATAAAAGACAAAACTCCCTAAAGCTCCGCTCATAAAAGTGAATATGTTTGCCTCCATAATACTTCCTAAGTGGCAATCTTCTGATATGAATATGATCTTTAGTGCTGACGGCGCTATAAAAATGACAGCAGATGTTGCTGGAGGTTTTATCTCCTGCGGACTCTCAGTGGATGATGTCTCATTTTACAATCTTTTAAATGAAATGTGACATAAATGACACCTTACCCGACTACGGTACCGCAAGAGCGCTCGATACTCAACTAATGTCGACTTGCACTGACTTTGGTTGTTTAAAGTTGCTGTTATGCGGGGGTATAGAAGCAGTGAAATAGCAAACATCTGTTAAGTCAAAATCAGAGGAAATGCATTTTCAGTTGCTTATCCTCAACCTCTGGAGACAGTGATCCCCGCTATTTCACTGGCTAATACTGCTTCCTAGATTATCTCATATAAACTTGCTCTCTGATTCCTAAAACTGGTTTTGTTTGCAGCAGTATTCGTATATAGTCTGTCTTGTCAATGGCTCTCTTGTAACAGGCGTTGTACCAGCCTGTTCAAAACAAACTGTGCTGCAGCCACTCCTTTAAAAACACACTCTTGAAACTTTTTGATCAACCTGGGTCAGGACATTACATAGGATCAAATCAGCCTGTTTGATTACAGGACTTTTATCCTGTCTGTAGGTTATGGGGGGCATCTTGGTGGTGTAGGGGTTAAAGACGCTGACCCTGTTATTGCAGGGACCCTTGTTGCATTAGGGCTGGGATGATTCACCTATCTCCCGATTCGATACTATCACGATACTTGGGTGCCGATTCGACATGTATTGCGATTTTACAAGTATTGCGATTCGATATTGCGATTTATTGCGATTTTTGGTCACTTTTTTAACACTAGACCATGGGAAAAAGTTGAATCATACACTTCTAGGGACTTCTACTTTAGAAAATATCTAAATTAATAGAGTAAAAATGTTTGATTTTCAGCAGGTATGTAGTCAGAGATGTCCTGAAGTCAAATATATCAGTCTTTGTCAGGGATTATTTATTAAACTTTTTAGAGCAGCCCAAAAAAAAAAAGAATAAAAACATTTCCCTCACAAATTAGTGGTATTTTCTTATTAATTGATAAGGGTAGAGTAATGTTTTATACTTTTTGTGAATATAATCCAATCAATCTTATTTCCATATATGTATTTTGTATGTACAGATCCCTTTGTTAACACCTTATTCTGAAAACGGGATGTAGTCACACGTGTATACTTCCGCTAACTTCATCGGGACCGTTTGAATGCATTTAACATAAATGTCAGTATATGGGTGCTCTACAGTTGTAGCGTCGGCTGATTTGACCACGGAGATGCGAGTGACAGCTTGCTTGACCGAACGATACCGCAATACGATAACGTTTCCTGTCCATGACCGAGATGGCATGCAGCTTTAGCCGTAATGTCTAGCTCTGCTTTTCCTGGTAATGTGTCAAACCCAAAGTGTTTCCATAATTTACTGTCTGTGTAGTGTTTACCACGTTTGGACTTAAAATTTGACGGTACAGGTCGTATCCACGCCGAACCTCCGCCGTTTACTACTTTTTTGTTTCGGCTCGTTGCTACCGACTGCGGTTTGTTTTGGTTGGCGGATACGGAACGGATATGATGTTCCAATATTCAGACTAGAACAATAAAAGCGGTAACTTACTTCTACCTCCGCATAGACTCAAATGAAGCAAATATATTGATTCTGGCATTAAAAAATAGATTTCAAAATCGTAAAAAAAAGGTGCTGACAATGTAATTGCAGGGACCCTTGTTGCATGTATTCAAGCAGGCTAAATACACTGCTTCTGCTGTACTGTCAGATGCTAAAAGAGGGGAACAGCACAACATAGAAGAAGTGACCTCAACCATGTTATGTTGGAACATGCTGAGCATACTGATGAGTAGGACCAGGTCTGTTTCTTGAAACAATGGCTGCGTTCAGTGTGTCTTTACCCTTTGAGGTTCAAATTGGGTTAGCTGATCCGTGAGCAGCTGCAGGACGACTTTCCCTACAGCATGTCATTTGAAAAGCGGAACACTGCAGCTGCGATTTTATATATGATCCAGTCTAAAAATAGAACTCATCTTAGTCATTCTTGCATGCAGGAGTGACTCATGGCAGCGTGCCCATGTTTTTTTCCTCAATCCCATAAACTGTCTGTCAATATTCACTCAGTATGGAGACCATCATGGCGTTTAGCAATACAGTATAGGCCCTGTTTTTCCTGCACTGGCAGAGATAAGGGGTGTCCGCTTGGGATCAGCCTGCTCACGACTTAGCTGACCTCTGCAATTTTTTTTGCAATGGATGATAAAATGGGTAATAAAATACACATTTAACTGGCCAATTTCACAGTTCATTAATGAAATAAGTGAGTAAAACTACACCACAGAAACCTCTTGGTGATGCTCTGATGCCATGTGGGGTTTCAAAACTGTGCATTCATCAATTTGTGCAGACAGACATTTACCATTTGACTATGGCTTGGCCATGATGATCAGTGTTGAACTATATATATATATATATATATATATATACAGACAAGCTTGATGATGCACAATTCCAGCGTATGATACAATAAACATTTGACCTTTATGCTGAACGTACCTACAGCTGCAGAGTATAGCAATGTAAGTGGTCTCTCTTGGGATTGTGAAGGGCAAGGACAGTCTCTACTTAAAGTTTGGAAGTATATTTAGCAGCGTTATCACGGTCTCTTTCTCCACGAACGGCTTCCTCTAAGGAGTAATTTAATGAGCACTGCTCTAGTGATGAGATAATGTACAGTAATGGCCACGATGGCTTGATCAGTCACGTCTCTAAACCCCCCTGTAGAGCTAGGTAATGGTACTTGAATTATCTATTTGTTATTCTATAAGTCCTGGATGACAATTACAGGAACACACAGAAATAGAGAGGAGTTAGTGACAGACAGAGGCAGAGAGAGATTTTGATTCCCTCTCTGACCAAAATAAAACACAACATCTACTTGGAGAAAATAGTGTCAGCTGCAGGATATGTCAGTGCATGTCACAGCCTAAGAGACAACCACAACAACAACACATAATAGATTTAACTCACACTCTGCCTTTTATTTACTCCTCTACTTCATTTTTTTTTTTTTACATTTATCCTTTGATATTGCAATATATTGTTATTAATTGTTTTTTCTTTGTTTGTTTGTTTTATTGACACAACAAACATTAATTACTTCTTTATTGTGTTCTTCCATTTACATGCATGTTCTTTTTAAATATCTATATATTGTAATTTGCTTAATGAATTGTATATATGTTTTTTTGGTTCTTTTTTGTTTATTTATTATTGAATTGACGCTTTGGCAATATTGTTCACCTGACAGTCATGCCAATAAAGCAAATTTAATTGAAAAAAAAATTTAATTGAGTTGTCTTTCTCAATAGTTTAAATACCTCCAGTAGGGGGGAATGTGATCATATTCAAACACAAGTAAAAAACATTTTTGATGTAAGTTTAGTTTGTAAGTTTACATCTGATTTGACAGCTCAAGAAGCCTGATGTTACATAAAATAGGGTGTTAAAAAAGAGAAATCCTTCTTTGGACACCATCAAATGATTAAAGTTAGCTATTCAAATCCACCACATTACACCAAAGTACACCGTGTTGCGTTCACAGAAAGCAGGAAACCAGAGCTTTCTTAGTTAACTAGTTGCACTGTGTTGTAAACGTTAGCAAACCTACGACGAATTATTCATTTTACTTATTCATTTAACCTTTATTTAACCAGGTTAGTCCCATTGAGATGAAGAACCTCTTTTCCAAGGGAGACCTTTAGCCAAGACGGTCAGCAGCAAGAACACAAAGTTGCAGACACAAATAGAGATATCAAATACAATTCACAAACACTAAAAGCACTAACATTTGCATTAAAAGAGAACTATCTAAAACACAAATGGGGGGACAAAAATGAACTTTTCTGGGAGCCAGCTGTACAACAAGGGAGCTAAACACATTGGCATGCCATAGAGTCTGCTTCTAACGCCTTCATTTTAGATTTAAACACATTTAATGATACCAGATACTTGATTTTTAGGTCATTTTGGAGCAAATTCCAGGCTGCAGAATATGCAAAAGCCCTTTTCCCCAATTTGTGTCTGAGCTTTTGACACAGAGATCACAACGAGGTCCTGTGAACGCAGTGAATACTGTATTAAACACACTTCAGTAGTGTGAAAGCAGAGCCAGACCCAGAATCACCTTATGTATGAGGATGGGAGAGCCTACGGGTAAAGTAATTAGCTAAAGGATGCATTTACCTGCTGTAGAAACGTAACCGGACGGGTGTTTTTCAGTCCGCAGCAGTGGAGAGGCTGAATACTTCCCAAAAGTCTCGCCGTAACTTTGGCGACCATCCGCACCGAAGCCATCGTCCGCCGTTAGTCCGCCGTTAGTCAGCCGTTAACCGTGTTCAGCTGAGCCGAAGGGGCATAACCGGGGAGAGATACTTCCACAATACGAGCCTCGGAAGAGCCTATGTTGTCTGTGTAAATATAAACAGAGGAGACTGCCTGATAGCTGCGGGACAGAGGGAGGAACAGCCCCGCCTGAGCTGCATACCACTTCCTCCTCCGAGCAACATGAACAACCCTGACACACTCCGCTTCCTTTTCCCCCTTTTCTTCCTCGTTGGTATGTTTTACATGAAGCAGCCGACAGGGAGCAGCTGAACGTCCCAACCAACACATCCAATACACCACACCCCAACTATATATAGTGTTAATACGCATGCATTAGACATGTAGTTATCATAACAAGGCTGGCCCCCTGGCAGGCTGGAGGACCCTCAGAGAGGTCAGGGGGGATGCAAACCCCCTCTGACCTGGGGAGAACTAGTGATGTGTTGGTCGTGAACGAGCCGGTTCAAAGAGCCGGCTCTTTTAAAGGGACTATTTGTAACTTTCAGAAATGCTTGTTAACAGCGACACCTGTGGCCGGTAAGTCAACGAAAGTCAGCGTCGGGCTCGCGCTTGCTCGCTCTACATAGACATGAACAAGCATCGCTCAAAACAGTGAGGTGACACACGTCAGCTACAACCACAATATCACTCTATATTTCACCTGCTTGGCAGTAATGTTAGCTGACCAGACGAAGGTCTCTCCATGAATCAATGCTGATCCTAGTGTTGGCTTTTCCTGCTTCAGCCCCGCTGCTTCAGCCTCCGGGGCAGGAAGAGAAACGTTATCGTCTCCGACCGCGGCCGGAGTGAATAGGGAGAAACCGGAGTTTTGGTCGGAGACGGTAACGTTTCTCGCTGCAGAGCCCCGTCACTTCACAAGACTTGGGAAACCTCTGTTGGTCTGGAGGAGCTGCAGCATTTATTTCTGCAAAAAACGTCCACTGTACATTCACTAGATATTCTCAGAGCTAAACTAACTCTTCTGCAGTGTGTAGTGTGCGCGCATGAACGTGAGGTGGAGCGAGAACGAGCACGTTGTGTGAGTGAAGACAAGCAGGCAGGCAGAGGAGCGGTCTGAACAGCGTAACCACATGCGAGCGCGCATGGGAAACCGACCCGGTAGATATATACGTGTAAAAAGTTACAAACAGTCCCTTTAATTCAAGGTAGAATGATAGGACGATCCTCTCCGCGCTACGGGCACTCCATGCACTGACTGTGACTGAATGTTGTGTTATTGACGTCTGTGCGACCAATCAGGTGATGACAGACAAGTATCATACCATCAGTGTGGTGCGCAAATAGCAGACAAGATGAGTGACAGTCGGAAACGAAGCAGCATGTAAAATTAAGGTATTCTGGAAATTATAAGGTTTAGTATAATTATATTGAATAATTTAAGCGATATGTATCTACACATACTAATCATAGGTCAAAAAAGCGCTAAATTTGGCTGAATTATAAAAGGCAGAAGTGGTAAAATGAAGAGCTGTTTGGGAGCCGAAAGAGCCGGCTCTTCTTGGTGACCTGAGCCAAATGATCTGGCTCACTAAAAAGAGACGGAATTCCCATCACTATTGAGAACAAAGATGGTCGACGTGTCTCCATGACTCCCTCCCACTGTACAAAGGTGAAGCCAAAATATCCCGGATGTTGTTACACAATGTAACTCCATCAAGGTAAATTACACCTTTGTGACTTAGTTAACATAGTCTAAGCATAACATTGAATTATTAGGATTTGCTGAGAAGTAAACCTGCCTTTCGATGTTTTTGCACTTTCAATATTCGCTCAATAAGCAACTTTATTGGAATTTTGATTTAGGGTCCCAAAGGCGAGCCGGAAACATATATAAGAGGTCTTTTATTCCCCATGCCAAAATGACCTACCTAAACCTGAACCAACCTAACTACCGAGGGGGGGCGCTATCATCTTTACAGGAGGGGAACCCTATTCGACGGGGGAACAGACTTCAACATAACACCTGACCAGTCGGTGTGAAGATGGACATACATCAACCCTCCCACTCAACACCTGGTAAGACAGCAAACCAAGGCCAATGGAAAGGAGGCTGGGTCACGCGTCATCAACGCGTCATATCTTTGGGGGTAGAACACATGCGTGGTAAAATCTAGCCGAAATTGAGCCAATCGCAACGTACGACTGCAGCTTCAGTTACACTGCGCATGTGTTATACCCCATACCCCAAGACCCATGTCCGCCCGTGACCCAGCCTCCTTTCCTTAGGCTTTGCAGCAAACAAGCTAACCCCCCTATAAAATGTTGGTGTAAAAAAGCATTAGTGGGATTAGTGACTACTGGTAATTCTCTTACACTACTTGTTAGTGAAAAAGTATTCTCTACTTTTAGTCACCAACACTGTTGACTAATCATGCAAAGTTAAACAGGGTTAATCTGACTCTGAGATTTCACTTTATTCACTTCGCTTGCAATACTTTCGCTTGTATTGGCAAGACAATAACGTAAAATCTCTCATGGTTTAGTCTAAGGAAAAATGAACTATCCTCCCCTCAAAGCCCCCTTCTGATCCTTGGACCTTGGACCTGGACTTTGGGAAGAACTAGACTGAACTTACCCTAACATAATGAATGACAAGTTAATTTGGTAATTGCATGTTCTCAGTTTTGTTATGATGTCAAACTAAAGCAGAAGGAACACATGCAGTGTTAGTCTTAAACAAGTTTTAGGGAAATAAAACATATTGTATTTCATATCTGACTGAGAAATATGTACAACTTTCTGTATATTTGTGTTTTTGTATTTAATTTAAGTGTTTGTGTGACAGTCAGAGGAAAAAAACAGAAGCAAATTCAGCTTCTCTCTTTAATTGTCACATAGCACACATTAGTTTTAATTAAATACTTGTTTATGTTTATTGGCACAGAGTGTTTGTGCATGCATCATTTAATGAGTCTTATTGATGACTTGAGTTTTTACCAAACCCTTTCCTGATTTATAGGTATGGACTTATTAGTTTTTAGCCTCCAAACTAATCAATGAACCCTCAGCTGTGCGGTCAATAGTTGCCAGGAGTAATTTGTCCATGGCTCTCATTTCACAGAATGACCGGCCATCATATGGTGGACAAAATGCCAGTCTGGAAAATCGCATTTAAGATGCCATTGATTCTGGTGACTGCAGTTTGCTCATTAATATTTTAAGCATTTTCACAGATAAGCTGTGCAGTGGGCAAGCTGAGACTGGTTAATGAGATCTGTGTAACTGAGCTCAACAGACAGCATGCTATCTGATTGTCTTTTCACCTAGTGACTTCAAGCCCAACAAAACTAGACAACTGCTTTGAGCTCACTCTAGAAAAAAAAAGATGATCTATGTGTCTACTTTGGAGAACATTTGTGTAGTTTTTCATTATATGTTCAATATACTACAATCCAATCTGTTGTTTGTGAGGTACGTTGTGATGGGAAAGTAACTGTGGAGCTGTGTTTATGTTTATGCCCTTTAGGGCCATAAAGAGCATGTTTCCTGAAACGAGCTGATGCAAATTGAGACATTAGTTCCCGCTCTGAACCACCCAGACTAAAAGATATACCTCTTCCAATAAAACAGATACAAAGGAGACAAAGTATTATTCATCAGAGCAGTTGGTCATTTGTCAGACTTCCTTTCTGTATGCCTTACCCTACAGAGAGCAGTGCACTGAATCCTGTATGATTGGTAAAAGTCATCAATATTCCTTGAGAGAAGATGGATAACAGAACGGCTGGATGCAATCAATATGCTTTTGGCAAGGAGGTTGTTTTTTCCCTTTTGAATCTTACTTTCTTTTTTTAAATTTCTTTTATAGATTTATCTTTTTAAATGTTTTTACAGAGAAACTGTAGAAAGAAAATGTTGCCTCATCAGTGTACACAATAAAATTGACTAAACAACAGTGCATCATTAGTATTAATGAATGTCAATCATCATGTGGATGGTTCCCTTGTTAGAAGCACTCTAATGAAATTGCAGAGAAAATCTTCTTCCCTGTTACTTTTTTTTTTCTGGTCAGCAATTATCCATCACCCGCTGCTAGATTTATCCTCTAATATCGGCCACAAGCCGACTGAGTACGACCGCATTCAGCTCTTCTGCCTAATGAAATCATTCATGGGAAGTGTACCAAGTATCTTTTTCTAATGAGTTGGCTAGTGTGCTTTAGGCCATTGAGAGATGCTGCACTTTAATAACTAAATCTGCTGGCGTAGAGATTCGTCCAGTAAGTTAATTATCAAATAGCATCGTGATGCACGCAGTGATTCTATATTTGTGATGACAGAACTCTTTGAATCTTAAATCACCATATTTGGTTTTACTGTAGTACTTTAATGTGCTCCCATTCAAGTTTTCTACATTGGTTATATTGATTAAGAATAAAAAAAAACACTTAAATACATTCTTTAAGACTCCATGGAAGATTGTAAACGACACTATAGTATGGATTTGTTGTAGCTTTTATGAGGTTTTTACATTATACAGTATTTGATCCACTGGTCTATATTGCAGGTTGGATGAACCTGCTCAGCTAAACAGCAGACTCACACAAACTGCTTGATGGGTGAGTTTGTACACTTTACGTCATCTTTTTTGGGGGGTCTATCTTCGTCAACAGACAAAGGCTGCCCCCTTGTGCACGTGGAGTAGCATTACAAAACCATAATGCACAATGAATACTTCACAGAAATAAACACTCTGTACAGCTACTATAGAGGCATTGAACTCATACAAATTAAAAAACAGGATTCACTTTTATACCGCAACAATCTACATATAACCTTGTTGAGGTATTGCTGTTTAAATGATTGGAAAGGAGTAAAAGAGCAACAGTACTCTCTATGAGGCTACATTTAGCACCATCTTGTGGTATCAAACAGTCAGATGTTCTGAATATGTTCAACTTCAGTAACAGATTAAAAATGATGTAACAATGTCTGAAATAAGCTAAGTGGATGTCTGTGTAAAACATTCCGTCTTCAGGAGCATGAACAGTTTCAAAAGCTGATACATTTCCAAACCAATTTAATTTAAAGTTTATTGATAATATCTTTAAAAAAGATTTTCACAAAAAGTTTCCTGCAGTTCTGTCTGCATATCACATCTAACCCAAACCCCTGTGTTCACAGAGGCACACAGGCTTAGAGACAAGTTAACCCTGAATCTTTAATATCTGCAGACTGAATATCAAAGGCTTGCGGGAAATTATAGATGAACCATGACAAGTCGAATCCATTTGAGTTAATTAGACGGAAAGACACACACAGAGAGAAATCCAGAAAACTACTGTATAATCTTCATATGTACCGATTCTTTCACTCAGAGTGTACTGTACCTACAGTTTGTCACCCGGTGGGTTGTGTCTTACGCCATCAAATGTCTCTGTAACATTACAGGACTTTTCTGGTATTTAGATAGTCGGCATCCACTTTTTACAGTTTTTTTTTTCATCAGTGTAACGGTGCCTTCAAATGAAACTCGGGAGGTTGTGTTTACAACATGGGAAGTCGTGTACACGATATGTTTGGCGTTCAAGTAGTTAAGTCGTGAGAAAACCGCTGCTAAGCAACAGCAATATTAACGTTACTGTTGGCGTCTAGAAGCCACAGAGGCTAACATAATGCGGTAAATGCAAAGGCATAATGACAACATGAAGCCATTGGGAATATCAACAGTTTCCTAAGACATATTATAAAAATACGAAGAAAAACAATATATGAATAAAATGACAATATATGAACTTATTATGCACCGATAAAATGAACTTCCATGGCCTCTGCCATTTCTGACACACACGTCACATCTCCTGAACTTGGAGCTTTCAGAAACTTTTCTCTTACCGTCGTGAACACCACAAGAGGGGGGGCGTTCATATGGACTCTTCTCGTGAACATGACCCCATTTGAAGGCACCATAACTCCTAGTTCGGTTTGTTTCACCACTGGGAGTTAACTGGTGTAAACCAGGGTTGTTGCTATAGTTACCTGTAGTTTCATGTATATTATTCATTCCCCTTGGATGTTTATATGTCATATTGTCTTGCAACATTAAATGAAAGAATACTAACTTCCAGATGCACGTGTTTTTATATTGTAATCAATTGAAACCCTTGACTACACACTGGTGATATCAATCTAACTAATTACTAATTATTTGTTTTAATTGGTAGCACTCGTGATCATTGAATAAGATAAGATAAGTTAAGATATACTTTACTGTCCCAAGGGGAAATTTTGCTTGTATCACTAATACTTATGCAAACATGTATTTTGCATTTTATATTTGTAATTATTTCATTTTATTTCATTTGTTAAATTTCCGTTTTCACTTTGACATTAAAGGTTTTGTTCCGTTGATCAAAGCCACTTTAAATTCCCTTTTTATTCAATGTTGTAAATCAATAAAACATGAAAACTTCCAAGTGGGTGAACACGTTTTATGGGCACCGTACCTTGTTCACTCATCCATATTAGTAGTTGAACTATTGACCTGAGCTGCTGCATGTCTGAAGTGTCCGGATATATTATTTTAGCGGATACCTGCTAATCAGAAAGTTTTTTTTGTGGCCATGTTACAATTTATGATTAATATCCAAGATAGTTGAAGAATGTGTATTGTGTGTATTGGCTGAGCAGAGGCGGTAGAAAGTGGAGGGCTGTCAGAGTCAGAGGGACGGGCTGTTGTTTGAAGTAGCGGGGAGTGCAGAGCCGAGGTAATTGTGTCTGACGGGCGGCGATAATGATGAGGCGCAGATCAGATCAGCTGCAGATCCCCTGCGTCCAACCCCCTGCTGCTCGCCTTCACTTTTCCCTTCTCTCCTAATTGACCGGGCTGCGTCTCCCCCGAGCCCCTTTGTTATTATTTATTAATAATTCATCGCTAAATAATTCACACCCTTGGACCCGCAGTGTTAATTGAGCTGGGTGCAGTGGCAGCGCTGGTGGGTGTGTGAATGTGTGTGTGGGGGAAGAAGGGGGGTGGGGGTGGTGTAAAAGGTAGGGAGGAAATGGGAAGTGGGCCTTCCTCAACTTGTAGCGCAACAAAAAAGGGAAAAGGTTTGTTTTGTTGTCCATAGGGATGAGGCTTTGGGGCAACTGGACATTACTGTTAGTGTGTGTGTGTGTGTGTGTGTGTTTGTGTGTGTGTGTGTGTGGGTGGGTGGGTGAGAGTGAGAGAGGGGAATCAATCAGAGTTTGTTATGATCGGAAGTAAGGTCTGAAAAGCTCTTCTTAATCCTCACATAGCTCACTGATAATGTCGGGATTATCATTCTTTGGCTGTTTTTACAAATGAAAGGAAGGGAGGTAAATGAATACATTTTTAATATTTAACTAGCAATACATTTAAGCGAGAAAGCTCTGAGTCTGCTAAGTAGAGCTGAAACAATTAGTTGATTAATCAATCTTTTCAATTGACAAAAAAGTAATCAATTGTGATGATTAATTAAGAATTTTAGTCATTTTTCAAGCTAAAAATACCAAATTGCTGATCCTCACATGAGAGGAGTTGTTACTTTTCTGATCACAATATGATGATGGCACTTTAGGCTCTATTTTATAAGTTTTATGGACAAAATAATACATCGAATGATAGGGACAATAATCTGTAGGTTAATCAATAATGAAAATAATTGTTAGTTGCAGCCCTACTGGAAAGTACAGATAGGGGAAACCTATAGAGAGACCTCTGTAGATCAGTGATTCCCAAAGACTGGGTCGGGAACCAGAGGCGGGTCGCAGGAGATTTTATTAGGGTTGCCTTATAAATTAGCAGAATTTCTTCCAGTCTTTTATTTAACATTTACATCTGCAGTACACCTTTGAGCCACATGAGGGAGCCTGTATATTCGTATTGTTCTGATAATTGTTGCCTACTTATAACATTGAATCTAATATGAAAGGCTAGCATACAGGCCTATGGCCTTGAAGGAGGTTATGTTTTCACCGGCGTTGGCTTGTTGGTTTGTTTGTTTGTCTGTTAGCAGGATTACTCCAAAAGTCTGCGATGGATTTGAATGAAATATTTTGGAGGGGGTGGGGGGGTTGTGGCACAATGAACAATCCATTCGATTTTGGTGGCGATCATGATTCGGATTCATGATTTTTTTTAAGAATTCTGATCAGCCTGAGCCTTAAGACCACAGGGTATAACACATGCGCAGTGTAACTGATGACGCGTTGATGACACCATGATGACGCATGACCCCGCCTTCTTCGAGCAGAGAGATGCGTGTGTGGATGTGTGGCGAGAGGTGCAGCGGGAGCTGCTGGCCGCCGCGGTGAGAAAGAAAAAAGCGGTAGATGACGGGATGAGAGACAACGCTGTGTAATGTTATACAGACATAACAAGGCTGCTGAATGAGAGAGGCATCCGCCGATACGTTACACGGAAACACACCGTGTTAATAATAAGCCGACCACCTCACGGTACCGCCAGCTGTGAGCTGTGATCTGTTTTTAAAGTCAGGCACCTTGGCGGAGGTCTGCGCTCTCCGAGTGCCATTCTAGTTATGTATGTTTTCAAACGTATATATTTCTTTATACTTCTTTATACATTTAAGCAAAAAATTTGCTCTTCTCCAGATTTATAGATAAGGCCCATTGTGAAGTGGGGTGTGATGGTTTGTCATTTTTTAGAAGTGGGTCCCCAGAATTTTTTTTGGGGGAAACACTGCTGTAGATGGAGCGCCGCAGTAGCCGAATGGTTACAGCGCATGCCATGTAACCGCAACGTCCCTGATTCAATTCCGGCTGTGTGAACTTTGTTGTGTGTCGTACCCCTCTCTCCCTGTTTCCAGTCTGCCTCTCACTTTCATAAATAACAAAAAGACCCCTGTAGAGACTGATTAGTGAATGATAATGTGAATATAAAGCACAGCTATTTGCCAATATATATCTGCAATAAATGTATTGTAGAGTCATAAATGTAATCCAAGAAACTGCACTAGATGTTTGAGGTAATGCAGAAACGGTAGATAGGTGATCCACCAGAGAGCACCAAAAACTTTATTTTTCAGCTATAAAATGTGCCTCTCAGTATATATATTGGTCACTTTAAGAGATCCTTATCAAGAAATGTTTGTTTGTGTTATGTTCATATGTAAAACAGTATGAATATTGATATCTATTTTACACTCTCAAATATCGGTAGCGGCCTCAAAAATCCAGTGTCGGTGGGGCTAGAATATAAAGATGATTGTGGTTATACAAGTATCATTTACTGTTGTTAAAATCAATGCACAAAAAAATAATAATCAAACTGACATTGTAAGTAATTTCTAGTTCTAGGTCTAGCATGTGGTGGTGCCTGTTGAGTTAGTCTGGTAACAATCTTGCGTTCAGCAGCAGCGCCGTCCAGTAGAGGTCAGCATCAGATCACCAGAACATCCACCACATACGGTGGGAGATGCTTCATGTGTTAGTAGGACTGCCGCTAATTTGGAATCGCATGCTTTGTTTGTGTTAAATTATTCATGCAACCTTTCATTAACACCCTAAACAAATACAAATTGCACAGCAGCATAGAGGGAATCATGACAGTCACACTATGCCAAGGAATGTTTTCTTAAGAAAATGCCCGCTTGCTGATTTGTAAACCTGCTTACTGTATATTATTACTGAGAATCTCACATCCTCGCCAAAACCCACTGGCCGCCTTGTTCACTTTCTGCTTACTAACTAGTTTGCGAGTGATTAGAATACATAAAATATGAAAAGGTTAGATTTGAGACTTTGTTTTGGCTCTGGCTGAATAGCTCATCACTCTGAATCAAGTGTTTAAAATTTTAAGATGACTTTAAAATTGAAAATGTTGACTGTTTCATAACAAGTTACAAAATCATTCTCCCTGTTTCCCCAACCCCCTCCCCTCTCTCTCTTTCACTCAGTCTTCCTCAGACTCAAACACTGGCACTGTGTCGAGTCGCTTGGGCAATGCTCGTCTTCAGAGCATTGCCTAGTTGCTAAATCTCTTTTAAGCAGAGCAATAAATCAAAAAATCAAAGCAACTCTGAACCCAGTCTTTTAAAAGTTTAGATTTTTTTTTTTTTGTTGGGGGAAATTTCTGGGTTGGGGAAAAAAACAAGTTTGTGAAAAAAGCCCTGCTCCCCAGTTTGTGTTTCTTTGGGGAATGGTTCATCTGAAGCTGTCGACAAGGTCCATACAAGTCTCCTGCTACCACGGAGCATACAGACTGTCTTTCATGCTGTGGTGGTTTGGGACCAGAGAGGAAGGGCCAGCAGAGAGGAATCCGTCTAGCCGAGCTCAGTGTATACACTGCATGTATTTTTGTAGACATCGCCGTAGACTTCACTTAATCTAAGAGTACATCAAAGCATCCCATGCTCCTCTTCTTCAGCTAAATCCTTCTCTGGTCCTTATTACCAAAGTGCTCATAAATGCCTTCGGGGAGTTGAGAAGAGGGAAAAACACAAACAAAAAACAAACATGTTTGCTTTTATCTTTCAAATAACTATTTATGCTGGTACAAATGAGCATTCGGAGAGGGGATCATATTGTATCATAGTGGGCGAAGATGTAAAGATTCCCGCTGACTGAAAAAGAACAAAAGGAAGACAGTGGTACGGTAGAGTAAATTGTTTTCTGTGACGTTCGCCAGAATGTCATCATCGCCGGTTGATTTAAGCAGGGGGCTGCCAATCTGGGAAATGGCGCTTTTTGATTCGGCAAGTGGTTTCAAAAAGTGCCAGCGAACATGAGATTAACAAATGGCTTGCACCGTGTCTGTTTTTCATTTATTTTTGATGGCTCTGATGTGAGCGTGGAAGTGAAAGGGACTGGTTGTGTACTCCAGTGGGCCGCTGGGTCTGGGAGTAAACAGGCTCTCAGCGGCATAGGAGTCTTTCCATCAGGATAGAGAGTGTAACCCCATGGAGATCCTAGAGAGTTCTGAAGCCAGAGATGGTGAATAATAGAACAAAGTGAGGATGAGTCTTCTGAGGTTCCACTGCTCTTCAACATCCCTCCATCGCAGGGAAGAACGGCTGTGAGAGAGAAAGATGAAGAGAGAGCACTGATAGTTGCAACTTCTCCGTCCAGCCTCCTGACATGTTTTTCACACCGCTACATCACCAGAACTTTGTTTAGAAAACACTATTGTAAGCTGACACAATGACAGCTGCACATAATGACAAAGTCTGCATTCATATGACAGCATCCAAACCTAATCCCATGGGTCTGTGGGGCCCCTTTTTTTCTCTTATGTAAAATTCACCGCAGCCACCCCCTTACATCTCTCTTCTGTGCGTCTCCAACACCGAGAACTGACATGCGGTAAACGGAGAAATATTCAAAGGCAGGCCGGGTGCTGCCTGTCTCCCACAGGGGTCTCCTTTTTACCCCCTCACCACTGCTGAGAAATCAAAACTCTTTGGACGTCACACAGGCCGATTGAAGTTCAGTGCCTGCTCTGGCGCGGTCCCTTGCCCGACGATGGCAGGCGTCATTAGAGCTGTCAGTCAGGCCCTGGCAACGGGGCAGCGCCGCAGGGCACCCTCAGGGCCCAATCAATGTTGGGGTCCCCAGGAAAGGGCCATCAAACGACCCTGTAAGACGATGCTGTAACGCCGCATCGTCGAGCTTCACGCTCATCCCCCATTGATCACATGATTAATAGCACAGCTCCGCACTCTGATGCAAAGCTGCGGTCTTGTATTTTTAATCACTGACTTCCCATTGGCCCGGGTATGGTAATGTGCACCCTGGAAGTCTTATATAGGAACCGTCTTATTGAAACTCTAATAATGAAGGAGAATGCAACTTCTCTCACAAACAGCTCCCCAGCAGTGTCAGTGGGAAACAGGGGCCAGTTGTTATTTTTTTTTGCATCATTTCAGCCTGCTTCTCCTCCCAGTGTGTTGCAATTACAATGAGTCACATGACGCAATGAAAATAAATGAGCCAGTGGGTGCTTCTCCGTCCAACAATCTGAAATCCTGGAACAATGAGATATCCACGAAATCCACGGTACACAATTCAAATACAGGAGCAAACAAAACCCAAACAAAACAAAGCAAGCGTCTTTGAAGAGCGAAAAACTCAGACTGCCGAAGTTCCTTTCAACAATATACAGAGTGCAATATTCTCAGTACCAGTATGTTATTCAGAGCTGTTCCTCCAAATATTTGGAGAGAAGGAGGGGAGATGAAACGGGGATAGAACAATGGGACTTTGGCTGTGTTATGGCGTCCGTGCACCTCGCCCCGCCAGCCCTTTGTAGTGTGTGTTGTGTAGCGTCCGCGTCCCCAGTCGGTTCCCCGCTTGTTCTGAGTCCAGGTGGGGTCTCAGTCACCCCCTCCCCCGCTCTTGCTCACACTCCTCCCCCTATCTGCCTATCTCGCACACACCTGCTCCATCACTCTCACACACACCTTTTTGATTCCATACATCCAAACACAGATTAAAGAGTCATTTCATATTTTGCATTTTTAAGCATTTTCAAAATGATTTGTTTAATATCAGATTGGTGCCTGCAATCCAAATCTTAATTTACCCCTTCCATAATGTTAATTACACCGTACATATATATATATATAATATATAATATAATATTCTGTTTGATCCTTTGGTTCAATTCAGTGACATATAAGAAGGCATTTCGAGTCTCTCTATGACATACAAATGGAGCTGCACTTAATATATACATATTATATATATACATATTAATTAAATCATGTAATATTGATTACAAACAAGATCACTGCTGTCAACTTGCTGAGCATAGAGGAAGGATAAAGGATTTAGCTAATTTATTCAGGCTCTCTCTTCTCATGGACACGGGTAAAATATTCTCTCTGGTCTAGAACAGTGAACAACTTCGGGGGAAGTTGGGCAGAAAGTTTCCCCCTCATTTTAAATGCATTTCAAGTCGCCCTTAAAATGCCCAAAAGCAACACATTTAAAAGTGGTAAGATATCAGTTTCGTTTTATCTCACGCTCGCATCAAATCCATGAGATAAACCCGTCACTGCACGTTTCCCTCCCCTTTCTCCCCCCACCCCTGCAGTGTGCAGTACTCAAACAGACCACCAGGTGATGCTGAGATGTGCCGCCGCACGGAAATGAAGTTGTTGAGTCTGGAACAAAGAAAATAAAGTAATGATTTCTCTGTCAGATATTTGGCTTTGGGTACAGAGCGTTGCCAGAGTTCTTAGTAAAGGGTGATCATTAGCGAGTAACGGGGACTGTCGACACCTTTTATCCAGCAATCAAAGGCAAATAACAACAAAAACGAGGTCTGACCTATATTCACGCTGCAGCAGCATCCCAAAGGAACGACAGGTACCCGGGCATCATGCAACCTTCTGGCAATACATTAACTTCCTCCAGGATGGGGAGAGTGCATGTGATTAAAACAAATAACCTCTCTACTTTTGTAAATATAGATTGATAAAAAGAAACACCTTCCAACACATGATCAATAAATTGAACTATTCAATATTAAATTTAAATCTGGCTCCCTCCCTCTCCCTCTCTTTATGGGGGAGTTGAGGGGGCGTCTATGGTCAGCGTGTAGAGGCTGTGTCTGGTGGAGGTAATCCTTGGTGATCTGCCCTAATCTGTCACAGATACAGCTGAAGCGCAGAGAAGCTGTTAGAGGAGAGCGGAGAGGGGGGGATGAGAGTCAGAAGGGGGGTGGGAAACTGGATTATGGCAGTACGTCTGCATTAACTCATTGGCCTTATCTCTTAAATGCTCTGCGAAAACAGCTTTGGCTTGTATACAGGGAATCGTGCGGTGTTCGAGCTTGGATGTGTGCGCATACGCAGGCGTGCGTGCGTGTGTGTGTCATGTGAGCTGAGCTTATTTCATGCCAGCCATAAAGGCCTGAGAAATAAGTGTTCCCGTTATAGAGAGGAGCACGTCCAGTGCCACCTTGTGCTAGTTCACATCCCAGCCCTCCTGGCTCCCCGAGAGCCTGACAGCCATTCTCAGGTGATTCCAGTATTCATTCTGGCAGCTATTTTAGATTTAGTCTTAATCTTAAAATGAAAATGCTTATTAGGTCTAGTCACATTTTAGTCATTTTTATCCTTCATAGTTTTAGTCTAGTTTTAGTCAACGACAACGAAGTCATTACTTCTTAGTCAAGTCCATTTTATTTGTATATCCCAAAATCACAAATCACACATTTGCCTCAAGGGGCTTTACAATCTGTACAGGATACGACACCCTCTGTCCTTTACAGTACGACCCTCTCATCGGATAAGGAAAAGCTCCCCAAAAAAAACTTTTAACAGGGAAAAGAAAATGAAGAAACCTCAGGATGAGCAACAGAGGAGAGATCCCTTCTCCAGGACGGACAGATGTGCAATATATGTTGTGTGTACAGAGTAACAATACAACATAGACAATCCATATGACAAAAATTAATACATATTATGTGAACATATATGAGAGGATGGATCCAGGAGATGTCAAGCAGTTTCCAGGTGTCGCCAAACAGAGCAGAGCAACACGCCATTACTTTTAGTCAAATTGTTATAGCTAGTTTTTGTCTTCGTCCTGTGTCAAATGTCCTTTTTAGTTGTCAAATTATATTGAATATTTCAGTCAATCTGTTCTAGCCAAAACGAATCCTTTTGTAATTTTAGAAAAATGTATTTCACATACAGTTTTATCGTATAATTATCTGATGGAAAACACAGGTTGAATGATTAACAATGCAGCTTTGCAGTTACTCCGAGTCTTCCTGACTGTGCTCCTTAGTGATGCGCGGCACCCACCGGTCCGTTATGAGAGTCGATCCGCACCGCCAAGATGCAAACATATGCGTTAATCCACCACCTGAACCCGACCCACAAACCACCAACTTAATACATTATCGTAGCACAAGTCAGGACTGAGGTGTGAGACAAGAAGGAAAGACTGAGAGCGGCCGCTGCAGCACGGGTTGGGGAAGAGATGGTGGAAGGTGACAAAAATGAAAAGAGATTTTGGTAAAGGTTTTATTTATTAACTACATTTTATTCTCATCTAGTCAATGATATTGAATGTTTGATATTGTCACCGTTAGTCATTAGTCATAGAAAAAAAGATTGTTGACAAACATATTTCGTCATAGTTTTAGTTAACAAAATGAACACTGGGTGATTCAGTTTCCATTTCTCCCTCTTTGGTTGGGCGCAGGGGGCGATTTGCTTCTTGGAATAAGGTTTCTCAATTGCCAGATTAATGAAATCCCACTTATATCTGAGAATTAGGTGCTTTTGACATACTTTTTCCCATTGAAACCACATGCAATTATGGTTTACACGGAAAAAATAACTAATTGTCGGTTGTTGCGGATGAAACTGTCTCACATGTCGAGTCGCGCCCTGGTTTGCGAACCTGATTTACCCAGAAGCACAGGAACACACACATCCTTTGTAGTCGTAAACGCACACACACACAAAAAAAATCTCTGTTCACAAACAACTGTTATAAAACTGATATGTTGATTGATACAGTCGGTGCAACTCTCCCTAACACAAACAGCCAGAAGCACGCACAGTCCTGCACTCATACAGTCCCTCGTCTCCAGTCATGGGAGGGTCACCCCTCGGCCCTGAGAGAAAGAGAGAGAGAGAGAGAGAGACTGTGTGGATGCTCTCATGTTTATGTTTGGGAGATTAGCAATGATGAAAGAATGCCTTTTCAAGTCTGGGCTAGAGGGGCCTCTGTTCAATGCCCCACCCTTTCACCATGCACACGCACTCCCTTTCGCACACACACACTCGTGCTTGTGTGTGTGTACATAAATAGTCACACACATTCACAAAGACGTGTGTAATTTCGTCATCAATCCCCGCATATTGTACTCCATAGCAACCATATGTTCACCACATCCAAAGATTTGCAAGATTGCAGAAACATTGTCTCTAAATCCATGCCTGACGTTGATTCAGTGGTCTCTCGGGATCCCGGATCTTAGTCGCACTGTACGTGGAAGCTGCACTGACACTTCACCCTCATCTATCCTCTTCCCTCTCATCTTCCCTTCATCATCGAACCCCAATGAAAGAGCCTCATTGTTCTGCTCTGTCTGAATGTGGTCTCTCAGTCTTTTCTCTTCTCATTTTCCTCCTCTCTCCGCCATATGCTTGGCCCTCTTTAGTGTTTCTTCATCTCATCTCCTTGTGGTGTCATGGATTATAATGTGACTTATTCAGTTTTGGGGGGTTCCCAAGCCAGGAGACGAGTCCAGTACTCTGGATCTTCCTAGTCATTATCTCTCCCCACCAAACCAAACAGAAGAAGTTATGAGGTTTAAAGCTGTCTCTCTATCGGTTGTGGATTTGGATTAGGGAATCCCTCAGTTTGAGGGGACAACATGCTCGGGCAATTTGTTTCCCATTAGCTGCAACATAAAGCAGGGTTTTCCAAACAAAACATGATTACCAATGGGTGAAGCACTCACCGCATCTAGGCCTCTCCCAGAAAAAATGATCTAAAGACTATTTGGTCACAGTCCCATGAGCCTATTCACTCTTGAACTATTCCATTGTCTCAAATGCATCAATCACAGGTTTGTTTGACCAGGTATTACAGGCTCTATTGTGTAACTTTTCTCCTTTATGCAAAGCTGATTCTGTTTTCTTTGGCTCCCTGACAAGGCCCCACATGACAGTTTCACTCACTGCAGAGATTCATGCTCGGGGAACAGCTCATACTGTACGCCAGAGTTCCTGCTTGTCTCTAAACTGACTAAACACTTTGATATTTCCCGTTTTTTATTACCCGGCGTGGTGACTGTATCCAGCTACCTCCTTTGTTGTCTCGGCAAGCAAACCATCCATTCGTCAAATTGTTGGAACCACAGATGTAATTGAAGTTTTTAGTACTATCACTGATTCTGGGAGGGCTGTTGAGAGGCAAACTCCCTCAGGTCTTACCTACCAAACAGTGGAAAGCACCTTTCTCTCAGGTGAAGTCATGAGAGAGAGCAGTTTTGCGGTGGAAGATTGAGGATAGGGGGAAACAGAGGTGTGCTGTTAGAACGTACTGGAAACTACTTAATTAAGCGTAGATCCAGATGATAGTCATTATCTCCTGATTGGCTTGATAATGTGTTAGCAACAGGAGCCAGCGTCCCGTTCATGGCACAGAAGAGCAAGGGAGAATGAAGACAGATAGACAGACATATCAAGGAGGTATAAAAGAAAAGAAAAAAAGATGAAAAGCTGTTGTAAAAGCCAAGTTAACCTGGAGGCACTGGCCTGGCTGCCTGTGTGCAACATGATATGTCCTCCGTGACAGCTGCTGACACTGCTTGATGTGTAGACTCGGAGCTTGTGGAACCAGTAAAGAACTATGGGAGTGTGGATGGTTGTGTGTGTGTGTGTGTGTGTGTTGTGTGGCGGTGTGGGGTCGGGGTTGGCATGCTCATCCAAAAAAATGCCACAAGGCAAATGATACACCATCCTCCATTTTTAGAATTGCTACTTGCAGATTAAATTGCATTCCAACGTGCCACTCGCTCGGTGAATGAGACGTCTTGTGCGTTGTGCCTCTCAGTTAGCGACACACAGGAATGTGATGTCACGGCGAGCTGACCCATATCGGCGTGACCTTAATACACATCGTTAACACTGTAACGGCAACGGACCGCCTTCTCTGCGGCACAAGAACAGTCCATTGTTTGTCTTAAAACACAAAATAAAGGAACAAACATATTGACTCAATCGACATTGTCCTCATGAAACTTGTTAGATAAACATCCTGGTTGTATTACACAGTATATGCCCTAATATAAAGCCTATAGAGTGATCAAAGCTGCAGTCTGAAGAGCCGGTCCATATAGGACAGGATATGTGTTTGGACAGTTTGTTGATGTAGATGTACAGTATTTGTTGTACATGGGGAGCAGATGGCACTACCATTGACCCCTCCGTGTGTCTTCCTGTCCCCTAGCTGAACCACAGCGTGAGGGGGCCCTTATCTGGTCAAACTGGGCGGTGGGGAGGGGAAGGCTTTGAAGGCACGCTTGTGTGGCGATGCAATCAGGCAGACTGCTGTAGGGCCGCATCCCCCCCCCCCCCCCTCCACAACCCCTCCTGTCCAATAACCCTCTTTGCCCTTCTTCTGCCATTGGAAGCCGTAGAGAGATGCGTACGGAGCACTCCGAGGCTCCCTGGGTGTTGTTGTGAGCAGCGGACGCTCCTGGACAGGCCTTGGGAATTATGCGGGCGGTATCACGTAGAGTCCTTCCCATGCCCCAATAACAAGTAACATCTCGTGGAGAATCTCTAAGTGATAAAACACTTGCAGAAACCCGAGGGATTCGTTGCAAATTTTCCACCCTGGACAGAAAAATAAATACAGATTATCTATAGAGACAATATGATCCCAGTGGTCCCCCCGTACTCTACCCGCAGCATGGAGGACACAGATAAAGCCTCTCAGATATCGACTGAAAAAAAAAATGACGGCTTCTGAGATGGATCACATGAACAGTACAATTGGATGTACTGTATAGGTCTGGGACAAAGCTATTGTATAAATGTTTCAGCCTGCTGTCAAAAAAATGTGTGGAAATGTGGGCGTGTCTTCACGTCAAGTAATTCAATTTCATTGTTGTTATTGCACATTATGTCTATTTGTTTTGGCTGGTAAAGTAGGAGATCAGTCTACTGTGACAACCCGGTCTCACGGAAAGGCTTATAAATAGCATGACATTACAACCTTGTGCCATGAGGACGCATTTTAGACTTTTTGCCACACAAAACTACAGTAACGTCCTCAGTAAGGTCGAAGCAAGAAGGCCCTTTGGTTATGTTTAGGAAAAACGTCATGGTTGGGCTTAAAATAAGTATGTAAACTAAGTAAAATATGTACAGAAACAACGTAACATAAGTATGGAAAACACGTCACAAATGTCACTAAAAAAAAACGTCAACTTACAAAATAACGGTCTCGAAAACCAGTCTCCTGATTTAAAGTCATGCGTTTGTTCAACACATTCTCACTCCCAACTCGTCAAATACCGTCAGTGCCCCTCAGCGTGTCAATATATGCTGGTTACATACATAGTGTCCTTTCAAGATAAACTTCCGTTTTCACAGGAAGTTAGGTTTAAGCAACACAACCTCTTAGTTAGATTTAGGAAACGGTCGTGGTTGACGTTAACTTCACTGACTAGTGACTCACAGGACTGACGATATCGACGACTCACAGGACTAACGACTGACATGACAAAATCAGTCAACGTTACTCTCAGTTTCACACAGGACACGAACGGTGGTCTCCTGGTTGAAAGTCCTGTGTTTGTTTGACCCATCCACCAACCCTCCCTCCCGCTCTGAGCTGACTCTCATGCTATAAATACTACGTCACTTGCTCCGACCGTTGAAAAACGCTGCGGTGGGTTTACATTGGAGTTAGTTGAAAGCCTGGTTTGACACACACTGTTGCTAAAGGGTGCCTCCATGCGTTGGGGTTTGTTTGTTGGACCCATCCACCTCCCCACCCGCCTGCCTTAAGCAGACTTTCTCGCTTTTTATTCTACAGTACTAGCTCTGAGCTTGGCATATTTCCCGCAGCTGCGTTTACGTTATAAATGACCGGCACATTATCGTGTCATTCATTCGCCTTTTCGTGCGAGCTGGCTGACTGTGAGCTGTGAGTCAAGTATCATTGAAACTTTGGTTGCAAAATGTCACTGGAGCCAAAGAAAGCTACTGCTTCCAGTTCACATGTGGTCGGTGGAACATACAGTTAGAACATTTGCATGTTGGCGAAAATGTATGCCAGCTCTCCCAGATTTTTCCAATTATTTCTCGTGATATAAAATACATAATTTCATCTAGCTAACCACTTTGATGCTTTCATCTTCCGCTAATATGTTCCACACTAGCATTGTAACAACACTCTACCACTCACAGATATTGATTTGGATTAGGCTCTGTCACGTTCGGGGATTGCGTAAATGAGGCTTCTTCTTTTTTTTCTTTATTCTCCCCTCACTCATTTTCGTTCCCCCTCTCACTGTCACATCTCCATGCTGCCTCCACACAGGCCCTTTGATGTGCCTGCTTTAATTTGGAGCTTAATGGAATCTGTGGCACTGCTGTGCCTATCGGTGGCAGGATCACAGATCCCAGGGTTCATTGCGGTATGCCTCCATTCTGGTGAGTGGGTGTCAAGATAGCCGTGAAACAATGGAGGAGGGCCTGTAGCCCTAGGAGACGAACTGCATTTCCAATGCAGATGCCAGAGTATCGGAAGCCCCTGTCGGGTTATTGCCAGTGTGTTTCACTGGAGGAAATCCCATCTGTAGCTCCGTATTACAAACAACTGTTGACTTAACAAAGACAAAACAAAGCTTAAAGCTAGTTTATTGATATTACATGATGTATTATGAGTACAGTACAGTATACGTATACGCATACAGTATACATGTCTACAATATCCTGATGTGCAGCACAAGATTTCTCACAGATTTCCCTCTCTTCACTAAAGATAAAGAGATTTACTGTTGGACCAGTTTTAGAAACCTTCATATAGATTCATATGAAAATATATAATATGTGGACAAGTTCAGTCAAAATTCACAGCAACTTTTAAAAGTCTCAGCTTACCCCTCCTCTCTTTTTCTAAATGTTGGAGTCTAGACAGTTACTTCCAGTCTGTCTGTATCTGTTCTATCAAAACAGCAGGACTTCCTCTATGGGATATGCTTTTACTTCTTATAATGTTATGTTTTATAGCCAAGCCTTCTGGCTCATGCAGTTATGTGCACCCTCAGATGGCGAAAAGATCATGATGGATTTATCCCTTTTTGGCACACTTTGTATTCTCCCGCCCTTTAGTATACAGGTTGTGTTTTTTGATCACTCCTAATGTTTACAACCATTTGCCACCTTGATTTGTATCGCACAATATCTTTAATTCTTACCACTTGCAGGGTCTAAAATTAGCCCCCGCAGCTAAAATCGTCTGGCCATCCGCCACATTGACAAACAGGGAAAACGCTAGGCATGGGAATAGAGAATTGGTTTCCATTGAGTACCGGTTCCTAGTTGTCCAATTTCTTGGCATCTCATGCATCCATGACTATCAATTCCTCTTACTGATGTTTTCCAACAGTTCCGCATGTACAATGACATAACGGCATACGCACGCTGTGTCATATTTGAGTTTGTTAGGGACCAGGGCCATGGCGAAGAGAAAAAAAAAAAGCGCTCAAAGGCGCGCTGCAAATATTCTTGAGGGGCGCACCCTATTTTCACCCTATCATTTATTTCCTGATCATTTCAATTTTGTGTTTTTATGCAAATAACCACTATAGATGGCCCTGAAAAATAGGGCTCCCCCAGAAGCTACGGTGTAATTCGAACACTGGAATTTAACATGCATATAATGTTTTTTGTGTAAAATATATCGAACATTGAATGACATCAGATCTGAAATGTTATTCCTTCATTTATTGCATTAATTTAAGAAGTGGCAGATTTAAAAAAAATACATTTTACACTGTGACAGGCAGTAAAAACAGCTAATTTCAGACCCTGTCAGTTTTGTAGATTTTTTTTTTCACATTATCTGTCCATATTCAAGTCTAACTCATAATTTAGACCATCAGGCTCAAAGTCTGGACTACCAAGAGCCCGGCAGTGCGACTGAACCCAGAAGAGATGTCAGGGATTTCACACACCGCAGTCCAGACTACAACATCCAATCCGTGGGGGTTATAAATCAAAGCAGGTGGTTTCCTCCCCAAAAACCTCTCCACAGGATAGAGTGCTCGGGGCAGCGGGTTATGAGCGAGCGATGATAAAAGTATGGCCATAAATCAATTCTTCATCCTTATCAAAGGCATATTTCAATCGCTGTATGTACCGTTTAACTAGCATGCTAGTAAAAAAAAGACAGAAAGAGAAGGAACTTCCATCTGTGTGTGGAAAGAAGACAGGATCTGGGATCTGAGGCCTGACGAGAATACGCCCTCAGCCATGCATCTGTACAGTATTCAAAGACACTGGCAGTCATGTTCAGACAGTATGCTAGCAGGGGGAAATCCCCCAATACAGGGGCCTTTATCTCTCCGCACATACTCAGCTTAATGAACTCTGCTGCATGTAATGGCACATACAGGAGCTGTGTTGGAGGTGCTTTGCCTCTGTCTTTCATCCATGTTTGTATTTGATGTGTGCCTGCCAGATCATTAGATTGCAGGGAGAGTTGTTTATTTGAGGACCTGCCTTTTGGTAGTGGATGTGTTGCTCTCCTCCTTTTTATATAGTAGAATCTGCGTCACACAGAGGTTGATGTTAACTGCAATCAATAGATTTATATGAAGCCTCCGGCAACTAATAATACATATTTGTTTTGTATCAGCTACAAGAGAAGAACTTTGCCCATTCGACCCCCCCAAGGAAAGGAGACCGTGTGGAAAAACTGCTTTGAACACTGAGATATTTAAATTTCACACCCCGGCTTACTCGAAATAACAGACATGTGTGCACACAATCTGTGAAATGTTAATGCAATCTCACTTTGGGTGCATCAACAAATGGAAATTATGAATGAATGCAGCAATATGTTTAACTGGCAGTGTGTAATTGAGTTTTCTTGTGCACAGAAATGAGATATTGCCAAACATTTCAGAGATTTTCGTGCGTGCACATTTCATATTTTCAAAGAGCTTTGGTCAAGAAATTAAATATTTTTTAACAGTCAAAGCAATTAATTCTCTGAAACAGCCTCCATTCCTGTGGGGTTCAGATTAAAACATTCTACTGAAGCTGATTCGAGAAAAAAAAAAAAAAAGTATTATTACTAGCTCCTGCATTTATTTGATGTCTGACAACTCCTCATACAAAGACATATATTACACTTGACTTCAATGCAGTTCAAAGCAAAATATGTTATATTTTTTCTCGCTTACAGTGGTTTGAATACTCCTCATGCAGATCAAAGCAGAAAAGTTAAATCTTAACTTTGGTCAAACTCAAATTCCAATATATACCCGCAGGCATGTAAACAAGATTTGCTTTGTTTGTGTAATGTACCTTACGCTACATCAAGTTAGAAATCAACCACTCTGGACCAACCGCTGTTGCTGTAGTGAGCTCTCACTTCCTGTCATCCTTCTCATGCCTCTGTGAATGAACTCAGTGATATTTAAGAGCCATGAAGATAAAGGCACATGGGCAAATTGCTAATACCATGAAGCAGTTTACTGGCTGTTGGAGCGCGCTCTCTCTGGGCTTTGATGTACCGACATACAAACCTTTATGGCTGCTGGTGGAGACAACACCGTAGTCAACCCACGCTTCAGGACCCCGAGCTGAACTGTTTGCGCTCTTGCTCGTAAAATCGATGTGTGTAACGAACGTAACAATGAGGCTGCTTTAGCCGAGCTGTCCGAGCTGTCTGTTCCATTCAAATTTGACGGATGAGGAGGTTGTGGAGCCGCAGCCCCGGCTCTCTTGGCTCTACCTGTGCAGGAGAAGCCTCTCCCTCTGATGTCCGTCTGTAAATTGACTTGCCTTTTCAGGCTTTGACCCTGATGTCTGATGTAAGACCCAGACACCCACACATCAAAGGGAGCTGGGGGTGGGAGAATGGATTTCTATTTTGGAAGAAATATTGACTTTAGGCACTAAAGTGATGAGGCGTCCAGCTTTCGTATCCTATGTGATATTACAGAATCTAAAAATTGATTTTTTTTTCTTTAAATAAAACTATCCTAAACCATCATGGGGTAGGTGCGGCGTTTTTGGTTGCCAAAACATGAATTGGATTTGTTTTGCATTATTTGGCAATTTCTCCTGGATGGATATAAGACGGAGCTTGATATGGGCTTAGTTTGTCTTTATATGCTCTGAGCATATAGCTCACTAGAACCAGATGTGAACGATGTTTTTTTCAAGGCTGCAATTAGTGGTTATTTTCATTATGGTGTAATCTTTTTTTCAAATCTGCAAATGAATCCGTATTTTCTTTTAAAGTCTGAAAATCACAGTTTCCCAGAGCTGAATATGACATCGTCAGATTGGATATTTTGTCAGACCAATAGTCCAAAACCCGACCATATTTAATTTACAATGATATATAACAGAAGAAAGCAGCAAATCCTTGCATTTAAGCAGTAGTGGAAGAATTATTAGCACCCTTTGCTTTAGTAAAAGTAGCAATACAACAAAGTAAAAATACTACATTACAAGTTAGTCTTTCATTACAAAATTTACTAAAGTAAAATTACAGAATTATCATCAACAAAACCTACATAAAGTATCAAAATCAAAAGTACTCATCATGCAGAATCGGTCTTGTTTGTATTATATTATTATATATTTGATTACTGGATTGTTATTACTGATGCATTCATTTTTTTTTTATGTAAAATCTTAATCTGCAAAGTATGTTGTGACTATAACTTTCAGATAAATGCAGTAAGGTAAACGTATTATATTTCCCTCTGAAATATAGTGGAGTAAAAGAATAGTCAAGTAAAATAGGCTACCTCAAAATGGTACAACTTTTTCCATCTAATTTTATTACTTGAGTAAGTGTACTTTACCTGGATAAACAAAACCAACCTCCTGCAGGGCTGAATCTATAAATTAATTGAGACACCCTTCAAACTTTTCTCTTCAATGTAGGGACTTTGAGTTTGAGAGGCTGGATCCTGCAGCCCAGTATCAACAAACGGGACCCAGCTGTATAGTCACTAGAGACAGAGGCCACCTGCTGCTTATCCTGCAGGCCCATTCTGCTGCAGCATAAACATACCTGCACTGCTTTGGGACTGGGTCATCAGGGAGAGGCTGAACACACACACACAACCAGTTCTTGCGGCCTACAGGTGCTGATTTAACCGATAGTTTATGTCAGGATTGGCTTTGCTGGATTCCAGTAAAGACGCTGGTGAGGGGAGCCGGTGAGTCACACACACTGCCAGGAAACGCTGAACTGGCAGCCCAGTAGTCTACTCCTTTTTTAATATGCAGTTAGCCAACACTTCATTCTTTACGTGCAAGTCACGGTATATATATATATGTCAACAATTTGACGAAAATTAACGTGCAATGGCTTTACTAAGAAGAGCAATTTTTCATTTTGTCTGAATGTCTGATGAATCACCTGAACCAGTTTATAGAGTAATTAAAAAAAATGGTGAGACTGCAGCCACCACACACACCCACCCACACACCCACACACACACACACACACACACACACACACACACACACACACACACACACACACACACACACACACACACACACACACACACACACACACACATAGAGCTAGACTCGTAGAGGCCCAAAGATAACAGTAAAGCTCCTGATGACGAGGCTTTACTCACACGCACACACACCTAATGGCACTACCAAAGCTCCCGATGATCTTGTTGTGAAAAGTTAGCTGAGACTCTAGAGCCATCTTCAAGGTTCAGTCAGCCGCTGTGCTCAGAGAGGAGTTTGCGGGATGGAAAAGCATTTAAGCTGGATTCACAGTGGGGATCTCCGCAAAGCACGCTCAGAAGACGGCAAAACCAAGTATTATACAGCTTTCTTTGAAGAGTGGGAAATACCAGTTGTTATGTTTCCCCAAAATAAGCAGCAGAGCACACTGTGGGTTTGTACCTTCAATTTTTCTCCTTGTACAAATAAAACTAAACATGGGGGGGAACGCAAACACACACAGCCATGCATGAGCACAGAGGAAAACTCTTTTAGATTCAGGGGCACGCTGTGTACATGAAAAAAGCCTCAGTGATTTACTGTACTTGTACACGCGTACACACACTACACACACATGGCAAACCACTTCCTAACCCTTTACCGCTAACTAGAGTGTAGCAGGGCTGAGAGTTATGTCCCTCCTCTGACTGCTCTTCTCGTAATCGTCGGCTGGCTGCAGCCTCAGCCGTGGCGCTGCCTTGCTCAGGAGCCTCCGGGAAAAAACAGCCAGCCACCTGTGAGGTAGGCTGGCTGGCCTGTTGCCAGAACAGAAAACAGATATGAAAGCTAGTACCTGTGAAGGCGTCACACTCTAGCGCAAAAACCATACACACCAACACTCGCGCACACACACACACAAAAGGAAGGATAATTCCCTTGGCCACATGAAAGCGGGAGGCGGTGGGCAGCGCGCCAGGCAGCGCTACCTGGAGACAAAGGAGCAGCACCTCTGGGGGGGTTTGATGTTCATCTGGGATTCAACATGCTGATGGATCCTGCCTGTGAGGGGGAGAGGCAGATTGTGTGTTTGTGCGTGTGTGTGTACGCAGATGAATATATTTGAGCCTGCGAGCGATGTGTGCTCCCAGCATGCTGCAGCTCCGTAGTCTGCAATTAATCTCTCCGACATCAGGCCTTCCCCCAGAGGGGGCAGATTTCTCTCTGCTGCTACTGATCTCCGCCGCGCAGCGGGCCCGGGGGCGTGTGGGCGGTCTGGGAGCTCACCCAGTCTACTCAGGCAGGAGGGGATCCACCTGAGACATGAGCGACGGCACAGCTCACCTGGCTTGGCAGGGTAGATAGTGTGATGTAAGATTAGTTGTGATCGGCGGCTAATTAAGTGTAAGAAAGCACTTTAAGTAATGTCATGACATGTTTATTTTCCTCATCACTGCCTTCTTTTCATAACACTATTCGTCATTATAACGATCCGTCTTTTAACTGACCTCCTTGGTAAAATACAAGTTTTATTTGTGAACTTTAACTACATTATTGCCATGTGAAAACTTTGTCTTTGCAAAGCATTACTTCTTTTTTTAGGATTGAAGTCAAACAGTGCGGATTTTGCTTTGATGACGATGCATTTTGACATTATCCGATGGGTTTTAAAAAGGCTTTTACGAGCCCCTCCGGAGTCTCAACTCTTCAAATGATCTGACAACATCAGGATTGGAGGCGCAAAGTTTTCAAACATCAGCAGTGAAAGACAAATGAGTACAAATATGAATATAGTTGTAGGTATTTGTACTGTATATATTATCTATTATACTTTGAACATTACACACACACATTTGTATTTGACCTTCAGAATTAAATCATTCTTTGATAAAAATAGAAAGTTGAAATGAGATCGGGCATCACAAGCTCCCAGAGCCCAAATTGACATTGTTTGTCTTGTTAGGAGCTGCAACAATTAGTCAATTAATCGATTTGTTGATTGCCAGAAAATCAATCTGAAACTATTTTGATAATCAACTAATTGTTTAAGTAATTTTTCAAGCAAAAATGCCCCAAAAATTGTGAGAATTTTCTGCTTTTCTTGGTCCTACATTATAATATATTTTATATTATTGGGTTTGGGACTGTCGGTTGGGCAAAACAAGACATTTGATATAGTCACCTTGGGCTTTTGGATATTGTGATGCATATTTTTTCACTGCTTTCTAATGTTCTAAAATAATCGGCCGATGAATCGTTAGTTGCAGCCTTAAGGCCATTACACGCTTTTTTGTGTGTGATTAATCACACGTCAATATATTTTTTAGAACTGTTTTTGTCATGAGTACTCTCACAGAGACAGATCGTGAGTATTACGTGGCGAACAAGGTTGATTTTCTGCGCTTTCGCCCTGCAAATAAAAGCTTCAAACAATCACATTGTGTGGAACGGGTAGTTCCACACGCCTATATTTATGAAACAACAACACGGAGGCTCCGTAGTCTGAACCAGGATGACAGATTTTATTACTCCTTTCAACCAACACAAAGGTAGCACAGACCAGATCCACTCCTTCCATTCTTACCTTTCACAATAAAAGCTCTGGACATATAATATTCACAGGCGAGTATTTCACATTTTCATGTTGTTTATTCGTCTACCGGTGAGTAAAGGCCTTTAGTTTCAAACTGTTCAAACCTCAAAGATTTTAAGTTTACTGTCATAGAAGATGATTAAAACCAGCAAATGTCCATTTAATAAGCTGGAACAAGAGAGTTTCAGGGAAATTTGCTTGAAAAATGCCTTCAATGATAAATTGGTGATCAAAATTGTCACCAAATTTTTTTCTTTATATGTATGAATCTACTAATCTTTCCAGCTCCACTCTTGTTTCCATGGTATGATACAGCTGGTAGCTAAACAGTGACAAGAGCATGTTCACTAAAATCTCAATAATCAACTTTAAACTGGCTAAAAGTCAAGTGATCTGATCTGATCACTCCTCTTTGGTTGAAGGTTTGGAAAGGAAGGATGAGCAGTGATTTTTGCAGAGTTACATAATCTGAACAAGATAATGCTCTGGAAAACAATGCACCTCTCTGCCTCCCGAGCCTCTTGGTTCTGTTCCACATACGGCACAGCTGACTGATAACACCGGTGGAAACGGCGGTGCTGCGGCTTCTGCTGGTGCCAGATAATCCCGTGTTTATGTTTGCATGTGTATACTGAAACATGCACAGTGTCACTCCACATCAGTACAAAGGACCTGTGATGTGCGGATTACCACATAGAAGCCACGCGGCGCTTTTGGTTTCATGCGGTGGGACGACGGTTGGCTGCTGCGCACCACCAGCCTCTGTGCTGTCCTAATGATGTTGTCTGAGCACCGAGGGGTGGGGATGTGAGCGGGGGGAAATGGGGGAGGGGGGATGTGACTTATCTCCACTGCTCCGCAGCATTTCTCTTAATTAAAACTCCTATCTGTGTCTTTGAAGTTCATAATGAGTCAGTTTGGTTACGCGGAGGAACAGGGAGAAAATAAGGCCAGGGCTGATATTTATACTGTTATTTCTCCACCTCCGATTCCTCCTGGTGTTTCGGCACCATATTGAATGTATGTTATTGCGTGTTATGCCAGGGAGCGAGTATGTAACGTGTTGTCGTGGAGTCATTTACATGAAAACAACCTAGAGGAGTGACGATGTAAGAAATGAGGCTGATAAAAAAGAAGCCAGTGCTGCTCATTTTTCATTATAGGATGTGAATGGGTTTAATCTTATCACTGGCTGCTCCTCACAGCTTGTGCTGATCTCTCTCTCTCTCTCTCACTGCACACTCCTGCTTTCACAGGCCTTTCAGATTACAGTCAAATATTACAGCCCGTGACCAATCTCCAATTAACCAAATGTTGTAGGGGTATAGTATCACCCGTGGCTCCTTTCATGCTCCTTTAACGCCTTTTCAAGGGGCTTGAATATTTTTCACTTCTGTACTATGAAATATCATTCTGTTAAAGCCTCCTTACTCTTCCGCACGACACCAATGGAAGCTTAACCTAAATAAATCAGTCTTCCTGTAATGTATTCCTAAATCAGCTTGGAATTAATTGAACCCTTAAAATTGTATTCCAATCAAGTAAATTACCACAGCATCCCAGTTTTGAAAGGCTGACCAAGGAATTTGAGTCTGTCGAATTTTCGTCACAAACTACCAGGCATTATCGAGCGTTAAACGGGCTGATCTTTTGAATACACGCGTTTCGCTGGTTTACATGCATCTCCTTTGTGTGCGTTTTGCGTGCTTTGTCAATGGTCGCCATGGCGTTTACCTTTCTCTCATGCTTATGCTTCACCATCGTGTCCATATGCTGTCAGTGTTTTAAAGCAGATAGGAAAATAATTAGAGGCTGAACATTATGAGTAGAATAAATCAAAGAGAAGCAGGCGGGACCAGCCACGACAACGAGATGCAAACTGCTTTGCCAACATTGGCGTTGATGAACAGATTGAAGTCTCTCCGGCTGGGAGACTATAAATGTTTTTACAGTGTGTGCTGTGATTTGTTGACCTCCATGAATCTTAATTTGCAAGCAAACACAAGTCTCTTTCTTGCAGTCTGATTTTTCCTCGAGTGCTTTTCTTTCTTTTTTTTTGCTCACCGTGAGATGACCTGAAGACTTTCTTTATTCCTTCACTTCTCTCTTAGACTCCAGTTGCTCAAAGCTGGCATCTTCTCTGTTTTCTTCCAAAGCAAAAGAAATCAGTACCTTCATTTCCCAGATACACTGAAGCTCCAGATAGCATGTTATTTATTTCTCCTTCTTTTCCTTGAGTCGAGAGAGAACTTCAAACGAACGCCCAGATAGTGTGAAGCACGTTTGATGTCACCAGGGACAAATATTGCAGCTGAGACTGATGTAAAGTTTGGAGAAGGTGCCGTGAAAAGCTCAATATGAGAGACACTATATATACTGTACATCATATACAGCAGAATTGTGTCTTTGTGTTGTGAAATGAGTTTAGATTCAATTTATAATATCTTTGAATTGACCTTTGAAACAAGCTTTTGTCTGTTTTTGTGAGTCACCACGTCAGCAGTGACAAACAGCTGCTGTAGTCAGAAATGAGACTGACTGGTGCTGTGTTGCTCTATAGAGACTAATGACTGTGGGAATGAAAGCTGTGAGAGTGTTTTTGGCTTTCTGGCAATAGGTTTCCTGTTTGAACCACCATAAAATACAGTTCTGCGGCTTTTAATTTAATTGTTTTCCATGACTTTTTCTCTGCTTCAAAGGCAGATTTGATCAGTTGCAACCGCTGCAGTTTCATATTTCAATTCTTGAACTGATAATTCGACGTCATGGTGCTGTAAATCTACAACAGGCTGTGAACACCATGTGTAGACTGTTTTAATTACTGCTAATCAAGCTCTGACTCAGGAAATTAAACACACACTTTACAAGGCTTTTAAAGCTGATATATTCTTGCAAACATAATTTCTCCTTCAAGCAGTATTCAAATGTTTTTTGTCCACTTGGGGGCAGCAGAACAAGCTGTAAACGCAACATTGACATATTATCACCTTATTAAGTTATTCTGGCAAATGTGCTAGCAAGCAATTGCCTATTTATACATTTCACAGAATATTAGTAGCATTTATATGGACTCATGTTTCTGGCCACTTCATGAATACAAGTCTAATATTCATTCTCCATTTAGATCTGTTTTTGGTCTTCACCAACACCTGAGCAAAATATGTGGTTCTTTAGCTGCTGAATGCTTGACTGTGTGTTCACCAGCTAGTTGCATGTTTTGTCGGTCTGCTGTTTAGGTGCTCTGCAGGTAACATTCAGTGAGTTTTTAGTGCTTTTTCACTGAAAACAACACTAATGTATGAGAGCGGTGAGAGTGAACCAATAAGACGCAGCTGACACGTAACAATAACTTCTTTCTCCACAGTAGGGATGTTAATAATTAACCGTTTAACCTTTAACCAACATTAAGCATTTTATTCATTAACGCTATTGGTTAAACGGTTCAAATAAATATTAATAATGAATTAAAAAGCTGAGAAAAACTCAGAGGAGCGGCTCGTCTCTTTAAGGAGAAAAGCTGATCCACCTTAAGAGGCCATCTTGTCGGTTAACGGTTAATAATCGGTTAACAAGGGTCGGTTATCGGTTAAGAATTTGTTTATTTGGTTAAGAATATCTTGTTCCATTGATAGACTTTCAATTATTAATTCCCATTAATTGTAGTATAACATACTAAAGTCCCTTTCACACATGAAGTCTATCCCTGAAATGTTCAGGAACATTTCCTGCATGAGGTCGTGTGTGAATGAGAGCAGGAAATGATATTCAGAGAAATCTGTACCACCAATTTCCCACCTCCAGACCTAGTAACATTTCAGGAAAAATGCCGGTACGTTTGTGTTGTGAATGAAACGTTGCAGGGACAAGCATGTGAGCGAACAAACCAATCGCAAGACTCCGCCGATGACGTATTTGATTCTGCAACTTGTTTCTGGTTTAGTTTTTACGCCGATGCTTTCGCAGATGATTTGATAACCAACAAGCAACACAAGTTATTTTGTCTGCAAACAAGCTTCTATTTTCAAGAGGCACCGGACAAATTCAGCTCCTCGATGTTCCTGAAAATAATAAGAGGCATATTCCGCCACGTACACGCAACATGCAGCCTTGCCTCATCTTCTTCTTTTCTGTTGAGTTTTTATGGCGGTTGGCATCCAGAAGTATCTGCTGGACCGTCCCTTGCCCCGTCTATTTCGGCATTGCCATTGCATGTGTGAAAAGACGGAAATGTTCCTGAATGTAGTGCATGTGTGAATAGTGAAAATCATTAGTGGAAAGTTTATCCCAGTCATTTAATGGGAATTATGTGTGAAAGAGGCTTTTACTCAGCAGCACAGCTGAGCTTGCAAAAATTTAAAATTAGTCTTTCTGTGCAATTATAATTTAGGGGCAAGCATACAATTCAACAAATATGGAAAATTAAGTTTCCAATAATGTGTTTGTATTTACTTTTGTTTAAATTGATTTAACTGACTTTTAGCTGTTTCAATTCAATTCTTCTGGAAATCAACTACTTATTTACTCTTCACAACTGCAACTACACGCATTTCTTTGTTCCTCCTAAAATCTAAATAAGATACCTGGTTTTTCTACGTGTGCTGTCTCAGAACATAGTCTCTATTATCCTCATATTTTGTCGAACTGTCTTAGGAAATTATTAAGAAATTGCAAAACCCGTAAAATAAAAGGTTGCTCAATAAAGTGATTGGGCCAAAAAAAAAAAAAAAAAAAGCTGACAGACGTTAAAATGCTCCGTAGCGATTCGTCCCTATGAGCGACACATTGCACATAGTCATTTAAGCCATTACTAAGATAAAATATTGATTAGCAGCTGTGAATCTTTAATATTATCAACCTTAAGCTCAAAATACGAGGAAAAAATGCAGGATCAGAAGGAAGCGGTGTTGATGTGTTTATCGTTGATATCTCAAAAGGCCAGTGCTCCAGCCGATACCAGATTTTCCAGCACCTCCATTACTGGCACACACAGCCCAGGGCCTGAAATTGCCTTTCTGTGTCCAGAGGCAGAATTCACTGGAGCATCTTGAGAAAATGCATCTGCAAGGACACAGAAGTCCTCTTCAGGTCTGAACCTTTGATCCTTAAGAGACCCCCACCTTCCTTTTACCCCTTAGGTACAGGCATCAGTGTAATTGAAGATCATTACCAACCCACAATGCAACCCTCTCAGCGACCGTCTCCATAATGGAAATGAATTGTGTGGCGCAGAGCAGCTCACAACGGCAGAAAATGGAAGCCAAGAGGTAGAAGGAGCAAGGGACATATTCCAAATTGAAATGAAGTGGAAATACCCTGTCCGTGGTGCCATTGGTTAGCCAAGGAGCCGAAACGAGCAAGATTACTGGCTTACATTTGTAGCTCCTCAGTGTTTTTGTTTTGTTTCGCTGAAGTGGGGTGGTATAGGGGGGCTGTGTGTGCACTTCAAAAGAATTTGCAACAAACCTAATTCATCTGAAGCGTAGGATGAGCTGGTAAGAAAGATGAAAGATGAAAGTGAGTTGGCATGGAAACAGAAAGCACATCAGCGCTCGCTGGCACACAAAAGGGCTGCCTGTGTTGCATGTTGCATTTCTGCGGGAAGGGATCCAGAGAGGCTTCAAGTGCTATCGTGACCTTACAAACAAAATTAGCCAATTATGACTAACTAGGGTGCTCAATTTCCACTTTTTTATGAGACCGTGCTTATCATGTTCTTCTCTATTTTTACATATAATCTGGGGCATAGAATCAACATTTTTGTTACACACCTTCGAGTATATTTCCTCCACGCTTGGTACGTCGGAGTTTTGCTGATCAACGTGAGAGCACATTCAAGATTTCCAAAACACCTATAAAGCTTATTTCGTCTCTGTTACACGCTTTCTTTCAACCCCTTGGCTGTCCCCATCGCTGTTGCTATCACTTTTCATCTTATCGTAGACGCAGGTGAAGTATTAATTGGCGAGTAGTTAGAGCCCATATATCTTTCTTTGCCATTTGATCTCAGGTAGGGGAATTCCACAAGTTGCTACCGCGCAGACCTCGAGTGCTGCTGTTGCTGCCACTGCACACACACACACACACATATACAGACACATGCACGCGCGGCGCGTAACACAAAAACACAAGAAAAGTCAACAGAACATAAAGAACTGTGAAAGAGAAAGTTTTTCTGCAAACTACAGCAGCATTCACAGAACAAACACAGCCTAAGTAAGGGGAAAAAACAAACATTAAAGCAGACAATCATTTCCAGAAAAGCAAACATTGTACAACGCTGTTGCCCCTAAACATTTGCGGTCAGAACATTTGAAACAAAGCCTCTAAAACAGGTAAACCGCCAGGACACCGTGTTTACCATTTCATGTTCTCCCTCCGCAGAGGAGTTTGATCTTTTTCTCCTGTATATCCCGCAGTGTCACAAACACAATGCGGTGTCTCGTAGCTTCAAAGGCCCATCGGTGACAGGTTCGGGGGGAAAAGATCAAATATTCAAGACACAGAATGGAAATTTAAATGAAATACAGTGGAAATAGGAAAATAACTGCTTGTGTCACTTGTGACGGGGACTCGCTGCAGAGGAAAAACCTTTGGGCTCTCCTTTGTGTCGTGTTTTATTTTTATGGTGGTGACGGTCGCTGTTTTTTCTTGAATTTGCTTGCACAGAGAGTTTCACCCTTAAAACGAGTTCTTTGTTTGACAGTCAGACAAACAGACAGACAAACTGAGAGTCTGATTTTAATTATTACTTCCATCTAAAAACCTTTTTCAACCCTTTATTAGACTCACTCCTCGGCTGTATAGCCAACTTTTTGTGTGAAAGATCGCGGGCTTGTTTTGCCCTTAATTAAAACTTTTCAGTTTGTTGCTTGTTATGGCACCAAATGTTCTCATCATATCATCATATTAACTGGCAATCCTCTCTTGGCTCACTTTTTGCTCGCTGCACACATCAACAAAATATCCCTCTGGGCCTCCGCGGCACGCCCAGCGAAGAGCTAATTGAATTAAACTGCATTAATATGACTTACTGTATGTCCTTCCAACCAAAGACGAACATCGCTCTCTAATGCCCTCATGTTTATGATTATGGGGGATATTGATTCCAGCGCTTTAAAGAGCCGTGCGTTTTATCACATCATCCAAACAGCTGGTTGCTTGTTTACAGCAAAACCCCCGTCTAAACCGTCAACGCAGATAGCGAAAACACATGCAAAATTCCCTCAGCAATTTGAATACCGACAAACACCCCTTTTGACTCTTTCTACGCGCTTTGCGAAGGAAGCAACTTAATCTCTCTCCTCTCAGAGGCGAGCCGGGCTGTCAGCTGAAACCTGGGCGGGCTGTGAACCGATTGCTAGATGAGTGTTTTATCAATATAACAACGATAATAACGGGGCTGACCTCGTGCAGCCTCCGAAGACAAACTTCACAGAGGGAAGAGGAGCTCCCTCCACTTCTGTCAAGTGTGTGAAGAGGTGGAGGGCTTTACTGGATTATTGGGATCCCTGCCTGGCTGGCGCACGCAAGGGAGCGTCTGCGCTGAAAGTCTAGGATATAAGGAGGATCCGTCGCTGCCATCATTGTTTCCCTGATGTCACTTTTCTTGTACTTTTTGAATTTAAATGTGAGCATCATTGGTCGCAAGTTTGCTGAAGATCTTCATGATGTTTCTTGGCAAATCAAACATCACAATCGTCACACCAAACACCAGGATTATATTAAATTACCTCCACTTTTTCTCATGCCGTCCCACTTGTTCTCCTCGTCCCCGTACTGCGCCATATCATTCCTTCTCCCCCCTTACATTTTGTGCATGTGTGTGGATGCATCTGAAATGTGAGCGACTGCTCCAGCAGAGTAGAAAGCGGAAGGGAGACCAGCCGGCACATGTTGAAAGGCATGGCTGCTCTTTAATGTGGCTCCAGCTTGGGAGTCCTGGGCCTAATGAGGTGCTGTGGAGCTCCGCTGCTCCATCTCACATCGCCTACACAAAAGCAGCCCACATACTGCCACCGTTTCACCATTCAGGATCATTAAGGAGATGCTCCCAAATTCCTCTAGGGACCCTGAAAGAAAAGAAATGAAAAAAAACCCCTCATGATTGGCACACAGTTTGGGTGAGAAGTACGCTCCAGTCGCCAGCAGCCACGCCCCACAGCCAGCGCACACACATTCAGTCAGAGCAGACTTATTCTTGACCAACACTGTGCAGCAACTGCAGCATCTGTCTAAGTAAAGACAGATGCTGCAGTGAGGTGAACGATGCCATCTGTGGCGTCGTTCACCTCACTAAAGTTTAATATAAGATCAGGGACGGGTGTAATTTGAATTTGATAAATTGTGCTTCGGATTCTCTTCTGCTTATTGATTGCGGTTCTTTCTGATTCTCGGCCTGTTATTTGAGTAAGAAATGAAACCAAAGTTTGTTGAGCAACCATAAAACATAATTTGTCATAAATGGGCAAATGTTGTGTGATTCTTTCGCTGAAAGGGTAAAGGAAAACTTTAATATTCTCTACCCAAATGCTTAAGTTGAATATTCAGTTTTTTACATGTTTAACTTGAGTTATCATCAGCTAATTCTGGAGCATTATGACTACTAGGGGCTGTAACTAATGATTTATTTAATTATCAATTAATATGGCTATTATTTTCTCAATTAATCAATTCAAGTCAAGGTGTCTCCAAATTGCTTGTTTTGTCCTACAAACCATCCAAACCAAGAGAAATCCACTTCACTTTCTCATAAGATAAAGAAATGCAGCAAATCCTAACAGATGAGAAGGTGAAACTGGAGAATGATGAATGACTTAAACAATTTAACAATTATCAAAATAGTTGATGAATAATTTTCTGTCAAGGAGTAATCAATCAGTCGAACCAATCGGTTTAGCTCTAATGACTCAGCTGTATTTTAACACCATGCTGTAGGAAATGCTTTGTCATGTGAGACGGACTTCTTTGAGAGCAATTGCTTTTGCACAATGTTTCTATTTTTCTGTATCTCGACTTTTGTGCTCCCGTCTGCAATAATATAACACATTCATAAGCAGTGATGTAGATAATAGCACAGCAGGTCCAAATGTTGCTTTCAGGAATCAATAAGCGTGCTCCATAATGAATCCCTGGTTGTTATACATTTTGGAACAGATTCTGGTTCAGAAGCGTTTATAGATACCCGACCCAATGCAGACACATTCATAGCCTTTGTTTTGAAGTCATAAATGTACTATATAGATGATTATGTGAGGATCACACACATAATGATCAGTAAGATTATCCAGCCAAATTCGAACTGCTCGTTGACATAAACTGATCTGATCTCATGAGGCTTGAGCGGTCCGCTGTGTAGTTCACAAACTTCTAAATGAAGAAGCGAAAGTCTGGACAGTTGGAAGTCTACACGTCTCACAACAACAGACTGTCATCTTTTCCTGGCCTGTAACATTATGGATAATGTAGTCTTTTATACAGCACAATACATTTAGACTCATCTGTGCATTCTGTTTCCGTTACTTGATGTGTAAATGACAATAGAATACCCTATATGGTGTTTTACTCTAAACTAAACAGCTTCCCTTGAACTGTTTTCTATATCTTAGCAATTATTGTTTTCACTTGAACATGTATCACATTAAATTCACAGCTGTCAGTAGTAAGACATGATAACACTCATTAATACTGTACATTGAGTGGACCAAGCAGCTTTCAGTAAAGCTGGAGGCTTCTTACTACTAAAACTAACTTTTTAATGTAACATTTCCACTGGGGGGGGGGCGGGGAAAAACTGGTACAGCATAATGTCGCAATATGTTGCACGCCAAAACACGAACGTCAAGTATCAATCTTTTATTATATTAACATTGCAAATACAAAGTAGACTCTAATAGAAACTGTTCAGTTTGTCAGGTGCATGATGCAACATTTATGTTTTTATGACAGTGTTGGTCATTCTGTCTGCTTGACTGACCGTCACATTTTTCTTTTTTTAAGTGAGATGAAGGGACAGCATCATTTTTTTTTTTTTTTATTCCCACCCTTAATTTCCAGCTCACCTTTATGTCAGTCATTTGGCAATTTGCGCTCCAGGATTAGATTTCAGATTACAGAACCTGTCTAGATGCTGGGTCGTGAATATCAAACATTGTTAGGTAGATACAGTATCAGCAGATCAGGGCTGCGTTTCCTAAATAGGAATGGGGGGGTCACTGAAATTAACATATGAAATGTCCTAAATTTTGTGTAGCTGTATATTTACTACATTTTCAAAAAGGAGGTTGCACGTTTGAATCCCTGGCATTTCAAAACTCAGATTGGTAACCCTAGTTTTGAGGTTGCTGGTTTTGGTTTTAAAAGATTTCCACAAATGTGTAGATGTAGCTACACATTTTAGTGGTAACTACAAATCCTTAGTGAGACTTTTTTTGATTAAGTTCTCACAAAAAAAACAGAAAAAAACAGAAAAGAACTCCACTTTCTTGCTTTATAATATAAGTCTAAAATAAGTAATGATTGCACCATCAACACTGTATAACTTAACAGTATCTTGATAACAACTGCAGTTCCAACATCAAAGTCTGGCAATGGAAAAAGTAGAAATTCCTGAGCAGGAAATATTGGTGCGGTTATGTGTATGTCTGTATATGCATGTGATGTTGCTGCTGGTGCTGGTGCTGTGTGACAGTGGCATACCGCCCAACGAACAGGATGAATAATCCCCAACACCATCAAAGGATCCTCAAGTAGGGAGCTCAGGCCATGACAGCGGCACATACAGCGAGTCTCCTAGCATGTCTCATACCCCCTGGGGACAGCAGAGGCCGAGGAGAAAGGGGAGAGAAATAGAGGAATGGGGAAAATGACGGGAGAAGAGAAGGGGAAGGAGCCGAGAGGGGAAATTGGAAAAGGGAGAGAAAAGTGGAGAAAAGCAAAAAAAAAAGAGAGGAGAGTTTGTGGTTGAGGAGAAGAGATAATGTGAGCTGCAGTAAGTTCAAGAGCATTTAAGAACTGTTCCTTTGGGTGATGGAGATAAAGTGTAGTCGTGGTGTGTCCCAGCCTCGGGGAGCCGGGATATAACATGTAGTGTTGACTTGTCACTCTGACGGATGACCAGCTTAAATCATGCCTCATTTTTTTTTTTTTTTAGAGCTGCAACAATTAATTGATTAGTTGTCAACTATTAGATTAATTGGCAACTATTTTGATAGTCGATTATTTGGTTGAGTAATTTTTTAAAAGTCAAAATTCTCTGATTCCAGCCTCTTAAATGGGAATATTTTCTGGTTTCTTTACTCCTCTGTGACAGTACTACGACATTTTTCACACTAATCTTTAATTAATTGAAGAATAATTGACAGATTAATCGACAATGAAATTAATTGTTAGGCTCAGCTTTTTTTAGGAAAAGCTTTGGAGTGAGCAGTGCCAAAAGAAACAAAATATTCACTAAAAAATAATTTTACGGAGACCCGAAACATGTTATTTCTTTAAAATTGTGTTTGCACATATGATTAACTTGTGCACAAAAGATATTGGTAGATAACTTGTGCACACAATGCGTGCACAAGACAAGAGTGTTTGCACACAACTAATTATCTTGTGTGCACACGATTTAAACAAAGCCCTTTTTCAGGACTTTGGGTTACAATTACCTGAACTTGCTTATTCAAAAATAAAGAAACAAAAAAAAAACGGCTCCCCACTCCTTTCAGACAATACTGCTACTGGATTTTGCAAAGTTTACAATTGACAAAATGTTCTATTTACAACTATACTTACACAAAATTATAGGTTATAGCCTCATGCAGTCTGAAACAAACACCAGAACTACACAAGCATTCAATTTCACAGTTAGCAATGTCCATCAGAAGTGGTTTACAAAATAAGAGGTGACATTTAGCTGTGAAGTTAATTTGATTTTTATAGGCCAAAAAAAATCACACATTCGTCTCAGACGGATTTACAATCTGGACAGCGAATGACACCCTCTACCCGTTGACACTTGATTCAATTAATAAAGAAAAACTCCACAAAAAACTTTAAAGGAAAAAAGGGAGAAATGGAGGAGCAACAGCAGAGGGAACCCTCTTCCAGAGTAGACCGACATGCACATGCAATATTACAGAGTAGACAGTACTGTATATGCCAGATTTATGGCCAGTGAAAGAAACATCATTGATCTGAGGCCTTTGGTAATTTCCTCTACGATAGGCTGCATGTCATGGTCAAACAATCTGATCTAAACTGTGTGATAGTAAAAGAGAAAAGGGCTACTAAGGACCAATATAACAGAATACATTTCCACTGTGTGCATGTTTTGTCATCACGCTTGTTCTCTGTGTCTTTTTGTCCCAACTCTTATATTAATAATTATCACATCTTTTCTTTATGACGTCCAAATCTCTGTAAGCTTCAAACTCTCTCCTCTCCTCTCCTCTCCTCTCCTCTCCTCTCCTCTCCTCTCCTCTCCTCTCCTCTCCTCTCCTCTCCTCTCCTCTCCTCTCCTCTCCTCTCCTCTCCTCTCCTCTCCTCTCCTCTCCTCTCCTCTCCTCTCCTCTCCTTTCCTCTCCTCTCCTCTCCTCTCCTCTCCTCTCCTCTCCTCTCCTCTCATCTCCTCTCCTCTCCTCTCCTCTCCTCTCCTCTCCTCTCCTCTCCTCTTGGCATCAGTGCGTTTCTGGCCCGTCTGACAGGGAAATACAGTAGATCACAGCTGGCTCGATGCCCACTGATAGAGCGGCTCCCCAGTGTCCTCACACCACCGCCTCAGATCCCGAGCCAATTCTCCCGCCCCGCCTCGTAGGTCAACCTTGGCTGCTCTCTACACCCTCGCACTCCGTCCCCTGAGCCGATGCCCAACCCACCACCCGTGGCACAGACACTCCCGCCTTTCCCTGCCAGCTTTTTACACAAACCAAAGAAGACACAATGCAGTGTTTTTGTTAAGAGATGGACGTGTAATTAACCTCGGACCATGGGTGTTTTTACTCCGTGTCAAGACTCGTGGAGAAGTGCGGAAGGCAGTTTAACTAACAGGAATGTTAGCAGTGTGTGTGTGTGTGTGTGGGTTAGGGAGAGGGGGGTAAATTAATGAAAAAGACGTCCATTAACCTTTGTGACTAGCTGGCTGCCTGGGCTTCTGGATGGATCTCAGCATTGTAAACTGCAGACAGCACGATTTGTATCATGCATGTTTATACTTAGTGCTGCAGGAAATTAATATATCTATTTTGATAGTCATTTTTCAAGCCAAACATTCCCTTGTTCCAGCTCTTCAATTGTGAGATTTACTCCATTTCTCTCTTATAGAAAACTGAATCTCTTTGGGTTTTGGACTGTTGGTCAGACAAAATAATACCTTTTTCCACCAAAATTAGCACGTTAAGTTTTTTAAACACAAGAAAACAGCTTAAAATAGGCGATAGACTCCTTTCCTATTACGAGTATACCGTCCCGTTGCACTGGCCTTTCTGGGTTTTTTCCTGGTCAACGTCACGGCCGCACTGGCCGACACTGGAAGCAGGGTTAGTAAACAGTGAAACTGTTACGGTGGTTACTACTTTTTTTTTAATATCGGTTACTTATTCAGCCTCTCTGTCAAACTCTCAAACCAGAGTTGGTGATTGTTGGAACAATGGAAAGACTAACAAAGTAGGTTTTATTTTGTTTCTGAATGAAGTGTGTTTGACGGCGATCAGCAAGGTGAAATGACTGTTTTCTGACTGGAGTCTGGTGGCTTTGAGGAGAGCATATTAATCGTATGTTTTTTATGGATTACAATAATTACCCAAATCCCTGTTGATTTTATTTATTATATATTCACTTTGTGTGTCACATAGCATCACTCCGGAAAACTTTTGTCCATTTGGAGTAAAATAGGAAGTAGTTTGATGTCGATATTTAGCCACAAAGTCCACGGAGGGAGGAGTTTGAGATGGATAGATGGGTCAACAAAACAACGAACACAGGAGGCTGCAGTTAGTTTCCTGTTTCTACCTTCCACGTTTGTTCCTTGACATTTAACCAAGCATTGTATCAATGACAATGAATGTACCCTAACTTAAATGAAGTAGTAATTTTAACCCAAACCTAACTCTCACTAAGCTGTTTTTGTACCCAAACCTTACACACAGCTGTGTGAGATCAGAAAATGGTTTTGTTTTTGAAACAGTGATTTGTCATGGTTTTGGATCAGAAAACGTTTATGTGAGGGCATGGACAAATTACTTATTTTGTGATTTAATTTAGAAGACTTTTATGGGCATATGTCATTATTTTCTGACATTTCATCGACAAAATGTCTGGCCAACTAATCAATAATTAAAATAATAGTTAGTTGCAGCCCCATTTATACTGTATCTAGGAACAAAAACACATTACACCCACGGTTCTTCTTTACCTTTGCTTACTAAGAGGCCTGCGAATCGTCTGAGAAGGTGTTGCAGTTAAATTTAGATTTGCACAGTCATACGGCTCAAACGCTGCTTCTAATATAAAGATAGTTCTCGTCACATGACCCTCTAAGCCGTCCCTCCCCCACTGCGCCAGTTCTGTGACATTGTTCATCAGCAATTACATAAAGCCCTTACAGCCGCTGTCAATGTTAGGCAGCATCTATTCACATGCAGATGTTACTAAATCCTCTTCTTGCTTTTTTCCGGGGATGGCTCATTTTGTTTTGGCGCCCCCCGCCCCCTCCCACAGCTCCCTGTCCTTCTGTGTGCGTGTCTTCTTATTTGTGTTTATAGCCAACAAAAAAAAAGGAGGTTAAGCCTGAATGTGGATGGTACAGAAATGTTAATTGGTTGCATGGTCTGTGTAATCAACCCCTGCACGCTCTGGGTGACTGTATAGATGACGACTGATAAATATTTTATTGTAGGCGTGTAGCTGTATGTACAGCATCCCCCCATCCGCTCTATGTCGCCTCCCTTTTTTAAAAAATAAATCAAACAATAGGCCTGATGTTTTTTCTCTGCGCTCATCCATTTCTCCCTCTTTCCCTTCTCCTTCTCTGCCTTCCCGTCTTTAAAAAAGAGACTCACAGCTGCCCTATCAGCAGGGGCTCCCTTTCATCATACGCCGAATCCATTGCTCACCATTTTTCTTCTTTCATCACCCTCACAATAAGTCAGGAATCATGGCGACATTACGCAACGCGCTGTAACACCATTACCTCACTGTCACATTTTAGCGTCGGCGCGAAGGCGGGTACAGTGTCTTCCAACACCGCAATCCAACAAATCCAAATGTCCCCTCGCACGAGAGAGACACGCTGTGACTTCCTCCCTCTGCCAGACAACCAAAGTCACACTGTGGCTGGTTTGGCCATCTCTAATTATTTCATGCCCCTTGGTTCTGCGTGTACAGGATGACACGGCATCGTGTTGGAGAAGAATGAGGAAGATTGACAGCCAGGCTCCATCCCACAGGAACTCATTAGGCTTCCTGACTAAAAGCTAGTGGGCACGCTCATGCTGCTCTTGCCTCCTTCTTCCTTTGGTTCTCCTTTTAGTCTTACATTCAGTAAGTTGGAAAAAGAAATGCCTGAACTCAGCTGCAAGCAGAGAGTGAACTTACTGTGCTCTTATCTCATCTGATCTGAGGATCAGCTCAGAATAAAAAATATATATTTTGGGCTCCGCGCTCTTTCATTTTGAGTTTCTTTTTCTCTGTGAGGTTTTCTCTGTGAGGTTTTCTCTGCTCGTCTCAGCCCCTATGACTCTTTTGCATTTCGGTTTTAGAGTGTTCTCCCTCTTGCTCGCTGTCTCTCGCGTTCTCTTTCTATTTCTCTTTGGCCCTCTTTTCTCTCCCTCTCCCGGGGTGATACAAGGCAGTGGTGCGGGTTCTAAGAAGCTCTTGAAGTGTTGGCTCCTCTGAGAGCACTTTAAAAGGCCATTTCATCATGTTCATGAAGCAGCACTTGAGACCAAGTTCAAATATGACTTATGTGAAACTAGCATAAACTCCCTGGAAAGTTTTGTTGCACCCTTATAGTTACATACCACTTTTTCTGTGTTGTGGATGTCAGCTCTTGCTGCTTGTTTGTAGTCCTGCAGTTGGTTATCTTCAGATCTCCGTGCATGCACATAATGTTTCTAGTTCAAGGAAAAGGAAAAGTGAGTCACTGGATGCTGATGGGCATTAATTATGTTGAATTGTAACCCAGATCTGAGCTTTTCGGTTTCAAGAACTATTGAATTGCAGGCCTCAAACACCACATTTCCTCACCAAAATTGCTACCGCAGAGTGTGGGGTGCAAAGACACCTACTTTTAGTCATTCAGAGTCCAGACTTCACTGGGTTTTGTGGAGTGGCAATTATGACATGCCAATTAGACAGAGATAGAAAGATGGATGTGCAGCTCTCCGGTTTCTAATCCGCTCCCAAACTGGGAAATCTACAGACCGAGTGCATCAGATTTGGTTCACTCACTGCCCTTCATTTAACACATCTGTTAAAGGCACTATGTACAGATGGGCACACACACGGATAATAGGGAAGGGGAGGGTAAGAGTCTAAATTGTTGACTTATCTAAAATGTATTAAAATACATTTCACAACCTCTTGAAAAGCACTATTTGAGTTGCATTTAGCCAAGTTGATTTGATTTTTTTTTCAGGTCTCCAATATTGTTAATTTAAATTTCCATAAAGCTTTTACCAAAATTAAATATGGTGTATTTTCCATCTGTCACAATTTGAATCTAAAGCGCAGATTTTACTTCATGCATCTGCATATCTGTGAACGCCCGTGTTACATATTTTTCGTCATCTGTCCATGTCTGCAAGGGTCTGGGACTACATATGCTGAGAAATGTGTGAACACATCCTTGGCACTCACACCGCTCTCATCACCCTTGCAGCAGATACAGAGCAACATTAGCACTCATTTGTAGTCGTGTTTCTGGCCACGTAGCGAATGCTCGGACTTCTTTGAGCTCTGTTTTTGGTCTCTACCGACTCCAGAGGGGAATATCTGTTTCTTCAGCTGCTAAATGCTCCACTATGTTCACCAGCTAGTCGCTCACTGTGACTGTCCGTCATTTGGTGCTGGGCAGGTAGTGCACAGTGCAGCTTTTTGCTAAAACAGTTGCACCTCATGGATGTATATAGAGAACTGGATACAGCATCGGATGCGGGGCCCCGTTCATTCCTATGAAAGTTGCTCCCTGGTGCATGAAGCAAAAAAGTTTGACTTCCGAGTATAAAATTACCTGCATCATTCGGTTATCTTCCGCATCCATTGGGCCCATAGAGCAAGCACAGTACTGTTTCGTTTAACCCCGCCTCCCAGCCCTCAGTCCAGCCTCGGTCTGGGTCTCATTCACATGAACGGAGGGAAAAAAATAACTATGGGTTGTAGGACCTAATGATTTAAATAAGGGCTATTCAAGTGTTTGTACTGGGAAATTGATTTACCTAAAAAAGGATTAGCCGCTGATTTACAGACGTCTCTTTCCCAATGTAAGTTTATGGGAAAAAGTCTTTTTTGGGTCCAATGGCGTTACATGACGGACACAGAAGTTGTAATTCCACCATTTGGCCACTATGACAAATTCGCTTCAAAGCCCGGCTCTCTCTCTGGGGGCCTGCTGCACCTGAAAACAATGCTGATGAGAGCGATGTGAGTGAACCAAAACAGTAAAGTTGTGAGTCGGAAAATAAAACAATGAAGCGAAAGAGGTCGAGACGCTCTGTAGAGCTGCAGAGTTGAGTGATAATTCTCCGTGTTCATCACTATGAGTGACCCCTTTCACAAAAACATAGATAATAGCTACTGTACATATTAAATTTAATTTAATATGTTTTGTTTTAGTACAAAGTATTGTTGAATAAAAGCAAAATGATCTGAACGTGTTTTATTGTGACTTTAAATTAGTTATTCCTCCAGTCTGAGCAAAAATTCTGTTTGACTATATTGTTTAATTAATGAATTAATTTACCACTATCATGATGCGCACACATCGTCTTGTCTGAATAGATGCAATCCATATTATTTAAACTGAATTTGTGTTGTTTGAATTTACATTGACCCAGCTCCGTTCACCAAAGCTGTTTGCTGTTTTCTGTCTTCCAATTAGCTTCCAAACACATCTGAGCAAGTTCCCATTTGAACTCATACAATTCAATGTAGACAATTACTCCTTCTACTCGCTGTGTAGCACCAAGGCTTTAAGGCTCAACAGCTTGTTGTGGGAGCCGGGGTAAATACGGTGCTGTTTGAGGAAATGTTGATGGTGAAATCATGCCGTTTCATCTGCGATTAACATTATTTACAACATTGTTTGGCCTGGGTTTATCAGTAAGATATTAATGATGGATTTTAGGGGGCCATAAACACAATCTTTTTGTTGGTGCCAAGCCAGTGGTTAAATATAAATTAAGAAGAAAGCAGAAGATTAATAGGGTCTGTATCACTCTCAAATCCCCGTTGCTTTATGTTCTGTTTGATGTCTCAAGTGAGGAGCTCACTCACACTCAAATCAAAGACCTGTCGTCTTGGTTGCAGTAAGAACAGATAATATCATGGTGCGGGACTTTGGGTGTAGTTTTTAAGCCTTTAGGAAACTGTAGTTCCCACTGTTGCTCACTTCCTGCTGACCAACATCTTTACACCACTTATTGATCGTCATTAGGGACCAGTGAACAGTCTCATGGGATTTTGAGCAAACAGACGAGACCTTTCCAACTGACGGGACTCTTCTGTCATCTTCTATGGTGAAATTCAGTAAAACACAACAGTGATGTATGCAAACAGGAACCTTCTTAAATCATAACACTTTTGATATTGTATTTCTTAAAATACTACATATCACTTAATTAAAGGGACTGTTTGTAGGAATCAGAAATGCTTGTTAACAGCGACACCTGTGGCCGTTAAGTCAACGAAAGTCAGCGTCGGGTTTGCGCTTCCTCGCTCTAAATAGACATGAACGAGCATCGCTCAAAACAGTGAGGCGACACACGTCAGCTAAAACCACAATATCACTCTATATTTCACCTGCTTGGCAGTAATGTTAGCTGACCAGACAAAGGTCTCTCCATGAATCACTGCTGATCCTAGTGTTGGCTTTTCCTGCTTCAGCCTCCTGACTGCGGAAACAGGGGAGACACCGGCACCCGATAATGTTTCTCGCTGCGAAGCTCCGTCACTTCACAAGACACGGGAAACCTCTGTTGGTCTGGAGGAGCTACAGCAGTTATTTCTGCACAAACGTCCACTGTACATTCACTAGATATTCTCAGAGTTACGAAGTCTTCTGCAGTGTGGAGTGAGCGCGCATGAACGTGAGGTGGATCGAGCTGAGTGAAGGCAGGCAGGCAGAGGAGCAGAGGAGCAGAGACTCCGGTCCTGGAGACCGAAGCTACGGTCTCCCCCGCGTACTCCGACCGCAGCCAACACTGTTTTGCAAGACGGGCTTCACTAGATATAACTTTGCGGTTTTGGTATTTCCGTGTAGTTTGTGTTGGAGTCTTGTCTGAACAACGTAGCCACACGCGAGCGCGCATATGCACACATGGGACACCGACCCGGGTGATTTATACGTGTGAGAAGTTACAAACAATCCCTTTTAAAAGGACAGAATGTATACAGACTGCTCTTTAAAGGTTTCTTTTACCAGTTTTTCTGACTCCACCTGACTCTTTGCTCAGTGAGTCATCACACACAGTTTTATAAAGCGTGTGATGTTTCTAAGTAAATTCCTTTTGTTTTAAAACTAATTGCATGTGTTATTATGAGACACTCGGCTGAATGACTCACTAAGCGGTGTGACTCAGACTGATGTGACATTGAAATGAAACTGACGAGCTTGGGTTTCCCCTGGTTCCAGTGGCTTACCTAACTAAATGATCAATATTATAATAGTATACATAACAGTATAATAATAGTAGTACTTTCTAATTCCTGTGGGAATAGACACGCTTCAGAGGCTGATGTAGAATTAAACCACCACTTAATTTTGTTCCAATAAGAAAATACCGTTTGCGTTGGTCCGTGGTGGAAGAAGTACTCAGATCTTGTAGAGGTAGCAATACCACAGTGTAGAGGTACTCTGTTACAAGTAAAAGTCCTGCATTCAACATTTTACTTGAGTAAAAGTACAAAAGTATTATCATTAAAGCATACTTAAAATACCAAAATACTCATTATGCAGAATGGCCCATTTCAAAATAATATGTATTATATTATTGGATTACAGTTATTGATGCATTAATGTGTACATTACTTGTACTAATGTTGCAGCTTCGGCTTATTCTTTAATATATATATATATATATATATATATATATATATACAGCCGGCTATAGTCTAATCTTTATCCATGGTAATACATTATAATTAATATGTTGTTTAAAGTAACTAAAGTTATCAAATAGATGTAGTGGAGTAAAAAGTACAATACTTGCCTCTGAAATGTAATGGAGTAGAAGAATAAAGTAGCATAAAATGGAAATACTCAAGTATAGTACCCCGAGATTGTATTTAAGTGTACAGTAATTGAGTAAATCTACTTAGTTACTTTCCACCACTGCCATTGATAACTGTTTATATCCATAAACTTGGAGTTTCAGCAATATAGATTTAAATGGAAATTTGGTTTCATTTCATAGTGTAATTTCTTTCAACAATATTTTTTTCATATAATTCATCTGTGTGATAAAATATCAAAATCCCTTTTATTTTAGGATTTGTAGGCATTTTCTTTATGGATAAAGTTGATAGTATAGAAACAGACAGGAATTATCGAACTGGGGATGTTGCGGCTACATGGTATGCTTCTTAACGTCCCTTAATTTCTGGAATACTGAAACTTGTGACTTAACAGAAACAAACAAACATTCAGCTTTTTAAATGATCCTACCCCTCTGCCCACATCGCGAAAACAAACCTGCCCTTCTGCCAAGAACTAGAGCCGAAATGATTAAAACGATTAGTCGATTCATTAATTAGATAGACAGAGAATCAATCAAACTATACTTTGATAAACAATTAATCATTATAGTCATTTTTCAAGCAAAAAATGGAAAACGTTCTGTGGCTTAAGCTTCTCAAATGTTTAGATTATCTACTTTTCTCTGTTTTATTCAAGATAAACTTCTTTGAGTTTGAAGTGTTAGTCGGACTAAACGCACAACTTCAAGACGTCGCTTAGTGTTCCGGGAAATTTGGACATTTTATAGACCAAACAATTAATCGATTTGATCTGGAAAATAAGTGTTAATTTAATGAAAGTATTAAAAATAAGTGTCAGTTTAATGAAAGTAATGAAAATAAGTGTCAGCCCCAGATCCATCCCTGTGTTATGCTCCATCTCAATATCTTGCTCCTCCAGGAAACACATCAAGTTAAGATTGTAAGATGCTCTCAAAATGCTGTTTTGTAATTTTTGTTTGTTAATTTTCTCCTATAAGTCCTACAATAATTATGTTTGTATGCATACAACTATCTTGTCTTAGCAAAATATGTTTTTTGGGAAAATGTTGTTTGTTTTTCCTTTGCTCTTCTGACAGAATGATTGGAAATATCTGGAAAATGTCCACTGCCAATATTCTTGTTTGGTTATCAACATCTCGACGTATCACATACGTCACAAATATAGGTCAAGGTCAGGTCAGGTCACCACTTTGTTGAGGGTGGGGAAACACCACTGTTGAATACCAACAATGTCAGCAAAATCACAGGTTGTGAACCCACTGACACATCAACATAAAAACCCCACACCTCCGCACACGTACTTTTTGCTGAGCAAAAGTTCTCCCTGTACTGAAACTTAATAGATTGATTGTTTCTTTGAAAAGCTGTAGACATGTTTCCCCCCTCTTGAATAAAGAATTGTATAGAAAATCACTCAAAATACTGTTTTTTAAATGCTACATTTTACCAAGTGACACATTTTTTGTGAGAAATCCGCTCCTATCGATGATCTCTGCTGACGTTGTGGAGCAGGATGTGGTCATGGCAGATGTGAAATGTGTTACAGGAGCTCATTGCGTGAGCCTTCACTTATATTACGCATGTGAAGCCGTGGAAGGAAACCCACACGCCACAACATGAGACTAATGAGATGAGACAAACACAAACCACAAGCGGCAACAGAGAAAAAACTTCTAGTCCTGTTAGACGTCACGATGAAGCCGTTCAATGTAAATAAACAGCGTCTTGTGTGTGTGATAGAAAGACGGAGAGAGAGAGAGAGTGTATTGCTGTGATCGTGTGCAAGCATGGATTTTAATTGTGCTGCGCCCAGAATGCCTCCACCAATCAGATTCCTTACTCAGGCACGCTTCAGGGTGACCGCAGAGGAACAAAAAACAAATGCTGGGCAAACAAACCAGCCCTGATCTGAAGCCACTGAGCCCGTCCTGTAGCAGCAACAGAGCTGTCAAGAGGCTTTCAGGGACAGGCCCCCATTCCTCCACGCTTTCTCCTTTAGATTTTCCTCCCGGGATTTTCTTTTTACCCCGATTTTTGATCCTCTCCTTTTACTTCCCTCTCCTCTTTTGACTTTCTTACTCCCTCTCTCCATCCATCTCGGTTGCTTTCTGGCTCCCTCCCTCCTTCTCTCCCTCAGTGTCACTTGGCCCATCTGGGCTGTCTGGTGGAGTTGGGAACATCGGTCCCTGTCAGGGGAGCTCAGTGGGGCCCTGTTGAAGACACAAAGGGCGGATTACTGCAGCTGCCAGTCACACTAAGACCCACACAGCAGCTCTTCGGAGTCTATTCCAGTGTCCTCAACCCTCACACCCAGCACCATCACAAAGGGACATCATTAGCTCCAGCACAAAGGATCCCCCCTGCTCACCCCGTCTTAAGCAACACCGCAATCAGGCCCACAAATAGCGTGATTAGTCAAGATAATATGCATGTGTAATGTATGCTAAGGCAGTGTCATCTGCTCAAAATAGGAAGGGTGCGTTCAGGGGTGTTTTGTTTTTGAGGAGCATCTTTTACACAGATTTCACATCATGTCCGCTCTTAATAAGTATTCTTAGTGGTTGTCTCACTTTTCCATGATGTTGTTGTTTTTTGTCAGTTTTTCCATGACGTACCGATAAACTTTTAGTGGCTCAAGTAAGGGAGGCAATCGTACATTATATACATGAATACAAATTACATGATATGAAAATCCATAATCAAGAAATACAAAAGCTCCATGGTTATGTTTCTGTTTTCTTTTCCTTTCCTTTAAATCATTTTAGAGCATCAGAGGATTAAATTTGGGCCTCATAAAATTGTAATGCTCAACTGAAAGGTTCAATTATATATTAAGTAGTTTTAATTATGCATCAAAAAGGTGTTTTAATTGGACTTTCCAGGAGAATTTCACTCCATGTCTCTGCATCACAGCATCTGTTAAAAGCATTTTTTGTGTGTGAGAAATCATTACATTTGATCTTAATTGCACGAACAAAGAATTCCCCACCCATCACTCTCACATCATCAAACAACCACAACACACATAGTTTCCTTTTTTTTCTTCTTCTCATTTAATGTCTCATAGAAGAAACAGTTGTGCGATGTTGTGTTGGACCAAGATTACTTTCATTTTCACCCACTGTGATCCTGCGCTATTCCCTATGAAAGATCACGCTGAGCATATGACCGGATCTGCTAATGCACCGAAGCCAAGCAGCACTCAGGGTGCCTAAAACACATATTCACGGCTCCAACACTCATGCTGGGTCGCCAATGCTGTCCAGCCCGGTTATAGTGTTGGCTGCAGACTATAACTAATAATGTCTCCATTCATGCAGTTTGGCCAGTAACAACACTGAATTCATTGCATGGAGGGCTGCTTTCTCTCTTTCAGAGGAACATGAAAATATTTCGTTCTTCTTCTGTCTTTGCTCGTGTTATTCCTCCCGACACTGCGTCCAGACTGCATGACGAAGATCAAAGGGTCAACAGCGCTGGTGTTCATGCCAATAATCTCAACATAGCCTTGAAATCTCAGCAATATGTCTCCCTGAGTGGATGTTACAATTTCTCTGGATGTCTACTGGGTCTTAAAGGAATAGTTCGAAGTTTTGGGAAATACAATTATTCTCTCTCTGGTGGATAGTTAGATGAGAAAATACCACTTTCATATCTGTCTGTTAAATGTAAGGGACAAAACAAACTGAACGAAGCACGTCAAAGCAGCCACCCCTATTATTATGACGCGACGCCCCGCGACACTTCACGCCACTGTCCTATTTCCGGCCGCGCCTCCCTTATAAAGAAGCACTTTTTTTCCCCACCTGCTCCCTGCTTGCTACATCCTGGCTCCAGTAGCAGCACTTCCTCTTCTCTGCTACCTTCTTGACTTCCGATCTCTTCACTGACCTGTTGCTGACGCTGTCTCTCTTGTGTGTCGATGAATGGATGAGGAGAGAGTTGCTGAGGTCGAGAAATATCCCCAACTATACGACCCACAATGCCAGAAAAGATATTGCCTGGCGAACCATAGCTCTGGAGATGGTGACAGCCCATTATTCCAAAACCCCAATAGTCCAAAAAATATCCCGCCCGTTATCCCGTACAGAAGCATATGGCTAATTATTATGCAAAATTACGTCATCGGACCTTCCCGGTTGTGATTCTTTCCCCTACCATAGTGAAGGCATGACACCGCCCTACTCACTCCTCATGCCTAAACCTAACCAACCCAACCCACAAAGTCATTCAAGGCAACGAGAGGGGAAGGTATGATATTGTCATTCTGCATCATTGGACTGGGCAGCTGTAGTTCAATGGGTAGAGTGTACTTTCAACCACATGGTTGGCGGTTCCCTGGCTCCTACTGTCTGCATGTGGAAGTGTCCTTGAGCGAGACACTGAACCTCAAGTTGCTCCCCGGACGCTTTACAGCAGCCCACTGCTCCTAATGATGGGTTAAATGCAGATGTCAAATTTCATGTATGTACCTGTATGTATATGACAAATCTAATAAAGTTAAAGTTTTTTTTTTTTTATGATAATTAGCTATGTGCTAGTTTATTGCATGGAGAGTGTGTATTTTCAGAGCAATGGGCTGTCAGAAAAATGGGCTCCCCTGTAAAGGTGGACCTTTTTAGATGAGAAATCAAGTTTAGGCATAGTGGGTGACTTAAAGCTAATGCAGTGTAAAAATATAACGATTCCTATTGGTGCTAGGGGCGGCACTTGACGCGTGTCATATGGTGCCGCGGCTCTGCGGCGGCAGTGTGTTTTCAGCTTAAGGCTACAACCAGCAGCTGGATAGTTTAGCTCAGCATGACTGGAAACAGGGGGAAACAGCTAGCCTGCCTACGTCAAAAGGTAGCAAAATCTGCCTACCAGCCCCTCTAAAGCTCACTAGTTAACAGGATAAATCTGTTTTATTTAATCCATACAAAAACTGAAGTGTAAAAACATCAATTTGCCGTTTTACGGGGAGGTTTTTTGCTGTACTATTTCTCTGTAGCTTTATGTTTCACTGACTGACATGAGAGAAGATATCAATTTTCTCATCTAACTCTCCACCAGAAAGTGATTAATGGTATACTTCCCAAAATGTTGAACTATTCCTTTAAATACCAGGATGAACACCATTTATTTTTCAAGTGCTTGTGATTGAAGGGACATTCTATTTCACAGTAACTGTGGAAGGAAAATGTCTGCAATAACTTTTATTTGCCATAACAGCTAAAATTATAACATCCCCTATGCTGGCTGCTAAAATTACATTACACGTCCTCCCCTTTAATAGTTTGTTGCGGAACGAGACTTTTCCATATCAGTTGTTTTATCATTGACCCGAGGAATTCTCATAACCTCAGAACAGTCTTTGAATGTGTTGGATTAAAGCTAGGAACGATATAAAAATGAGGCTCAAAGGCTTGATAAAGAGGTTGGGAATGTCTTTTAAGTCTGAACCTGGACCAGTGGCGGTCTACAAAGAGAGGAAACTTTCACATGTTTTATGTGGTGGAGGCGGTGGGAGGGATTTCTGTCTAAGGAAATGTGTGAACATTTTAAGTGTCATCTCTTGTGGATTGGCCTCTCTTAAATCATTATCTGTGTTTCTCTCTCACCTCTATCTGTCTCTTTGTCTTTGCATCTGACATTTGTGCTTGATAACGGTGACCCCCCTCCCCCACCCCCCCAAACAGCATTGGCATTCCCAGACGAATCAAACGTCTCGGCGGCGAATGTACTGGATGGAGATGAAAACAGAGAAATGCACGAGGGAGGCTTGTTTATGAGCATCACTCCAAGTCAAAGCCAGAGCAAGTCAAGTGATTCAGAAGAGGGCAAATGACATTAACAGCAGTGGGAAGGCACAAACACTGGAAAAATCAACAGTATAGGTCACCACGCCCTGAATGAAATGCCGTCCTGATACGTTTTGTTAAAGGAAATTTGGAAAAATACTATGAATGTTTACAGAACATTCTTTAAGGTGTGGTGGCACTAAATATCACTCTCGCAGGCCTTTTTCGTGACTGCACTTTATGAAGCAGATGGCAGGGCGAGGCAGGGCAAGGAGGATTTTGGCACAGCCACTTTACTATACATCCTCTGGGATTTTACTGTTTCAAATTTGGCTCAAATTGGGCCACGACTTGGGCGAGACTGAGGCCAAGAGTTCAAACGCTCTCCTGGCCACATATTTCAGCTGTAATAAAATTAGCTACAAGACAAAACAGGCTGTTGCTTTACAGTAGACTGTACGTCTCGGGCCCCACATACTGTATGTATCGCACATCAGAAATATTACCTGCAACCACATGTTGGAGCTCCAAGGAACGTGGAGGGGAAAAAACATTTTCAGTTTAGTGTCGGCTCAGAAATGAAGGCCAGTTTTAGAGAGACGAGGTCTGCCTTTGATCTCCCCTCCCAGACCGACAAGAACAATAACACAATCATTTACCAACACATGAGGTCATGCATGCACGCAAACATTAACCTCAAAATCTTTTTCTACACACACACACACAATCCCAGACAGAACCTTTAAAACTGGTGTTTGTGTGTGTGTGTGACACACCATAACTTCATTAATGGACAAAACTATGTTCAAAGATGTAATTTAAGATATCACAGAAAATGCATTTCAATATTAGTAATCACCACTTCTGTCAGAAGTAATTAAAGCAGTGACAGGATAAGTAAATCACTTTTGTCTACTTGGGAACATGGCTATTCTTTTTTTTTTTTCTACCTTGCCTCAGGCCTGCCAAGAAGAAATGACTCATTTGTAACAATTTCTTCATGTTGGGAGACGTGGGGGGAAAACCCTTAGACAAAGGAATGAAATTAGTTGTTTCCTCACTCTGAAACAGAGTCAAACACAGCCAGCCTGAAAAAAAAAAAAAAACACTCATCTGATGCTTTTTAAATACAACAAAGGAGCGGAGCCAAGGTGCCTAACTAAACCTGTCAAATTGGCAGCATGTGCCTGTGTCTGGAAATGCTTTCCTCTCTAGTAACAACTCCCGGGAATTGTGGACTTTTCTTCTGTGAGACTAGAAGAAATCAATCAGCACGAGTAAGTATCACACTCCAGCGGTTTTAACAGTTAATATCCTGGTGGTGCAGGCTGGTGCACACAGGAAATCAGCTACCAACCTGGTTAAATATTGCTTTGCTTTACAAAGGCCCTCTTCAGCTGTAAAGAAAACCCAATGAAAATTGAAACAGTTCCAAATTTATAAGAAGAAACATGCTTTTTTAATTTACTTTAATTTACTTTATTTATCAAATGCTGATTGCAAGGTATGAAGCTGGTGTTTCACAGCTAAAATAATTACTGTACATGCAAGGGAGGGAATCTATGATGCATGTCATGAGAATACAGGGTTTTTGGTTTCTCCAGTCAAAGCCAAGATAAACTTATGCACGGTATATTTTCTTTATTTTACCTTTAAACCAAATATAATCACGAAATACCTCATCATTTATGACAAATGACTGGTTATGACAACAAAGCGGCTGTAATCAATAGTTTTTATTTTAACAATGGGTCAAATGAGTGGGTATATAAAAAGAGGGGGCTCATAATGACAAACCTACTGCACGTTACCATCCGACTCTTCAGTGCATTTCAGCTTATTTAGCTCAATGTTTTGTTTTTTTATGCCTCCGCGCCGGCGACAGCCATAGCCGAAGGAATTATGTTTTTGGGTTGTCTGTCTGTCCGTCCGTCAGGTCCATTCTCGTGAATGCAATATCTCAGGAACACTTTCAGGGAATTTTTTCAAATTTGGCACAAACGTCCACCTGGACTCAAAGACGAACTGCTTAGATTTTGGAGGTCAAAGGTCACTGTGACCTCACAAAACACATTTTGGGCCATAACTCAACCATAATGCAACTTGACTGGTTGGCAGAGGCCTACAACCGTGAGGAGGTAGTCAGTTAGACAAAGTTAGCAACTAGTCGGTGAACATAGTGAAGCATTTTGCAGCTTAATTGCTAGATATTTCCCTCAGAGTTTGTAGGAACTAAAAACAAAGCTAAAAGAAGAATGAATATTGGACTTATATAGATATCAAATACTAATGTTGTTTTCCGTGTCTGCTGGATGTGTAAATAAACAATTGTTTGCCATATCAGGCAGTCAAAGTTAATGCGATAACGCCTTAACACCAATTCCAAATTTCTTTTAACGCCACTAATATCTTAAACGCAGTAACACAACTTGCGATTTTTAGGTTGTCTCAGTTTTAAAGCTAGAGTGAAGATACTGGCATCACATGAAACTACAGACAACTTAAGGAATTCATTGGTTCCAACCATGTCATAGCTTGTCACGAAGGAGGCTAAATAACGCTACAAACTTACACTAAATGGTGAGGAAAAACTGGCATGGCCATTTTCAGAGGGGTCCCTTGACCTCTGACCTAAAGATATGTGAATGTAAATGGGTTCTATGGGTACCCAGGAGTCTCCCCTTTACAGACATGCCCACTTTATGATAATCACATGCAGTTTGGGGCAAGTCATTGTCAAGTCAGCACACTGACACACTGACAGCTGTTGTTGCCTGTTGGGCTGCAGTTTGCCATGTTATGATTTGAGCATATTTTTATCATGCTAAAAATATAATCGATTGACAGCCCTAATATATATACTATATTTACTCATATGGTAAATTTGCTGAAAATAAAAATATTTTTCTTTTAACATAATTTTGTTGCTTTACTTGGTCAAACAAAATGTCAAGAATCAGAACCAGAAATGTTAGTCAGAGTCAAAAATCTAAATCTGAATTGATGAAATCTAAACAATACCTTACCTTAACCTCCTCACACCCAGGTGCAGTCACGCATACATGTAAGCTTCCATACTGATATGTACACACACACACACCGTGAGCAAACCCAGGCTGGCTGTGTTTACTGTTTAGCCCTGCGTGTTGATGTGATGAGACACCCAGGCTGATAACACAGGGCCAGAGGTACTGCCGCTCCGTGTTTGATCTCAGGCAGCCAAGGCCGGCCGAGGCTGGGCGACGGGCACAGACGGCGGAGCGGGGTCAGCGAGGTGTGCTGTGTGCTTGATTACAGACTGGCTGGGGGCCCTGCGACCTCTTAGCGGGTCAGCTCTGAACCCTGACCCCGACACAGCAGGCCCTGACGCAGTGCTCAATGCTTTCTCCAATAACACAGTGGGATGAAAGGAGTAGCTGTGCGAGCTGAGAGGACTGGACCACTTCCCCTTTGGACCTGAAGAATGTAGCAGCAGCGCACAGTGGAGGACGGCTGGTGGTGAAGCTCGGCCAGCCTCTGGACATATGTAGGCCGTGCACAGTAAAAAGGAGCCTTGTCATGCCTCTCTAACCTGTTCAATTACACCAGTCGAGACCTTGCCCTTTCCCACAGCGTAACTGAAGGAAATACCTCGAAACTTTCACTTAGAGGAGGACAAAAAATGCACGAGATGTGCTTTTTTTCTCATCTTCTGTTAAATATTTCAATAACAGCTGTGTTGAAATTGTCATTTCTGAACATCACACACAGAGTTAAAAGACTGCCCCTATCAGCAATAGAAACCCATGGTGCCAGTGGGCAAGCTCAGCAGATTCCTGCAAACTGACAGTCCGCTGCAGAGAAGGTGGCCGTCCCAGCTGGGTGAAGTTTGTAGGTAAACATCCTCGCCATTAGTTTCCCTCAAGGCACCTGGGTCAGCCAAGTGTTAATCTGCCCATTAGTCTTCGGGAGTGACAGCGGGACAGGGCTGCATGTGCGCACACAGAGGAGAAAAGGCTGCCTGTCATGATATTATAGCCCCAGAGGGGTTTTCTTTTTGGCCGCAGCGAGGCAACGCTTGCAAGTATCGATCAGTGCGTGATGAAGAAAGTCAGAGAAGAGATAAAGATTGTGTCTGTGCATGTGCATGTTTGTCTGATGATGGCGGCACGTTAGCACTCAGGTTTTTGATGCTTGGAGAATGTAAGTTAATACCGTCTCGCCTGTGAGAGTGAGCCAAGTCTGAGGGGAAAAGAGATCTCTAACTCCCCGTCTCTTTCTCTGAGGAGCTTACTCAGTGCTTCTCTCTTTTCTGTCAGTTTCACTGGCTGGCAAGGATAGCAGGGTGGAGTCAGGTGCCACTTGGTGTGAATCATTCTTTATCTCTGTGAGTAAGACAATAGAGGAGTCTGCTCGTTGGATTTGGTAATCTGTACAGTGGGTGGAAGAGTGGATCCTCAAGAGGAAACTTGTTTTTCAAGTAGATTGTTGTTTCAAATGCAGTAATGCTGGCTCTATGGATGGCAATGTCGGTCAGTTGGTTAGTCCACCACTTTGGTTGAAATATCTCAACAACTATTGGATAGATTGCAATGAAAGTTTGTACATATTTTCATGGTCCTCAGAGGATGAACCCCACTGACTTTGGTGATCCCACTGACTTTTCCTCTAGCACCACCAGAAGATCAAAGTTTTTACTTATCCAGCAAAGTATCTCAACATTACCACATAGATTAGCACTAAATCTGATATTAATAGCTCCCAGATGATGAATCCTCATGACTTTGGTGATCCTCTAACTTTTCCTCCAGCGCCATAATGAGATTGACGTTTGTAGTTTTGGGTGAAATTTCTCAACAGCTACTGGGTAGATTGCTATGAGATCTGGTACAGATATAGTGAGGGATGCACCTATACCGATATCGGATCTGATATCGGGCCGATACTGACTCAAATAGCTGGATCGGATATCTGTGATAATGGGGCCGATCTATTAGATTAAATTAAATGTTTATGTTAATAATTAACCGTTTAACCATTAACCAACATTAAGCATTTTAATCGATTTAACGCTATCAGTTAAACGGTTAAAAGAAATATTAATAATGAATTAAAAAGCGTATGTGTGTGGCTACGGCGAGCACGAAGCCACCAGCAACGCTAGCGCTGCTAACGTAGCACAAATACACACTGTTTGACGGACACTCGCTATCGTTATGCCGGGCAGACAGAATATCGTTACTCCAGGCAGACACACAGCTGACAACCTGCTAAACTAAACTAAATGTTCGGTGGTGGTGGCGGACTTTTACTGGGAGAGTGGCTGCATGTCCGCGACACTACACGCAGCACCGTGGCTGCTACAGTATCTCTCCCGGCTGCACTGCTGGTGCACCGCAGCATGCGAGGCACAAATCTTGTCGCTTAACGGTTAATTATCTGTTAACGACGGTCGGTTATCGGTTAAGTAAATTTTTCAAAATTAGCATCCATATTATACTGTATACTACGTATATACATTATATACTGGAAATGTAATTCCTGTTTTTGACCGGTTTGTTGCTGCATTTAAAATGTTTACACCTGAACAGTAATTATTTTTTTGCCAAGTTGCTGGTGTACGATTTATTATTTTAATATTAAATAACAATTTATTAAATTGATGTTATGTCATCTGTGTATTTATTTGTTACATTTTGTTTAATAAAGTTAAGAAAGCGATGTTCAAGTCCTGCCTGATGTTGCCTTACACATAAAAAAAATTATCCCGGTCACTTCCACGCAGTGAGGCATACAGCTTATTAATTAAACGCTGGTATCTGATCACTACTCTGTATCGGCCGATACCCAAAGCCCAGGTATCACTATCGTTATCGAGACTGAAAAAGTCGCATTGCTGCATCCCTAAATATAGTCATGTCCCTCTCAGGATGAATTGTAACAACTTTGGTGATCCTCTGACATTTCATTTAGCACCATCATGAGGTCAAAATATAAATTTGACCTATGACTAAATTCAATGTTTAGTGCTAATTAGCAAATGTTAGCATGCAAAAACACTAAACTAAGGATGTCAGCATTGTCATTGTGAGCATGCTAATGTTTGCATTTATCTCAAAGCATCGCAGAGCTGCTAACATGGCTCTAGACTCCTTTCTTTTTTTAAAATGTCTTTCACAGGAGTATCGTGATGTTTGTTTCCTTGCCTGTATATTCTTAGATTTACTGCTTCCTTTTTCTATACTCTACCCTCTCCTTCCCAAATTGGACACATCCAAAATATATACATAGCATGACAAATTCCCCTCCTTTTCCATCAAGGAGATAATTTCATTTTAATGACAGTTTGTCTGAGACAGCCTCCTGACAGCGTTGCCATAAATCATCCAGATCACACGTCTGCCCCTCTCTTCTTCCTCACCTTACCCCCAAGACACTTTCCTCCCCTTCAACAAGGTGACTCATCTCCCACCAATCAAAGAGCAGCACAAATAATCACTCACCTCAGACCTCCCCCGTTTTGATTTGCACGTCTGATAAATGGTGTCTTTTCCCTGCTTTAATTGCAAGCTCTTTTCATCATAATTTGATGTTTGTTTCCTGTCGTTTTCTTGGAGATGGCTGCGAGCTCCAGGGCTATAATTTCTACATCAAGGAAGTTGTTATGAATGACTAGCAGGTGGAATATAGACAGCATGAGCAGGGATTTCACCACTCAACTTACCTGGCAGGTGAATTCAGGAGCTGATATTGACAAAATCGTCACACCGAACAGGCGGACGCTCACATATGCAGACACAGAAACACATGCACAGCACAAAAGCGCGAACGGGAGATAATTAGGGTAATTTCTGTTTGAAGTATTGTGCATTGCAATGAAAATAGAACAGATAAAAGATGAGACAATAATAGATCTAAAGAGGACCTTGACTGGATGTTGTTCCAACAAAGAGCATTTTGTTTGACACAATTCATATTGTCTACTAAACTGATATGCTCTCCCAACTTTATAAGAGGGGGAAAAAAACATCATATAAAACAAAATATGCTAAATATGCATTATGTTCATCAACACCACAACGTGTAGACCATTAATATATTTATTTCCTTCTTATTCAGATTGACTACCGGTTTTTAAAAGGCGGGAGATCGAAATCCACTGGTGATAAATTATGCCGTGTGTATTGATATATTCCTTCCTTATATAACATGCAAGATGTAGTATCTAAAGTGAGAGAATACTGAATTCAGGTCACAGCGCAGCAGGAAATCTTCCTTTTCATGTGAGATCCAGAGGGGTCACTCTTATGAACTCATTAGGAGAGAAATGCTAATGTAGCTCTGTTTTTTTTTTCTTCTCTCCGCTCCTTCCTTCTCTCTCTTTTTCTCTCCACTTCAACTTTCCTGGTTATTTTAACAACCAGGGCTGCGATACGGCGAGCATAATGCATTTTGATGTCAGGAGAAAGTGTGTTAGGGTGGTTCTGACGGCGTCGTCATTAGAGAGGCTGTCGTTGGTCGCCTTGTCATCAAGTCTCTGAACTAGAATTATTTCACAGCAAACAAATCTTTATCACCGACGTACTTATTCTACTGCTGCAAACAATAAGCGTTACATAAATGAAAAAGAAGGTCTATATTGCTCAGTGAAATATGTATATGTAGTGTTGTATCCTGGTGAACAAATGACCCCCGCCTCACTTCTCTGCAGCGGTCTCTCATCATGCAGCAGAGGGTATTAAATAATGAATCTCACCCAAGACTTCCACAAACTTCCCTTTTTGCAAGACCAGAATATGAAAGTCTAGTAAGGTTATTTTGTTTAGCTTATTTTTCGAAAATTTCCACGCAGGAAACACAATTAACTTGATCTCCTAATTGTATTTTTTTCTCCTTTAGAGGCAAATATGCATCATACAATTATATAACATTTGCAAAAGATGTAGTCAAATATGGGCATTGTTTATGTTTTTTCTTAATTATCTGATGTTTGCATATTGAATATTGGTATTCAACTGAGTTTAATGATTTTTGGGGTGCAGATACCTTCTACCTTATTTACTTCTTATAAAATGTACTGTCTGTTTCTGTTTTTATGACTCAATTTTCCAGCTTTTATTAGTTTCTAATATTTCTTTGGACAGCAGGGAATGCCTGTCTACATCTTGATTGACTCCCGGGTTTTGTTGATATTGGCTTTACTTCCTCATTGTCCCCCACTGCTGTGTGTGGTGTTAAAAAAAAATAATTACAACAAAACAAAATATGTATTTTTGGTATTCTTCTGAACTTAATAAAACGGAAGTGGTAACACTTTCATTTGCCAAAAACTAGGTAGAATGGACAGAAAAGACAATAAAGCATTGTTATTACACCAAAACGGGAGACATTTCATGTTCCATATATTATATGGGATATGCATTAAGAAATATATATTTCATTTCTTTGTTAAAAAGTCATTCACAGACAAAAAAAAAAAATGCACAGCATGTTATCTTAAACTACGTTTTGGGAAACTAAACTGAAATTGCAGAAATTCAAATAGACTTATTTGGGATTTGGGAGGTACTGCTGCATAAAAGGTATCGCACCAATCATATCATATATCAATACATCCACTGTGTTTTACAGCTGAGACCTCAAACAGAAGTGCCATTTTCTGAAATCAATTCAATCAATTCAAATCATATATAATCAATTCTCATTGAATAGGAAAAGTATCAAGGTGATAAAACAAATGTGAAGTATGTTTTTGGAGCTGTTAAAGAGGACCTGAGGTCTCAAGGACCCCACACAGAACATTAGGATTAAGGTTATCCTTAACAAGTCCTACATGTTATATTTTATAATATATTTCAATGCCAATAAACCAAAGCCAAAAAAACAAACATGACTCATTTAGTCCTGTGATGTATTTAATCTGTGTCATTTTCCACAGTTTGGATCTCTTCACCTCTTATACCCCAGGCCCTGCAGGCCTGCACTGTCTCTTTTTAGTATCTTAATAGGCCTATACCAAAAATCGTTTTTTCTCCCTGATTTCCCCTCTTTTCTCTCAATTTTATGATTAAAACCATATCCAAGGTGAATGCTGCAAAAGACACGGAATAAAAATATATTTCAAGGCAATGAGGTTGTTCCTATAGCTCCTAGGTTTTAGGCTGCTGGTGGTGGATGAAGGTAGCAGATCAGTGCCAGAAAAAAAGTACGGATAATTAAATTAAAGAAGTAATTAACCAACACTTTTCCACAGAGCAGGAACAGCCAGAGTTTGTACCTTGTATCACATTTTTCTTCTAATTTTTTTGGGCTGGAAACAAGAAATATAATGTTAAAGGCTTTTTTTTTTTTTTTTTAATGAAAGGTTTTGGTTGTTCGGGTCTGCCTGTGTGAAATCAGTCTAATTAGCTCGCTCTCTCTCTCTCTGTTACTCTCTCTCTTTGCGCGTAAAGACAGATTTACGCGCGTCGTGTGTTGGTGCCTGTGTCCCGCGTGCGTGCATGCATGCGTGCTCGTCTATATTATGTGAGTGTGGGCGCGTGTGGGAGCGCGCGCTTTCCGCTCTACTCTGGAATGCAGCCAGTCTCTTTAGAATCCAGCCTCTGATTCCAAAACCCAAAAGCCTTTGATCTGTTTCTCTTTTTTTACTGCTGCTGCTGTCTCCTTTACCCGGAAGAGAACCTCTCTCTCTCTCTCTCTCTTTTTTTTCTCTCTCTCTCTTTTTTTTCTCCCTCTCTTTTCGCTCTCTCTCTCTGTCTCTCTCTTTCTCTCTCTCTTTGTCTCTCTCTCTCTCTCTCTCTCTCTCTCTCTCACTCTCTCTGTCTCTCACTTTCTCTCTGTCTCTCTCTCCTCTCTCTCTCACTCTTTTTTCTCCCTCTCTCCCTCTCTCTTTCTCTTTTTTTCTCCCTCTCTCTCTCTCTCTGTGTGTCTCTCTCTTCCTCTCTCTCTATCTGTCTCTCTCTATCTGTCTCTCTCTCTCTCTCTCTTCCTCTCTCTCTCTCTCTCCCTCTATCTGTCTCTCTCTCTATCTCTCTCCCTCTCTCTATCTGTCTCTCTCTCTGTCTTTCTCTCCCTCTCTCTCTCTCTCTCTCTCTCTCTCTCTCTCTTCCTCGCTCTCTCTCTCTCTCAGCTGGGATGAACGCACACGTGGAAATGTTGGCCCGGCTCCACACTCGGACCAAATTTAGTCATACAAAGGCGAGGGAGAGCGAGGAGGAGGAGGGAGGAAGGGGTGGAGGAGGCCGAGAGGAGGTGGTGTTGGTGGTGGAGGGAGAGAGAGAACCGGGTGGGGGGAGACTGAGTCGGTCTGGGATGAAAGAGCCGCCGCCAGATCAAAGGAGCCGCGGCTCCGCCCCGCTAACCCCACCTCCTCCACCTCCTCCTCCTTTATAAAGATCTGCCTCCCCATCCACACGACGATTCTCACGCAATCTCTCACTGCTCAGACGCACACAGAAACAGAAACACACGACCACCACTTCTACTGCTTCTTTTGCTTTATTTTCTTCTTCCCTGTATTTTCTCATGAAACATTTCAGTCTCTTCTTTTCCTCTTTGCTCTGCTTGTCTTTTTGTGCGTATTTGTCATTCTTAATTAACTATACGGCAATTTATATTATTCTATGTTTGTGTGCATGTTTTTCAATAACAGTATGGTGTGCCAAACTGTATTTTTATTATGGAGTGTATGTGATAATAATGAATGAAAATAATAATAGCTTATATATCTGATCAAATGTGTCACTGTTTGCATGTTTTTCAATAACAGCACAGTTTATACTGTGCCAATCATTAATCCCCAAACTGGGTTTTTGTTTGTGAGTGTGTGTGTGTGTGTGTGTGCTATTAAATAACATCTGATCAAATGTGTCATTGATTCCATCTTTCCATATATGGATCAGATGGGTGTCTGAGACTTATAGGCCTAAAACCCCCTGGTCTGTTCTCAGTTATTTCGTTGGAGCATCATATCACATTTTGTTGTCTAGTCGCCATTGTGGCAAAACACTTAAATACAACATTATTTTGTTGGATAGCAATAGCATAAATATTTGCACGGAAAGCCCTAGAAAAACCACAAGCATGCCCTTGATATTTGCCAAAGCAATTTAAAGAGAGTTTTTAAAAAAAATAAACAAAAAACAGCCCCCCACCCCTTTTCCCAAATATTGCTGAATAAATACAAAAAATAAATAAATAATAAATATATATGACCCTTTTATGAAAATGTAAAGCCAGATATCCACCTGGTTTTTACGCATGGAAAAAGCCCTATACATATTTGTTTCTTCTTCTTCTAAATGTGGAGTTGCTACAGAAAATAACACTATTGCCAATTCTTGCGTTTTCGATTAAATTTCACCTCCTCGGCCAAACAAGCTGAAGCTCGTCTTGTTTTTTTCCCTCTATTATCATTTTGATTCATCGTGATTGTTTTTAACCCATCAAACACACACACACACACACACACACACACACACACACACACACACACACACACACACACACAAGGCGTGTGTCAGCCTCACATCTTCTTCCTCCTCTTCCTCTGCTGTCTGCCCATTTGTTGTGAGCTGTGTATAAAATCTCTCTCTCTCTCTCTCTCAGGAGGAGTGTCAATCGGTGTGCTGTCAATCAGAGCCTCGGCTTCTCTTTCATCTCTCCTTCCTCCCAATGACTGAAGAGAGAGAAAGAGGAGGAGGAGGAGGAGGAGGAAGAGGAGGAGGGCGCACAGCTACATTACCAACACACACATACACACACTGCTTACATTACACTGTGGAAGCAGTGCAGGGAGCAGTGGGAAGTCGCTTTTTCTCTCCCATCTCTCTACCTTCTTCTTTTTTCTGATTGTTTTATGACTTTTTTGCTTTCATCCCTCCTGCAGGTTGAGGATGTATTTTGACGCATGAGAAGCAGCGTCTCCAGCAGTCTACTAAAAACTACTGTGTGTTTTATTCCAGTTGCAAATCCATCCATCAGTTATCACCTACCAGACTGGTGTTTTGGTTTTCTTTTTTCCACTTTTCAAGGACAAGACAGCTTCTTCTCCACTGGACCACTGAGGAAATATTATTATAAATGCACTTTTTAAGTCATTGTTTTGATACTGGACCATATCCGCCGTCGGTTGTTGACTGAAAAACTAGTGATGAGATTTTAAACTCGTGGTTTCATCTTCCTTTTTTTTATTTTTTTTCCCCTCATGACATTGAGGCGTGCTCTCAGTCTGAGACTTTAAATCTCAAGTTTTTAATGTCTGAGTTTCAGTAGTTTTAAACAGTCAAAGTGGTGAGAAAAGGACGACAGCAGCAGCTTCACGCCTCCTGTTGCTCCAGTAGAAACGCACCGGACACCGGCAGCGTGTTCGCACTCTCCGGCTAAAGAGAGGAGGACTTTTACGCACCACGGTTTCACCGTTTCTGGGGGATTTTAGTGGGACTTTTCCCCCTCTGTAGTCTCGGAACAGTTCTGGCGTGTGTGTGTTGTCTTCAGTTGTCTTGGCAGAACAGTAAAAACACATTAAACATGCCACAGTTATCAGGCGGTGGTGGTGGTGGAGGAGATCCGGAGCTCTGCGCCACCGACGAAATGATCCCGTTCAAAGACGAGGGAGACCCGCACCACAAGGAGCAGATCTTCGCCGAGCTCAGCCACTCGGAGGAGGAGGGAGACCTGGCAGACATCAAGTCATCTCTGGTCAACGAGTCAGAGAGCAGCCCCAACAGCAACAGCCACGATGTGAGTAATGCTGTGTGTGTGTGTGTGTGTGTGTGTGTGTTGACTGATGTGGTGGATGAAGATGATGATGAGGAAGATGGGTATCATCAACTCTGAACTCCATCAGAGAGAAAGAGGAAACAGCCTGCATCAAAACAAAGTTGTTTTTATAGTTTTAACTATTTAAAGACCTGATTTTCATTTAGCTTTTGGCACATTTTATTCATGACTCTGGGTTTTACCTGAATGATTTGATAAGATTAAAAAGATGGGGTGTGCTTTAAAAGAGCAAATAGGCCTACAATTAATTCCCTCCTGTGAAGACCATGCTGAGTTTTATAATATATGTTTATTATAAATATTTACCTCAGATTAAAAAACAGCAAACAGCCACGATGTGAGTTAGTAATGCAGTGTGTGTGTGTGTGTGTGTGTGTGTGTGTGTGTGTGTGTGTGTGTGTTGACTGATGTGGTGGATGATGATGATGAGGAGGAAAATGGGTATCAAACTCTGAACTCCATCAGAGACAGAGAGGAAACAACCTGCATCCAAGCATGTAAACAATTAACTATTTAAAGACCTGATTTTCATTTAGCTTTTGGCACATTTTTATTCATTTACTCTGGTTTTTACCTGAATTATTATTATTATTATTATTTAATTTAATTTAAAAGGGACCATGTACAGTTTAAAACATAAATGTCACCATTTGATGCACCGTACCAGATTATAGCTTTAAACTAATTCACATCTGTAGTCCCTTGGCAGGTCAAAACAAAGGAACATACTACAGAGTCATACAAGAAAGAACATACAAAACGCACAATAGCACATCTCAAAGTATGCTTGTCAAGTAAAAGCGAGTCATGACAAGCATACTTGAATGATTTGATAGATTAAAAAGATGGGGTGTGCTTTAAAAGAGCAAATAGGCCTAAAATTAATTTCTTCCTGTGAAGACCCTGATGAGTTTTATAATGTATGTTTATCATAATTATTTACTTCAGATTAAAAAAACAACAACAAGCTGAGTTCAAGTGAACTTATAGCGTCCACAGCACTTTCATTTTTATTTTGAAAATTGAATAGCTTCAGTGATGCCACTGCTGTCTGCAGACTCAGATGTACCAGCTTCACCTCCAGAAGCCTCCTCTCTACATGTTACATCACCTAATAATCTTATTTTTGGAAACATGATAGGCCTAAATGCACACTTGGAACGTCTGTGGCGCTTATGGTGCATTAATGTGTAGTGAAAATTTGGAAACAGAAAAATAGAAAAAGATATTTTAAGGTGTAAGAATCGGGGCCTTGTGTGTGCTTCCTGTGCCAAGCAGGCTAATAGCTGTGTTTGCAGGGATACACTATATAACCTTCAGCAGCTGTAAACAGCAGCACATGAATCTGTTTAAGCACACATGTGGTTTCAAATCTATTGGCAAACATTATGATTAATTTATTTGAAAGGTCACAATCCAAGCAAAAGGACAATATCCAATTATTCTGTTATTTTGTTAGGCTGTTTATCTATCTCTAATGTCGTATTTCATTAGTGTCGTGTTCGTTGAATGGTGCCCACAGATTATATTTGCATGCTTTGAGGTTGAGAAAAATACTAAACACATGTACAGCTGCGTTTGTTTTTGTCCGTCCTCGCTGATCGGATTAAAAAGATGCAAATCAGAAGAAATGTATTGTGTATGTAAAATGCATAAAGAATCTCAATGGAAGAATTATTAATGATGAATTTTTAATGTTTCTAAAAATATTCCTCTCGTGCTTTATATTCTCGCATTTTATTAGCACACATAAAGATACAGAGTAGTCATGTAACATCACAGTTTAAATTTACATTTTTTTCTGCGTCCGTCTCCCCGTGCAGCGTCCTCAGGATGCAGGCTGCAGCTTCCCCATCACAAAGTTAGTCGTCTGTTTTTGTCATTAACCGCAGTGTTAATGAAATTTTGGGCACATCCTGAACAGGGCTGTACACACCCGCCACCAAATGTCCTAGAGACGCACGAGACAGAGGCTGAATGTTAATTAGGAATCCAGCGAAGTTCCCTCGCTCAGCTGGAAGCCATCCTGAGGGGTCTGAACTCCAACAAGAGGTCCTCTTCTCAATTCGGATTCGGAAAGAGAAAGGAAATGGCTGGGCGAAAAGCTGTTGTTTTTTTTTACAGCAAAAACTGTCTCCACCATTTTCTCTTTTCATGGGCTGATTTTATTTCACTTTGCACAGAAGCTTTTAATTTGTAACACAAATACACATAAACTGAGAGATGAAAATTGAGAGTGGGCCTATGGTATTGAAAACAAGTTAATTTGTAAGCTCCTTAAGGACATGAAGCTTAATTAAGTGGTTCTTTTGAAGCTTTGATGCAGGCTGCTCCATCACCTCTCTATAGATGCTAGTGTGTGTGTGTGTGTGCGTGTGTGTGTGTGTGTGTGTGTGCGTGCAAGCTTGTTCTGCTTTGGTGACGAGCAAAAGGGACGCCGTTTGTCCCAGCAGTGTTTGTGGGTGTCTGACCGTATCAGCATGTTTGTGTGTGTGTGTAACTGCATTTGAAGGCCCTCCTAATTGATTCACCATCATTTCAATTTTGTATTCTTCTTTTTTACAGGCAGCTAGACAGTCCCAAATACCGCGAGATTCATATCATGAAAAACACAGAGACCATTTGGAGGATGGTAAGTGACACCGCCTAAAGCAAGAGCCCGTTAAAATCAGCGTGCTTTATAGGACAGCCAGCAGGCCCATTTAGCTGCAATAAAGCCCCAGATTTTCAGAATACTTTGCTTCATGCAGCTTGAGAAGTTGGAAGTTTTAAGGTGAAAAAGTGCCACCTCGTTTTCCCCCACGCAGAAGTGATCAGTCACACTCTGGCACTGCTGGTCCTCTTCTTATCAGAGCCTCTGTTTCATCTGCTCTCAGACAGATAATCTCTGATCCAGGTCTAGTCAGGACATGCTATGCCTTCATGGCCACAGCTACCTGTTACCTACCTCATAGATGAGGGTGCCTGCACAACCGATGAATGTGCACATTTCATGTTATTTAAGCCTACGATGGAATATGATTCAGAATCACATTTCTTATATCTCTTGTGTTTTTTTTATTATGCAATTACCCCAGTAAACTATTTCCCCACATACATCAGCTCTGCGGCCGCACTGTTGCGTGCAACATGTTGCTGCCGCTCGGGGCTCTTTGCTCTCTGGGTATTGTAGTGTGACCCCGCGGCCGCAGGTCACCATCAGGGCTTTGAGGAGGAGTGTGTCTCCTCTTTGTTCCCCCTTTCACTCCTCAATAGCATCCCCTCAAACCAAACACTGGCTTTCTTCACAACAAGATCCATGTTGCCATCAGCCTATATACCACAAACACTCCCAACCCCCCGGCCTTATTACGCAGCAGCGCACAGTTGAGTGGCGAGTGGCGCTGCATTGAGGCCTCTTGTATGAAGCTCCCCCACTCAGGTCAAAGGCGTAGAGGAACAGTTGGGGCGTCTCCTGTTTTGACACAGTCTGTATGTTCTTCTAATTGGTGCTAATTGGCACAGAGGGGCTCCATTGTTCCTCTGTATAATACGACCCTCCTTTCCAAGACGGGAAGAAAAGGGCACAAACAAAAGGCCGAGGCGCAACGGGGCACGGGTTAAAGCGACCGACAGTGATATCATTACAGCATCTAAACAGGCGGGCCAACTTTGTGTTCAGCTTTATTGCTATTACTTGCCTGATTTATTGACTTGAAGCATATTTAGAAATTGTCATTTGTAAGATTTGTTTGTGTGTTTAAAGCTCCAGTGTTGTGAGAAATCCAAAGAGTTTTGATGTTGATACATTTAAAAATGAGCCTTTTGCAAATACGCAGTAAATCGTCATTTTTAACCTTTTTTTTTAACCAGCAAAACTCCAAGACCTGTACAGTAAAGGCCATCCGTACCAGGGCTACCCAGGCTACATCATGATGAGCAACATGAACGACTCCTACATGAGCAATGGCTCCCTCTCGCCGCCCATGCCCAGAACGGTCAGTACCAACTCTTTATTTTTTACGTGTCAGTTTATCAGTTTAACTCCTATATCATAATGTGAAAATGCTGTTGGTGTAACAATAAGCTCGTACCTGAGAACACGTTTGTTTTCATAACCACGTTTTGCTGGTGGCAGACAAAACAAAAAAGAGCAACATCTCAGCATCTCACTGAGGCAAGGATGTTTAGTTAGAAAATATATTGTTGGCAATTTTAATAAAGGGTGAGGAAAAAAATCAAGAATCAATGTTTTTTTCTTTAGTCTAATGATAAGATTTATATATTGTTTTTTTTTTAGAAATTGGTAAAGTGTTGCTGAAAGTGCTGGTCGGAAACAACCTGTTTGCTTTATTCATTAACGTGCGCTTGTGGGAATAGAAAGCAAAAACAAACATTGAGGATGATGATAGACCTGCAGAGATTTAACTTCATGTTGCACCTGCTCCGGTTAAACTGCAGTTCAGACGCTGTTTGGGATATCACATGTAATGTAACCTACAGTAGAACACGCAGCAACCTGTTGCTTTACCTGTCAGCAGACTCTGCCACGCTGTCTCACTTTTAATACATCTTACTTACTTACTTGTTTTCCATATTGATGGAGTCAAAAAAATTAAATCAAATTCCGTTAAAGAGAATCACAGTACTTAAAAATGATTGCACTACTTAATCAAATCAGCACCTTAAGAAATGATATGATAATGCAAAATGTGCACCTATTTCTGGCTCTAAATCTGATTTAGATTTTGTTTGCTACTTATGAAGTAGAAATCGCACAACGATTTACTGTTTTTGAGCTTCTTTAATGCGAGCATTTGATTATACTTCACTATTTCCAGTCACTTTTTGGTTTTGGACTGTTGGTTTGATAAGATAAGATATTTTGAGTTAACCGTAAAAGGTTATTACATGTTCTTGTTGTTCATTTTTGAAAATGTTAGAGACCAAACAATCAATAAATAAAGAAAAATCAGATTAGACTGCTAACAATATAGTCCTTAGTTGCAGCCCTACATAATTTCATTTTCATTTTATGATAGAAATAGCGAGTTTATAGCTTACTTAATCTCTTTGGGTCAAAATGCATGCAGCGTAATATATTATCAAATAAACATTTTAATATTAATTAATCAGCTGCTTTGATTTCACAATCATACCAACACATTTAGTTTGGAATATCAAGGTTGAATGAGAAAATCTCTGACCTGAAATTCGGGCTGTAACTAACCATTATTTTCATTGTAGATTAATCCGTTGATTATTCTCTTAAACGTCTCGTTTTGTCCACAACTCAAAGATATTCAGTTTACTGTCATAGAGGAGTAAAGAAACCAGAACATATTCACATTTAAGAAACTGGAATCAGAGAATTTAGACTTTTTTCTTTTTTAAATTACTCAATTCGATTATCAAAATAGTTGGCAATTAATTTAATAAAACTAATCGTTGCAACTCTACCTGAAATTATGAATTGGGGATTAAAAGTAATGAAATAATTGATTAATTAAAGGCAGCATTTGAGGTAAGATCACATTTCTTGACTTACAAACTTAAACCTCATAATATGATAAATAACCCCCCCAGAAAATATTCCCCTCCAATGATTGTAATGTTTGTGTTGTTGTGTAGCGTCTTTGCACACTATTTACCCAAACGTACCAGCGTTGTTGACACCCGTCCCCTTGACAACCGTATATGGTGTGACCCCTAGGAAACTGAATGCCTGCCATACTTTCCAGGAGATTAAGAGATGAGATATACAGTATTTCTCATCTTGTTAGAATCTTAAGTGATGCATGTCTACATGACCCAAGTAAGCCCTCTAATTACCCCAGCATGACAGAGGAGGCCTGAAGGCAGCATCACGTCTCCGAGGCTGCCCTGCAGAGGAGTTCATAGTACAGTCCAGGGGTGGCGTGTGTTGTTGCAGATAGCGTCCCTGTAATGGTATTAATTTCAGGCCAGCTGCAGGTCTCTCACTGGCGGCTTCCTGTGTCTGTCCCGTTTGCAAATTTCTCCTCTCAAGACAGACATAAAGCGCAGGGCACACCAGCAGCTGTCCACTCTAATCCTGTTTTGACCAAGTCTCTGTATCACACTCGGGAGAGACAACCAGCCTCAGTCTGGCCGTGGTTTGGTGCCTCCATACAGGAAACACTCACACAAGCTCTGGGTTGTTTTTGTTTTTTTGCGGTGCATAAATGTTAGTTTCATCAGGGTAAAGTTGTGAAATGTGAGCTAAGAGTCGGCTTTCAGAGGCAGATGTGATTGTTGGGGGCAGATGCCACATGCTGTGTGTAAAGGAACTTCATTCACACACAACTCTATCACGGGATGGTGTTAAAATTGCATTGCTTCCCCTCTGCCAAAGTTGCAGAGGGTGAAAGTATGCGACATTGTAGAGAAAACGTGATTACCTCATGATTTCAGTTTCCAAGTAGAGTGGCTTATGAGATGTGGGGTATGATGCTTTTCAAATTCTCTGTTTATGGCTTGTTTTCTTGTCAATTTTATCAGTTATTCCATCGTACGCGCTCGTAGAGGGTCTGTATAGAGACCAGCTGACCGTATGAGAGGAAATTACCCCTCACTGCAGATGAATTAGGCCAGGCAGTTAGACAGCGTACTCACTGCCAAAACTTTTAAAGCCCCGCTTTCATTTCATTTACCATGGCTGCTTTTTTTTTTTTCACCCAATTTTCCCCCTCACCCTGTCTTCAATAAAACGGTAGTCATTTTATATACGTTTCTCTCACTTATCCAATAAAACGAGCCGAGGCTTGGTGGAAGGATCACGGAACATGAGTCTTCTGGCTTTCTCACTGATGTCAGCTCGCTGCCTCTGCTGCCGGCCACCGCAGCCACAGTATCTGCAGGCCTGGGATCAGTTTTCACTGAGATCAAAGGCACATTCTCCCTTTCATTCTCTTCCATCCCCAGCCCCACCGCCGCCCCCGATCCCAGTAGTTTAGATTGATTTCCATTGACCATGACATTCCTGCACATGCCGTCCAGTCATGATGGAGCTGTTGGGAGTAGCTGATTGTCAGCAGATTTTAGGGCTTCTAGCTCGATAGGTCGCCTCCACCACAAGAGCTGAGACTTTGGTGTTGAGATGCCTCGTGGTGTTCAGTTGCATAGACATGTTGACCACTTCAAAGAGCCAGTGGTGTGTTATGAATACCCCCGTGTTTACGTAAACCTATAGCCGATAGAGGATGTGGAGTCTGCGGGGTATCCTGAGCAAAAAGTGTAGTGGGTTTGGAGTTTAACATCAATAAAAATGAATAAATAAATGAATAAATAAATAAATGAATCCTTCTCTTAAAGGAGCAAAAAGGGCATTGTGTTGATTGTACATGACGCGTGGGACTGGTGCCTAAAGAAGCTTTATGTAATTGTCTTGTCTACATTTATATGCACACTAAAAATGTGATATTTAGTGAAATTGGGTTAAAGCAGTAAATCGGCTGGTATATTTCAAGTGTGTTAGTGATATATACGCCTAAGCTTGTGTGATGTGTTTTTTTTGGTCCAAGCATTTGGACTGATGCGACAGGACAGTATTTCTGATTGTGCTACTATGTATATGTTTTACTGATGGCCTGCTGTTTGGATGTAGAAATACGCTACACTTATTTATTTCAGTTATAGTTGGACTTGATATTTAATCATTTTATCCCTCTGCGGACTCCGTCAACATTGACAAATTATCTTTTCTGTCATCTCACTTAGGGCTGTGTATTCGCAAAAATCTGGCGATACGATACGCATCATAGTATAGGGGTTACGATTCTATATATTGCGATAGCAAGGCGATATTTCTTTTTTTATGCATTCAGTCCCTGTAACATCCAACATCATTGCACTAATTTGAGAGGGCACATACACATCTCTTTGCAAAGGAAATAAAATATTGACTCAGTTAATATTTGCATGTAAACTATTCATTAAAAATCAATAACAATGTTTTTGAGAATCGATACAGTATCGCAAAATATATCGCGATACACAATATTTTCAACATTTCTAATAATTTTCTTACACCCCTTATCTCACTTCACTGCCACAACAGTAATGTTTTCCTGTGCCCGATCTCTGACGTGAACATGTTTGAAGCCAGTTAAAAACCTAGTTAAGCATATAAATCTAGCCGTTTCTTACACCCTGATTAAAGAAACTGATTTACTTATTTACATTATGTTACTGCAAAAAAGCCGTAAGCAGTAATCTGGTTATTGAAGTAGACAGAATTACACTGATTGTCTTGTCTGTCGTTTTGATCTGGGATGGTGTTTCTCTCTCACGGCATTTTCCGATGCATCAGATAATGTGAAGAGACTTGTCCACATGTAATGATTCATACTTCTGTTGTCATAACTTCTGGTGTAAATATAGGAAAGAGATTTTGAAGATAGGGAAGGATTGTTCTCTCTCTGGCCTCTGTGTCTTTGTGATTGTTTATATTGACAACATGCTTTTACGATTTTGGTCAGAATCATCCTAATACCACATAATGGTGTTGACGATGATGGTTGCCAAGTATAAATCTTCAAAGCATTTAGGAAGTCGTCACTCCAGGTTTGATGTGTGGAAGAAGAGAAGGTTTTGTCTTATCTTTCAAATACGTGGTCCCTAGACTCAAGGGAGGATTTGAAAATGACAGCGTCTAAATAAAGATCAACATGCTCGTGATGGACAGTACGTATTTTTAAATGACCTGAAATCTATTCTCAGATTCTGTTGTCACATTTAATCTTCGTTAAAATCACAAAAAAACTACTGATCGTGCTCCTCTATGGGGGAAAAGAAGCCCTACAACCTCTGAGCTCTTGACATCTTATTGAAACCCTTTGAATAAACTCATAAACGCATGGTTGACAAGATAAAGACTGCGTGCTTTTAGCGCTGAAATATTGCAGATACAGTACGAGGTGTTTCACCTGACTGTGAAGATGTGCTGGTGATCTCCAACTGTGTTGCAACAGTCTCATGGTCTTGAGCAACAGCTTGAGGAGAGGAACGGATGGAATCGCTGATTTTTTTTTTTAAGCCGAGTTTTGCTGCTTGTGGTGGGGGGAGTTAAGAGAGCTCCCTCTCCTTTGCCGTGCACTCTTTCCTTTTTCCCTTTGGACCCTCAATTGCAGCTCCTCATGGCGAGAAAGAGGGGGTGTGGAGGGGGTGCAGCGCTGTACTTTCCTTTGATGTAGTGGGAACGTGACGGATCTGCTAGCCAGTGTCTCGCAGCGTGGAATCACTAACCCAGGCTTACCTAACGGGATTTGGTAGGACCGCTCTGGTGTCCCTCAGTGCCATGTGTGTCCTGAGCTCATGCCCCCAGCACTACCGTGGAAGATCCCTGTTAAAGAGAACACTACATTTACCAGCAGCCTTCCATGTCCACACATAATGTTCTAGATGGCAGCTTATGGCACCATGTGTAGTTTTTTTTCGCACTATAGGGTGGACATGCTGTGTGAAGTTTACCAGAGCTGAATGCAGCATTTTGTCTTTAAGTAGATCGACTCCTTATGATCATCCCGCTGTCAGCTCATTTTCTATAAGTAGTCTTTGTACAGTACTGTCTGTATGTAAATAACATTAAGAAAATATAGTAACTGTCAAAAGACAGCAGTATAATTGCCTCATTTAATGCTGTATATACCAAATCGGTACATATCAAAGAGTCACGCTGACATTGATGTCATCTGCTTTGCAGCTCTATCAAACGGTGAAATGTGTGTGTGTGTGTGCACATGAAGGACAGCAGCAGGGACCTCACACAGAAGAAACACTCTGCGTCTCAGACTCTTTGTAGTGCCGCCGGTGCTGGGTCGTGGTGTTTTATAAACAGCACCATTAACGCCAAGGTCTCTTCTCGTCCTCCGCCGTATGGTGATGCTGGTCGACACATTTGCTCCACATGCACGGCGCTAATGACGCCATGTGGTTGCAATCGCCTTATCAGTGTGTTTCATCTTGTTAAATGGAGCTCAGCAGAGTGATTGTCCACCAGGACCGAGAGATTGTATTGTTGTGTCAGATGAGAACCAGAAATGAGACAATCAAGGTTGAAGTTTCTGGCGGATTAATTCTACTTGATAGAGTGAGGGCATGCTGATTGATTTGAATATAAAAAGATACATTTCTATATGTTTATACTCTTTAACGGATGATAAAACCATAAAATAGTTTTTATTGTGTTCCTGAAGTATTGTCTGTGTTATTCTAACACTTAAAACTGGGGGTGGGAATCACCCCCACAATATGATATTATCACGATACTTAAGTCACAATACGATCGTACTGCGATTTTAAACATTTTGCGAAATGCTGAGTATTGTAGTATAAGACATATTTTGCGATTTATTACCTTTTTTTAACTGCAAATTATGTAGTTTGTTAACATCTGTTTCATCTGAAAAGATAGTTTTCACAGAGGAGAGGTCAAGGCACCCCTTTGAAAATCGCCATGCCAGTTTTTCCTCGCCAAAATTTAGTGTAAATTTGGAGCGTTATTTAGCGTTCTTCCCAACAAGCTAACATGGCTGGTACCAATGGATTCCTTAGGTTCTTTAGTTTATATGATACCAGTATCTTCATTCTACCTTTAAAACTGAGCCCGCTACAACCTCTGAAAGACAGAATAGTGGCCGGGTACACTATACAATATTGCCATACAAAATATCGCTATCACCATGCTGTATCGACTTCTTTTTAAAAACTGACATGCCAATTTTAAGGCAGTGTAATTACATCAAAATAAAAAAAAGAGCAAGCAGCAGATATAATCAGAAACATCTGACTTAAAAATAAAAATGAGTGACGAAGATGAAAGACGGATATAGACGTCGTTAAAATCACTAAGTGCTGAAAATGTGTGTTTCTATATGTGTGTGAGAAAAGCAATCGGGAGCGTCATGGTCGTGAGCATGACGTGCAGGCGCACACTTAACCCCGGTTGATGTTTATTTTGGGCATGTGTTACTGCTCAAAGCGAAGCACTCATAGATGATGACACTTTTCTTCGCTCCCCATCCTCCCACTGAATTGGATGAAGCTTAACCAATCAAGCAGTGCTGCCTGGAGCCAGCCAGTCAGGCTTCCACGGGCAGACCGCCGCTCGAGCCTCACAACACCTGCTCAGAGGGCTTCACTCTTCACCAGCAGCCTGCTGCCACTGATCTCCAGGGGTCAGCGGTGGGGCCTCACCAAGGTTGTGCCGTATGCCCAATTGTGTTTGAATGGCCTGGGTATGCACTTCCTGTAAGGGGTGGATCAGAAAGTGAGACTAGAGGGCGGTGTGTGCATGTGTGGAGTGTTTTTGTCAATTTGTGACAAGTGACGCAACTGTCGGTGTGCTGAGATAGCGGGTGAAGTGGTTGCCTCTTGGCAAAAATGTTTTGTTGGCTTCAAAACTAGTTTTATAGTCGTTATTATCTTAAAAAAAACAAGTTTAATATGCCCCTATACAGCGCATGTTTCATTGACTGATTGGGTCAGTCTTTACGTCGTGATTGAAGCCCCTCAAAGCTCATCACAGTACCTCACTGTTCCCTGAGTTAGTCATAAATGAGTAAAAACATGAATAGCTTGATTGACTTCATCCTGACAGCTTGCAGGTCTATATAGAGGCGAGCAGTGTTCCAGCTAGTAAACTGCAGGCTGGGGGAACAATAGGACCACAGGAGTGAAACATGGGTGCAAATCCTGCCGGCTGCGTCCAGACTTCAGAGACGCCCAAACAGCCCTCACTTTGTCCAGCTAAGAAATAGAGCTATGATCAATAGCTGCTCTGTTTTGTATGAAGTTGGTCAGTCTCTGGCGCGCTCTTTTCCCTCCCTCCTTGTCTTTGCTGTTTCATATTTTTCAGAAGCTCATTATTTCTTTCTGCTGTGGGTGTGAGTGCTAAAGAGGCTCACATGCAATGTGCATCTGACAGCACTGAAATATTAATGGTCCCCAGTGTAGGAGGTTGGTATAGGGCCTGCATAGTTACAGTACAAAGGGTGCCTTCTCGCCACCAGGCTTTATTAGCAGAGCTGTTAAGTGAATGGACGGATGTAGCTTTCTTCATGCCTCCTTTTTTGTGTTTTTAAACATCAGACCATTTCTCTCTTCGTCTAACCATTTGCAACACTGAACGGGTATTCGATGGAGAGTCGCACACACACACATTGCGAAGTGTAAGAGCTACACCACACTGTTGAGCTTTCTGTGGGAGGACAAAGAGGAGGGCTTTGCTATCAGTTCATTTTGTGTGGTCTGGGCCATAAAAAACACGCTGTTCTTTGACTGTGAAAAAAGCCTGTCTTTAATTTTTGGGAAACCCATAAAAGTTTGTCGCTCCTTTCATATCGGCTGCAGAATTGAAAACAAATGCTACATTCTCCCCTCCTCTCCTTTGAACTGGCCAATTATGGAGTTGTGAAAATAGAAATCAGTCTGTAGATCTCTTCACCCCCTCTCTTTTCTTTCCTTCCTTCTCTCCCCCCTTCTCTCTCTCTCTCTCTCTCTCTCAGTCACTTTCTTTTTTTTTCTCCTCCCCCCTTGTTTTTGAAGAAACCGAGGGGGATCACTGATGTCAAAGTCAAAACCAAGAGCATTAAGAAAACTGGCGAAATGCAATACAGCTGCAATCCGACATGACGCTAGAAAATAGGGCTGAGGAGCAGAAAGCCTCTCTCCCGTATTCCCAGGGCGCGCAACTGCTCCCGGCCTTGGCTTTGATCTCTTCAAAGCCTCCTGCCTCCTACTAGATGGAGAGTCTTGGCTGCCGCTCGTGAGCGCTGGAGAGAGGCAGGGAGGGAGGTGGGGGGTGTTTTGTGGGGGGGAGCCGACGTCTTTTCCTTTCCAGGGCTGAAATCAATCACGGTGCCGAGGCAATTATGTGTAATTCAACCCCAGCCAGATTAGTGACTCTTGTTACCTGAGCGACCGGAGCTCTGTAATCTGTGAGACACACCGGCCTCACCAGCAAAAGGAGTAGCCAGGAACAGGCGAGGGCACTTGAGGGAAAGGAGGGGATCGAGGGGAGAGGTGCTGAAAAGCAGGCTGCCATGCTGCTGTCCAGCAGAGCAGAAAATCAGAGTACAATGGGGTGATTACACTTGCAGATGTAGCCATATTTATGACGAGATGGATAGAAAGAACAGAAAGATGGACGAGTGCTGATTGCCATGGAGCTCGCTAGTTAGCGTGCTAACTAGCCCGGGTCTCTTTTGTGTTTAAACATGTGCGTAATGTCACCTCCACTGCGCTCCCAGTCCTCCCCCAACCATCCGCCGCCCTGTCCCCCCCTCCAGTGCCATATCTCTATCCCTCATGCCCTCCACAGTCGGCTCCGAAATGCAAGCTTGGCCAAGGCTCCTGCCCCAGGCGCCCAATTTACTATGGCTGGAGAAAAACTCAGTGGCCCCAAGTCACAGAGGAAAACAGCAGAGCTGAATGCTGCTCTTTGCCTGCTGCTGCAGTTCGTCTGATCTGTGCAACTGTTTCAGTGTCTTAACACACAGCAGTGTAACAATTTACACCCTTCTGCTTTTTTATGTGGCTTACTGAGGAGATTTATCCCAATTATGTTTGCTCCCAGTTTAGGCAAATCTAGAACGTGGTAGGAGTTTGATGCTCATGACTAATACCACCTAGCGTACGTTATGAGATTATTTATTTGTATGGCGCCTTTTTTTAAGCCTGTGATATTTTCATGTGGGGTTTAAACAATTAATTGGAGGTTGGGTAGAGGGCAGAGGGAAAAGTGCAGCTTCACATTATTGGTATTTAATTAGAAATATATTATTGTCTTGTCTTTTATTCTTCCCTTGCGCTCCGTCTGTAAGAGCTGATGTCACAGGGATGAGAACAAGGCTTTGTTTTTTTCCCCCTCAGCAGTCACTTGATGCAGGATGATGAAACCCACAAAGATATCTAGCAAGAATGTGTTTGTTCATCTGATGAGCTCGCCTTGTGCTCCATGTTTCTTTTGATCATCGGACTGCTCGGCTGGTGATTGACGGCACTTATTTTCCTCGTGGGATGTACACATTGAATAAATTAGATATACCGTCCTGTAATAGAACATAGATGATCAGGACCTTGATGTCTGCGATAGTTTTAACAAGGCAGGCTGACAGGGAAGTGGAGCTGACTCTAAAAATATAAAGGTCATTCTGAATGGATTATGTGGCATCAATGGAGCCACCGTCCAGCTCAGCAGGAGCCCTTAAATCCACTAGCAGCCATAACCCCTCGGCTCAGGGGCCAGGTGACGCTTTTCATGTCCTCCAATGGAGAGACATCACAGAGGCATCCTCCACTTTGAGCTGCCCGTCATCAAACAATGTATCAGAACATCAAATCAATCCACCCCCACTGTATCTATCGTTTGATATGAAAGATGGGGGAAATGGAAGTGCCCACCACCACCGCAACCCCCACACCACAAATCTACATTTTTGTTTTTTCCCATTGCAAACACTGACACGCCTTCCATACTAAAGCAATGACATAGTGAAAAGGTTGTGCTTGACTTTTATTTGAGAGGTTCAACAGTGGTTACCTGACCTGGGATCACACATCCACCTTATGAAAGGGTGAAAATATAGTCCCTGGGATTACAACTCTAGGATTACAATAGCCTACCCAACTATGGTAGGTATTGGTACTTAAAGATGTATTCCTTAAATTCTACTGCCTGTGATTGCAAAGATGTGCGTGAACAGGATTTTACAGAACAAGAACAGAACATTAACTTGTCATAAGGGGACGCAGTAAAGGAACGATCATCCACATGTTGATCGTAGAAACCTTTAGTAAATATCTGAATGGCCCAAGACTTTATAACCTCGCACGGCAGCTGGATACTCGCAATGTCACAAGATCACACGGGACTCGTGGCATCACATCTCCCACAAAGATCCATCTTGTCAGGCTTCAATCTTTTCGATGGAAAAGATATTTTCGATCTTCTCCCGAGTCCGACTGGCCAAGTTTGATCGACTTCATCCAATCACCTGCCAAGTATTTATTTAAAGTGCCAGCCCTTTTCTGAACCATTTCCAACGACGGCTTCTCAGATGGTTCTGTGAAACAAACCATCTGACGGGTCAGGTTACAGACTTTAGTCCTCATTGCGTAAAACAAAATATACTACATTTGACTTGTTTTGGTTTAAGATTTCAAATTACAGGTGAAGACATTCAAGATTTCCATCTATGGTTGTCACGTACTGCAGCTTACTTTTTGTATTTTCTAAAACAGTCATTCCCAAAGACTGGGTCAGGATCCACAGGTGGGATGCAGGACATTTTATTAGGGTGGCCGAATACATTTTCAGAATTTCTTCCATAGTCTTTTATTTAAAATGTATATCTGCAGTACACCTTTGAGCCACATGAGAGGGCCTGAATGTTCGTATTGTTCTGATAATTGTAGCCTACTTGTAACATTGAATATAATATGAAAGGCTAGCACACAGTCTGTTTGTTTTACTGATGAGGGGAAATAAACGAGAGCCTAAAAATGTTTCAGGAACGTTCATTCACGCACAAATTTAATTGATAGACTATTGTGAATTTGGATGCGATGGTTTGTCTTTTTAAAAAAGTCAGTGCCCAGAAAAAAAGTTTGGGAAACACTGTTGTGAAATATACTGTTTAATATATTAGATTTGAGGATGATTGATTAATCTGATTTTCAAATCAATCAGAAATAATCATTTTCCAGAGCCAAAGGTTATATATTATCATCGCTTAGTTTATCTGACCAATTGTCCCAAACCCAAAGATATTCAGCTCAGCTCATTCAATCTGACTTTCTTAATAGATAAATGAGATTATATTAAAATATATGAGCAGTCCACTATGAATAAATCCAGCTAGGAGCTGAATTACAACCACGGTGTGTTCATTGTATGGCGTATCATTCATGTCTGTAGCATCAGGTGCATGAGTGTGCCCTGTAATGTTGCTGTAACCATATGCCCTGAGCCTAAGGAGCCCCTTTTGTGCTCCAGAAATTCACTATTACCATTTCTTTAGAGGTATCAAGGGATAAGCAGACGTTGTCGGTTGCCATGTTGTACATGGTCATTGTTTTGTTTGTATTAAAGCCCACAAAAAACCCTGCCACAGAGCTAATTGACGGGGCGGAGTTTTCATGTGACCGTTCAGATCCTTGGAGAGCTTCTTGAAGTGTTCGCTGCTTCTGTGGGGATGGAGAAAAGCCATTTGTTCGGAGGGGATCAGATTTGAATAGCTTTGTGCTTTTCATTCAGATCTTAACAGGGGCGTGTGCGCCTGGCTGGAAAGAAACCCTAAAATGTGTGGTTTGATTAATGACTAATTCCAGGCTGAAAGGCAGTTGTTGGTAGTCTTTACCAGTTAATCCCTTAAAACGTGGAATCACACCCAAACAGTGGGCTGCTGCTGTTATTGTTGTATGGTCTATAACGCGAATGAGCCGAGAGGTTTGCAATGTGATCCACAACCATGAGTGCTTCTTAGCACTGTGGCGTGAATCCTGCCTCATTATAACCACGACCAAGGGTCACATGATTTGTATCATAATGAAAAAACACAGCTTCGTCTGGGTGCTTGTCTAATTATGTAAAAAGACCATTTTGGAAGGAGACAGAATGTGTGTAGCTTCAAGCGCAATGAGGGGAAAAGAGCAAAAAGAGCATTGATCATGTGACTGCGGGGTCAAAAGTTCAGATGGCCGGGACACAGGTGTCATGACACCTGAGGCAACGGGGCTTCTTGTGACCCGCAGTTTTTCAAAGCATTACATAACCTACATATTAACCCTGTCATAAGACATTTAGTCTGTTTGCAAAATAGAGGCATTTTCTGTGGATTTAATTTTTTGTTCCATTAAGTCGTCGATGCTACAGGCTCACTAACCCATCAATATTTTTATTCTTTCTATTCTTACACGTTGTGTTGGTGGGTGTGCATCTGTCTGAGTGAAATACAGAAGGAAAACTAGGTCAATACTCTCTACAGCTCAGGCAGAAGCTGCTCTCATTCAAATCACCTCCCCATCCACATTTTCCCAGTCTGTGCCATTGAAAACCTTCCCCGCAAAAACACGGCAGCGCCTCTACAGCTGTCTGCCTTCGTCCAGCTATCCCTGGCTAGCTCGCAATGCTAATATTTACCCGTTCCTTCCTGTAGATGTAATGTGCAATGTTGCACTGGAGCTAGCTGGGGCTTAGAGAGACGAGTACTGTCTCTAGCTCTCGTCTCCACAGGTAGAGACGCACAAAGACCCCCACCAGACTCTATTTTCCCCCTCAACGCTGAGCTCCCAAATCCAAACTGACAGCCATTCATGCCCAGAATACCTGGGCGAAAGCTGAGGGGGGGAAACACTATCTAGGTGTAGCAGGCAAATCCGCTCTTGTTCGACGGATCTATGAAGCTCCTGCATAAGGCAACTCATCAGCACTTTTCCCTCCATTCTGCACTGCATTTTCTCTCCCTCTTTCTCCGCGTCTCTGGTATTGTGCGGAGAGCTAAGGTTTTAGCGCGCTCTGCCACACAAAGTTAGCTTGTGCTGCGATTTTATTTGTGTACATCTCTCAGGGCCTTTCGAGTGTTGTTGTTGAATGTGGATGTTGGCACCACGGCGCCGCTTGGCATGAATGTAGCTACTCAGCAGACCAGAGCTGCTTCTAATGATAAATCATGCAGTGTGTTAATGCAGCAGCAGGGTTGCTATAAATAGTCGCTGGAGAGGCGATGACGATTGATTCAGGAAGAAAAATAAAGCACGCTCCAAACATTTTCTGCTTGTGGTCAGCTGTAACGGCTGAGTTCAAGCATGGGGCCCCCAAGGTTAACATTGCACCTGGGTTTGAAACACACAGCTGATCAGGTAAATGACGCAGCTGAAGGCTTTATGGCTTTAATACAGTTAGACACATTGACAGTGTCCAGATATATACCTGGTAGCTGTATCTTTTTGTTGCTGACAAATGGTGTCATCTAAGGTGGTGGTAGGATTTTCAGTTAACCTGTCTCAATAGATCCGAGGCAGGTGATGGAGCAGCCATGTTCTTTGTGGGGGTGTGGATGCCTAGTGGGCGCTCAAGTGTGTGTGCGGTCTGCCTTTTGTGTACGTGTTTACGTGTGCGCTCGCAGGCCTGCTGACAGTGGCACTTCAGCAGAATGTTTGCCCTTTCCTCAGTCCTTTTGATGTGACCAGGTCCTGCTGTGATAATGAGCCCTGTGCCCCGCCGCAAGGTGAACATCCTGCAGTTCGCCCAGGGCTCTGCCAGAGCAGCGGCCCAACCCCCACCACACACACACACACTCTGCTAATACAACAGTGGAGGAGCCGACCACCGCTCAGAGCTGATCAACTTCCACACGGTGCTTGAATGGTGTGAAAATGAGGACAATCCTTCATGTGGTACAGAAACCTTTGGAACCTGTATGTATGCACATACCACATTAGGGCCTGGCAATATGGCTGAGTATGGTGATTGATATCACGATTTTTACAAGACAGAGATATATTACAATGTAGAATGTGCATGAAAAAAATAACATAGAAATAATCAATTTTTTAAAGCATGTAAAGGATAAGTCTGTTTGTATTCTGTATTTTTCCTATGGTCAATAAATCCCATGAAAAGACCAACAATGAATTGGTCCTGCTAGCAAGTATTTTCTGTGTAGCCAAAGCCTGATATATCTTATTTCTCTGTGCCATAGACAGATTAAAAACACATCAATGAAACCAGAAGCCTAAATGCCAGTAGCAAACCAAACTGTTACACTGGGTGGGTGACGTCATTACAGTAAACATGGGGCACTGTAGTTTATTTTGAGTGATGCTGTGTTCACACTATGAGCAACACAGCAACAAGCTACAAGTCATTTCCAATGGAAGTCGGTGAGCTGAAGCTACAAACTAACGCCTGACACTGACGGGCGTGACGCGCTACAAATAAAGTTGAGCTGGTCGAGCTGGTTTTTCAACGCTCCAATGATGCGATGAAGCATCAACCAATCATGAGTCAACACTGACTCGGCGACAATGTAGCTGGCAACGCTGACCATTTGGTTGCTTTTGTTGCTCGTAGTGTGAACATAGCTTATGTCCAACATGCACCGTCCTGCTGCCGTATATTCTCCTGTCATGTGTGTTAATTCGCCACAGAAAATAGTCCCCAGAAAATGCATATTATATATCACATATTATAAAAACTACAATTGGCCTTTTTAAAAAGTGACAGATTAACAACATGGAGGTATTGAGAGATGGACTGACAGGTTGCTGGTTTTGGTCTTCTCATGGGATTTGTTGACAATGACGAAAATATACAATACTGCCAGCCTCATCCTTTAACTATGTTGAGCTGATATGTATCACATTAGACCAAACTCTTCACACATGTAAAACAAAAACCTCAATTACAGTTCTTTGTTACAATTAGCTTAAAAACAATAATATGGACAATCAGTTAGTTTTGGAGGTGTTTTATAAAACAATAACACTATCATATACAAGCTGCGACGTGATTTCACCAAAATTCAATATAAAAAATTACTGAACTCTTGCTCAACCCTATAAAGTGGAGCAGGGATGACATATTTTTGTAAGCCTACTAGGAGGTTCGAATCGCACGGGTTCCATCGGCAAAAAGCCAATGGGATTTTTCCGTTGGGTTTTGGACTATTGCAGAAAATGTTGTATTTACTGACATATTTCATATCATAGAACAAAACTTGTGTTAACCACAGACCTTATTTGAGGCATCTAACTAAAAACCCATTCCAAAAACCCATTGACTTTGAGACAAGGGAACCGTAAGTGCTAAAACGCTAACTCATTTCTGGGTGTTAGGACTCATCCTGCATTCCTGCATGACCTTTTTACAGCCTCAGCTCTTTAAAGAGACTGTCTGTTGTCATAGTACTTAACTTTACTGTTTCTACTTAACTCGCTGTGGCTTCACAGGAAAGAAAAATAGCAACTGGATCATTTCTGATGTTCTGTTGCTCTTCCCTCAGTTTTTTAATAGCTCCGCGACATATAGAAATTAAGAGTTGAACACTTTTAAAAAAGCGGATAAAGTCTTTTCATCTGGGGCAGGCATATTTCACACAAATTATCTTCCTTGCAATGTCAGTATGAGAGCTAGCGTGATTGGTTTGCTTGGAGCACACGCTCTTCATGCCAACTGAAGGATGATGGGTAATCCACCTCGTCCTATTCACTTGTGCTTGCTGGTGGTGGTGGTGGGAAAGAAGACAGTCAGCTGTTAATAGCTCCTTTGTGTTCACATGTAGCATGTATGTGTTAAATTCATTAAGTGCGTGGTTATTGCATGCTCTGATCCCATCACCATGTACCGTGACCATCTTTTACAGCGTGTCTGTGTGCCTTTTTGTGTGTGAGTGGATTCCATGTTAATACAGTGGCATGTGTCGGTCATGTGTGGTTAATGTGAAGTGTTTGACGTGTGGCTTGTGTGGGTGTAACGGTGGTATTTAGAGGACAGCGTGACAAGTTTCCTCGCATGATAAATTTGTGCTGCAACTTAGCATTTAAAAACCATAACATTGCATACCGTATGCGGTACATGCTATCTAAGGAATTCAACAAACACCATTCTGCTTCAAGTTTGTGATCTCCTTCATACCTTTTATTCATGTTTTTACCAACTGGCCTTCAGTGTCACCGCTTCTGTTCAACTTTTAGACTCTGACTAGCACGCGGGATTTATGATTGAAATGAAAGAAAGGGGGTAAAAGGAGAGATTGGGAAGGGGGGTCTTCACAGATGTAAATGTCTCTCCAGGGTAGGCTTTTCCTGTTATTCGTAGCCTCCTCCACTCCTGTCCCTGTGGTTGGCTTCGCTTGTTCGTCTCATTACCCCGGGCGCGTGGCGCTCCTTCGCTTGCTGGCGGCCCAGCTTTCTTCTCCATTAATTGGGTTTCGTTACATTAAGCCCCCTGGCCGAGGGGCCATCCTGCCAATAAAACATTCCATTTTTAGCACTGCACTCCAAGCTGGTGGGGTTCAACCCGCTCTGCGAATGGTAATTGGTTATTTATTTAAGCTTCCTCAGGTTGGTCTCCACTGGTTTTGGTAAAGAGGGATTGGGGGGGCGTGGAGGGAGTTACAGTCCCTTTTCTTTTCTGCGCTGTAAAGCTACTATGGGGAAATGTTTGCTCGCTTTTGTTGGGAAGAGGTTGTACAGCTTGCACACAAACACACCTGAGAGTGAACACCTGGTCTGAGGGTGACTGTGAAGGATCTCTGTGCCGGGCACACCCTCGCTTCATGCTTCAACTTTGGGCATTTACAGAAGCTTTCCATCTGTAATCTTGTCTTCTTTATGATCACATTGTCAGTGGACACAGTAGCCAAAGATGGTGTTTAAACAGTCAAAGGTGGGTGTGCTCTCAGTTCTGTGATTTACAGTTATTTTAAATGATTCCCTCAGGCAATCATCATTTTATTGGAAATTTACAGCAAGGCTCTTGATGATACTGTAATCACAGAACAATTTCTTGCCTCATCTTGTTATTTTAATATCCTGGGCCTAATTTTTGTGGGGCATCCTTTTCCTCTAGAGTGCAGAAAATCCTGTGAGTTTAGGTTTTTGGGGTGAGAAGGGCTTCTTAGTGAAAAGCTTTAGCAGCATGGGAATCCATAGCTACCACTTGAGCTGCCATCTCCCCAGCTGTTTGTGAAACACCTCACATGGTTTCTACACACTTGATTGTAGCTGCAGGCGCGAAGAGTCCTCATTGCATATAAATTACAGAAGTGGGAAGTGATTATTATAAAATTCCCGCTTTCCCTTTTTTCCTCTCCACTCTGCAGAAGTGGTATAATTGAGTGGAGTACAAAAGCCGTGCTGAGAGGGAGAGAGATGCTAAAAAGGCAATATTGCAGGGATAGTTATTGCATATACCACATAGACACACGTACACACTCGTGCTCAGAAACCATGGCAGGATGCTGGTGGAATCTGACAGAATACAAGCTCAGAGACACCGGCGTGCCGTCAGAAAAAAATCCTCCCTCAGAAAAAAACAAAACAAAAAAAGAAACAAAAACGAAACGTCCCATTTCCCTTCCCCACCCCCAATTTCAGACAGCACGCCAAGTCACTGGCTCTCCGTGCTGAAACACACTGGAGTGTCTCCTCCATGGAGGGCTTCCTGCCAGCTCCAGTTCCGCACAATGAATTTCTCTTAAAACCACATCTGAGGGGTTCTTTAGAAGGGCCGGCCAAAGCCTGGATATGAAATTCCAAATGGAACGTTTTCTTTTCAATCCTCGCCGCCTCTCCTCTTTCACTCTCCCTGAAAAATATGAATAGAAAGATCCTAAGCCTATTATTTCTCCTATACAATAAAAGGGACCTCCAATATGGCCGCCCTCCATCGTAACACCGCCGCCGCCGCTGCTGCTGCTGAGGGCTTTTAGAGTCAGGATGAGAGGGGGTTAAATTGCAGCGACGTGCCGTGACCCTCACGGTTGTGGTCACTCTCCAACTACTTCCTCCAGGAAATTGGTAAGAGGGTGTCGTGCATTTTTTCTGTGCAAACTTGCCAAGAGCTGCAAAGTGGGTGCAGCAAGCCAACAAGTCTCCACCTGGAGGAATTACAATGGTGGCTCCATGACGGCTGTTAGCACGGTCATGTCACAGTGTGAGGATTTTGATTAACCCTGATACAATTTTCACTAACATACGAATGTTAAGAGAGATGTGAAGATGTAATAAATGATTGCTTTCCCTTTCTTCTGAGAGTAAACCATGGTTCGTTGTGGCATGCAGTTTATGTAAATGTGAACCCAAACAGCCATAAATTGTGTATTGGTCACAGAGGCCTGCAGGTTTTGCTCTGGTGGATTTTCGCCATAATGGAGGCAGTTTATTAAGAAGTTGAGAAAAATGTGATTTGACAACTGCAACTGGGAAAAGCACAAAAGAGGGCTTTGCTTGTATGGAAGAAGCCTCTAGCTTTCTTGGGTGCTAAGGAGTCAATCACCTTTTTTTTTTGCAGTATCATAATTTATGAGAGACTAACTTTTGCTTCTGTTCCCTTTTTTGTTCTTTTCACTTTTATTACAAGTCAGAGAAGACTTCTAGCTAAAATGGTAATCCCTCAGGTTCTTATCTCATTCCCACAGGATAACAAATGGGAGTGGACAGGCGTAAAATAATATGGGCGAGAATGCCATCATTTAGCCCCTGGTGTAGGCATGTCCCGGTCCTGGTTAGCCCTCCTTTAGGGTTAGCAGCCCTTACTGATAAGTCCTCCCCTCAGTAGGAGGAGGTCCGCCACTCCCACTCTCACAGATTATCCCGTCACCTTTGACTCTTGTTGACCGGGTTCAAAGAACCACACTCACCTGCACTAATGTGAAAAGCCTCTGCATTATGGCGGAATTAGTTTTCAGGCTGGATTTGACTTATTATTTTGTGTTGCAACCTCGAATGCGACATTGCGGACTACATGATGGCGTATGAGGCGCTGATCAAGAGATGAACTGGGAAAGAAATTGGCCGTGGGAGATGAGATTCCCATCCCGATAAGGAATCTGATGCAGATGATGCGTCATGTGGTCGAGGATACTGAGATTTTCTCCACACACACATACAGTACACATACTGCCCTTTGTGTTCCCAGTTAGGACGTTCCCAGAAGGTGGGGAGAGGGAGAGGGGGGACTTAAGTTGAGACTGGTGCCAGTCTGCGAGAGGTTCGGGGAAAATGGCGACATTCCAGCCACCCTTGTGTCCAAAAACGTGTGTGTGTGTGTGTGTGTGTGTGTGTGTGTGTGTGTGTGGCGGGAGTGGACGAGGAAGGGCACCAATCACCACGTAACACTGCAGGAATGTCACCTTGGCAGACACCTCACTAGGACAATGAAGTGAAAGTCGTTTGATTACATCGTCTCCTGAGAAATGAATGCCCGTACTAAATTTAGAGGAGTATATCCAACAACATTATTAATCAGATGACTGTTCCTGTGAGAGCATCTGATTACGATTTCGTGAAACTCATTGATTCAAAGCTCGTGGGAGCCATGTGGTGTAAGACGTGTCTCACCCAACAGTGAACTGACGTCCCTCCGATTAGCCATATATCCTGTGGAGGTGATATTTTGACTCAAGCTCTGCCCTGGGCTCCCATTGTGAATAGTAGATTTAGCATGGCTAAGCATTGCCATGTGTTCATTGCTGCTGAAGCATGTAAGCGCTATTGGCTGCATGGGGGTTGGGGCCGGGGATTTTTGGGCCTGGCTCGGTCTATTTTAGTTGTCAGGAGGCAGGTCTCTGTGAGTCAGCCGGGGATGGGGGGCCTGTGGTCAGGCAACTCTTGACGTGATTACCCCTGCATTAAGTACCGCTGCAGACATCTGTCTCACTTGCGCTCTCTCTCTCTCTCTCTCTCCATAGCCAGCCCCCTTCTCCTCCTCCTCCATCCCTCATCTCTCCTTCCCCCGGCTCTCGCTCTGTAATGAACTCCCCTTATTCACCAGCTAATGACTGCCTTTGATCTCCCGCCTAAGACCTCTGCTCTGACTCTACCCTGCGAATCTCTCTCTTCTCTCCCCTCTCTTTGCTCTATCGCTTGCTCGCTCCTATTCACTCTGTTTCTCTCTTTTGCTGTCTCAAACATGCTCATGCACCTCTTTGACTTGTTTTTCCTCCTTCCTTCAGGGAAGGGGGTTTTCGGTGCTGCTGACCTATGCTAAACAAAGTTTTGAGGTGCTGGGCTGAGGCTACTTAAGGAGAAGAAGTTGAAGAAATAGTTCCTTTTTTTCTACTATTAAGCTTCATCCACATCGACAAGGAGGCAGACCACCCGCATTATATGTGCCGTACCAATCCCCACATCATGTGGAATGAAACAGGGCCATATTGCACATGGAATAATGCAGTTGAAGCTTGTGTAAAATGTCATCCTTTCTTCATATTGTTTTTAAAACTTTGTGTATTTTTCTCCGCAGTCCAACAAAGTCCCCGTGGTGCAGCCGTCCCATGCAGTCCACCCACTCACACCACTGATCACGTACAGTGACGAGCACTTCGCCCCCGGTCCTCACCCCCAGGATGTCAACAAACAAGGTAGAGAACAAGCGAACGGATACGAACATGACACAACACTCACTGCCTGCACAACAACGACAGTTTGGCTGCAGGGTTTCAGTAATAGAACTTTGTGAATTATCCATGTTCCCAGATATTCTGGGTGTTCTTGTCATCATTTTGCTTTAAAAAGTGGCAATAGCTAGTGGCAGTATTTGTGAAATGTCCTTTTCAAATCCATTTCTCATGTGGACTACTAATTAGAGATGCACGGATCCGACTTTTTCTATCAACTCGGTATATGCCGATACAGATACAGATCCGATACCAGCGTGGCCTTTCTCCAAATCTGTATATCTTACTGCGTGGAACTCATAGGGAGCATTTTTTCTATGTTAACATGAGGCCAGGGATTGCTTTGGGACTGAAAACGTACTTATATTCATTCAGTTATGTCAGGCTGCCAACTGATAGTGGAAACACTGAAGAAGAAGAATCTGTATTTTATGTAATATGTCACATAATGGCCGATACCTGATCTGCTTAATAAGATCAGTATCTGTGCTGATACGATCCACATCTGGATCGTCACATCCCACTAACACACTACTAATTCAACAAAACATGAATTTGCAGTGTTGATATAGTTTTTGCAATGTTCCAACTTCCATCTAACATTTAAGGCCTTTACACACTAGGGCATCTATTTCATTTGATTCATTTGCACGCCTATATATTTTTTCAAACTGTTGTTTTTGTCAAAAAAACGTTCACACAGAACGCAAATATTACACTGCGAAAAAATTTTTTCATTTTTTTCTGGAACAAGGCTAATTTTTCTGAGCTTTCGCATCGCAAATAAAGGCATCAACCAATCACGTTGTGTTGAACGGGCTTATTAAATACGCACACTATAGTTTACAACAATACAGATGCTCCGAAGTTGGAACCAAGCAGACTTTAAACTTTAAAGGCAAACTTTATTCTTCACAAAGGCAGCGCAGACCAGATCCACTCCTTCTGTTCTTACCTTTCACAATATAAGCCCTAGAAATATACACTGCATAACTGTTTACTAAAGGACAATTCATTCAGAGCATTTCGCTAAAAGCAAACTAATATAGCTTACAGTGGTTCAGGCTTTACAACAATTTACCTCAGACAGACTTCCAGATGCTGCTCTGGGTCTCTCTCTGGTAGTTAGTCCTCTGCCTGCGTGAATCTATTCAAATCTGATATTGGTAAAGTGTTGCAATTGTAGCAAATTTGCATGGCTGCCAGTATATATAGTTTTGATGTGTAATATTTTGCATTGTGTCGTTTATTCTTCGTGCTCCCAGTGTGTAAAGGCCTTTAATGTCAGTGAGAACTACAGTTACAACTTTGTTTGATTGGCAGAAGTCAAAAAAGAATTTAGTAACCCTATTTGTTGTCATTAAAAGTAGTAATCTTATATTATATTATATTATAATGGGCAGGATTGCATATTACTCCCCAGTAGGGCTGTAATGGAGATATTTGACAGTACCAGATATTGTCAATATTCATTGTTACATTTTATTTGGACTCGCATACAAAGATCTTTAAGTCTCACACGTCACCATCGGATAAACAAGGTTAAACAGGGTTATTACAGCTCTTGTTTATGATTTGTAGATTCACAAAAGAAGTGATTTTATTCAAAATATTGCAATAATACTGAACACTACACTCAAGTAGTGTTTTTTTCTAACATCTCTTTGTGCCAACACTGTCAGGAATCAATAGAGACACACACACCAAACTGTGTCACAGCAAAGTCATCCTTTCTCTCAGCTCCTAACATGAACTCATTTGAAGCAGCCTGTGGGACGGCGCGCTGAGCTCCGCTGCCCTCTCCCTCTGCACTCTCTGCCTTTCAGTAACAACATCAAGCTACAGCTCTTGACAGCTGCAGAGGAGCTCCTCAGCAGTTAGGACGAGCTCCTCAGCCCCGCGCTGCTGGAGACAGCTTCTCACGAATGCGAGAAAAGATGTGTGCCTCCGCCACCGTAGTTTTGTCCCGCACCTTTTTCTCTTCTCGTGGCTTTCTTCTTCTCCCGCGGCTGCCAGTTGAAAAGGAGGAGAGGGATCAGACAGGATGTAGGCGATGATGAAGATGATGATGAGGCTGGGAGGTTCTGAGGGACCGGGCTATAAATAACAATGTAGAACTGAGCACAAGAGTACACAGCGTAGTGAGATGAAGGGTGAGACATATAAAGAAACTGTGCTCCACATATGTCAGAGGAATCATGCATCAGACACATTTTTGTTGAATATTTTTCTAAAGGAAGCAGGGAAGAATTGTGTTGACACGGAATTGAGCAATAAAAACACTGCGAGCACATGCACGCATTCGATTTCAGAAATTTGTTGTCATGTAGTACAAATTTATGAAGCAATGCTCTCCGTTTTTACTATTCGTGTTGGTCCATCGAGATCCAGTAAGTTTCTGACAAACACTGAAGAGCAGAAAAGACCCCTGGAGGTTTTTTTTTTACTATATTTGATCTTTGCACTCGCAGCCCAACAGAAATCCATGTCCAAGCGATCCAGTTGCAGAATTGGCTGCAAATGATTTCCCTAGGCATATTCATGTGTGTATACCAGTCGAGCTAAGCTGAAGATGCTTAAAACGAAATCTCTCTTATTCTCTTTCTTGCTGTCTCTTTCTCTCTTTCTTTCTCGCTCTCTCATATCGACCGATTGCTGCTCTGCCTTCCTTAGTTGGCTCAGACTTTGATCTGCTCGTTAATTATGAAAAACAATCATGGATTTTCTCATTATGAGCTCTAATATGCGCAGGGCCGCCATGCAATGGAAGTAAGGTCGAGCGGAGGGGGGGCTTTGAACATTTTACATTTATATGTATACTGTTTAAAAAGAATGAAACATAACATGGGAACACTAATTCTGAATGTAGATGATTTCCAGGTTTTACAACGAGAAGCATGTTAGCTTGTTTTGAGTGTGCGGAGCCTTGTTGGGCGTCAGCGGGAACGTGTGAATAGGCGAGTGAGTAATTAGGCACCTTAGGGGTGTGAGTGACAAGGTTAACACGCCGGGGCTCTCTCCGCCTCCCTCACCGCCTCACCCCTTGCCTCCTTCCCTTCTGCCCTCAGGAGGGCCCTCAGGAGTGTTAGGTGGTGGATTAGTTGGCAGGGGGTAGCGCTATGCCTGCTATGAATCCAGCGTTGCAACATTGGCTTTGGAGATATAAGCCCCCCGTTCGCCCTGCCTCTCCGAGGAGGGAGGCCCCTTCAGACCACAGCCTGGAGAGGGAAAGAAGAAGAAGAAGAGAACAGATAGAGGCCGGGAGAAAAGGCTGGCTCCAGCAGGGATTAGAAGATGGTGCTAATCTGGAGGCATTTGCCCTCTTTTTCTTTGTGTATGTGTGTGTGTGTGTGTTTGAGCACACATGTAGGCACATCGTGTGTATGAACAGTATTTCCTGATATCTGCAGACTTTCAATCATATTATTACTGGCTCAGCTCTAAAAAGGAAAACAAATAAGTGTCAGACAAGAAGACGTGTCGTTGCAGATTTAGTTAATTTTTTAGTCCTTTTACAGTCAAGTCTTTTTTAGTTAAGGAACCCCTCGACCTTGAAACGCAGCAGGAGCAGGCGAGCTGCAGATGGAGGAGCTTAAGTCCTGAAGATCCACCGACAGTTAGTCCAAGTCAATCCCGTGTCTACAGGGAAAGCTGCAGCCTCGGCCACAAAAGAGGAAGCCTCAATTAACCAGCTTAAAGACGCTGAAACACACAAGGACTCTAGCTAAGCGGGAAAATATGATCCTTTTCTTACTGGTTGATAAAGTGAGGTCAAAAAGCGCGTTCGAGCCCTGACATGTGCACCGTCATTGACTTGTAGTGAAGCAGGATGGGAAGGAGGGAAAAGGAGTAATAGATTTTAAAGGAAAAATCTTAACTCAAGGTCCATAATATTATAGAATAAAGTGGGAAAGTAATGACTTAAAAAAAAAAAATAAACAAGACCTGACAAAGTATTAGATGCTAATTTTTGGTAGTAGCACTTGCCAGTCTTTGATTCTCAATGCTATGGGCACATTTTGATTGTTTCTTAGAAGGGCTGCAACTAACGATTATTTTCATTGTCTATTAATCTGTTGATTATTTTCTTGATTAATCTATTTGTTTGGTCTATAATGTCGATCAGTGTTTCCTAAAGCCCAAGATGACGTCCTAAAATGTCTTGTTTTGTCCACAACTCAGAGATATTCAGTTTACTGTCATAGAGGAATAAAGAAACCAGAAAATATTCACATTTAAGAAGCTGGAATCAGAGAAATTAGACTTTTTTTTTTCTTAAGAAATGACTCAAACTGTTTAATTGATTATCAAAAATAGTTGGCAATTAATTTAATAGTTGACCGCTAATGAATTGATCGATTAATCTTTGCAGCTCTAGTACTTTTTAAGTTTTTTATATAATCAGTCGTCTTTTATTTAATTTTTTTTTCTTTCTTTCATGCTCATCCTATTTAAATGCTCTTTGTAATGTGTTTTTTAATGACCCTAATGAAGGCTGATAGCCAAAATGCGTCGGCGTCACCATAGAGTTGTCGATTATACGACAAGAGTTGCTGTAGTTCTGACACCTTCTAACTTTTGGCACTTGCCAGTCTTTGATTCTCATTGCTACGGGCACATTTCCATTTGGTACTTAGAGCCACAGGATGCAGATGTATAAGTGAACCTGAATGCTTTCTAACAGTTGTGTACCATTGTTGTTTGTCTAGGAATGCAGAGGCATCACCCCGGACCAGACATGACCAACTTCTACTCCCTGTCTCCTGGAGGAGTCGGGCAGATCACGCCACCGCTGGGATGGTGAGTCAAGACCGACAAAAGCAAAAGCGTGAACAGTTTATTTATGTAAACAAGGAGCAATTAGGATCCTGTCTCCTCACATCAGATGCACACTGACACTGTGCTGGCTTTAATGGAGGAATGCTGGCCTGCAGCAGCAGCAGCAGCCTACACAGGGAGGTCTGCCTCTGGCTGTTCCTGCTGTTACTGCTGCGGCTTCAGCCACACCACTCCTTTGTGTGCCCAACACATGTCAAACACATCACCGCATACATGCCCCTGCATAACCATATGGCTGGTTAACCCCCATCAAAGCTTCCTGGAAGCACTTCTCTCTCTGAGCGTCACTTCATGTTTGTGAAGTACTTTTTTAGTGTCTTTTACCTCCTTTTCGTTCTTCCTTTTTTTGACTGCATCCTTGTCACTGCCATTCCTTTACTTTTTTCCCCCCTGTTCTCAAGATGTCGTACCCTCTTTCTTCCTCCACACTATCTCTTTCTCTGTCAGCGTGGTGTTTGTAAAGACAGACCTTCAGGCACACACAGAGTGGAGCCAGATGTAAGGTGCAGGAGCAGGCGACAGTTGAAACTCAGACAGTATCTTCTGCTTTCCTCCTCCTTAAATCTGAATGCCTAGGGTATATTAGCACATTTTTTATTTTAGGAACTTTTACCCCACTTTTCCTGCTGAAACCTAATTTGAGATCCTGGGTCATAGTTTGTTTCCCCGGGACCGAGGAAGCATTGTGTTTGCAGTACTAAACATTGCTGATCTGTACATGTCATGCTCCATTTCTATAACCAACCCCTTTTTTGAAAACCAGCATCCAGTAGATTGAAACATAACCACAGCAGACGTGAGTGATGAAACAAATGGTTCAAACAAAATGGAAAATGGAGACGCGGACATTATGGACCCACTGATGGACTGATGACAAGAAACAGAATCTACTATTTATTATTTCAGAAGAAGAGTCTCAAAAAGTTTGGAAAAGAAGAGCATATCTAAAGATTTCCTCATGTTGTAGCAGAAATGGATATTCAAAGCAGCTCTGAAAATTGAAACAGATTTTAAAAATATTGAAGGACCGCATAAAGTTTCTCTTGTCAGTTCCTCTTATTTCGCCTGATCTTCATTGTTCTTGAAGTGCAGTGAGAAGGCACACACAAGCACAACTTATGGAAACTAAACCGACTTAATTAGTTACTACAGATCATTGAATCTCAGATCATTCCGCTCTAACTAGCTTTGTTTGAGGGTGTGCTAAACTAACTGCCGGGCAGGTATTTTGCAAACGTGTTACTCGGTGACATCACCACGTTACGGAAGAAAAGGCGGGACTTTAAGCAAGGCGTTTCAGGCTGTTCAGGAGCAGTGTTTCTGTTGGGGAGAGTAACTCCTTTTGGCCTGGACTTTGGGCTTTGCAACTATGCAGAACTTTTACATGCACAAAAAACGATATAACACACTAAAGGAAAGGGGAAAAGCATAAAAGGTCCTCTTTAACATTAAAAAATATGTGTGGATGGATTTCTTTCCTTGTTTGTGTACGCTGTTGCGAGTGTGCACCTACTATCACTTAACATTTAAGGGACCCTTTCCATGTTCCTGTAATTATTATTATTAATTAATCAAAGCCTGCTGTCTGCTGTGATTGCAGGTTCTCACACCACATGGTGCCCGGCCCCCAAGGTCCCCACGCCACAGGGATCCCCCACCCGGCCATCGTCAACCCACAGGTCAAACACGAGCCTCCGCATGAAACAGACATCATGCACATGTGAGTTCTGCAAACACAAAATACCTTCATCACACACTTTTTTTTTTATAAGAAACTCTAGTTTTCTGAGACGACATACTTCCAGGTATTTGTGCTCTCCACTGCTACAGTAGGCCGTTGCTGAACAAACCCTCTGTCAGAGCCTTGTTGTCATTCCCTTGATGTGAGCAGATAAGCAGCGAGGGCCCGTGCTCTACTGATAACAGGCCTATGCTTCACTTGGCCTCGGGGATCACAACACACTTAGCCAGCAACAGATACAGGTCCTAGATTAGTGCTCGGATGAAATGAATTCACATCCCCAGTGTGTGCAGTGGGAAGTGCTGTGAGCACCCTGAAGTGGTTATCACTGATATTTCCATTATTCATGGCCATCCCAGCACCAAGACTGTACTAGTATCAAAAAGGTTGTTAGAAAGTAAGTCAGGAGTGGGAGCAGAGTGTTTCTGAGTGTGCGAGTGTGAGCATTTGGCTTTAAGCGATTGCCAATGTGCTGTGGACGAGAAGGTTTGGTTGCCATTACTGGTGAAGTAATCTCTCCGCATTAAGGGGCTGCGACTGCACATGATTAAAGAGGCCGGGGCCCATGGCGTGCCTCGCTATTGGCTGAGAGCAACCAGACCCTCGCTGCTTTTGTCGCCATCGCGGCACCACAGTTTCCCCTCTTTTGTTTTGCTTTGCTCTCTCATTTTCTAACTACTTTGTTTCCTCCTCTTCTTTACCTCCATCCATGTTGTTGTTGTTGTTTCTTTGCAGGAAATCTCAGCACGAACAGAGAAAGGAGCAGGAGCCCAAAAGACCGCACATCAAGAAGCCGCTAAACGCCTTCATGCTCTACATGAAAGAGATGCGTGCGAACGTGGTCGCCGAGTGCACGCTGAAGGAGAGCGCTGCCATCAATCAGATCCTGGGACGAAGGGTAGGTCAAATTGTGTGATACACCGACAATCCCCGCTGTCTTTGTCACTGTAGTTTTATCTTTTTTGATTGAGTTAACTCAGCAGGAGATCACAGTTCGAGCTGTGGCTCTAAAGAGTCTGCATGGACCGAATTCCCAGGCCCAATTAGTTTAAAAAGTACAAAGATTCCTCTCTCTATTAACATACAGCCTTTTATGAACTAGTTGTGATTATTGTCATAATGATCGCCCCAGCCAATTACTTCCCTCTCAGCAGCACAGATACAGACTGCCTATCTAACTGACATTTAATCAAATTGGGTTTAATAAAATATGCCTGGATAATGGCACGGTTGGAAATGACAAAATTTGTTCCTTTTGAGGATTGGGAAAAGAGTGGAACCACAGAGCCATGTTAAAAGCCTTAACGAATAGGCCAGCGGTTGAGGCAGCCAGCCACAGCAAAGCCTAGTTTGTGGCCTGCATAGGGTAATTGCTCGCTGACATAGTTTGAATAAAAAGCGCTGCTAAATTGGAACCAGTGTTTTGATATGAAATCAAAGTTTTTTTTCCTTCTCTTCTCTCCCTCCCTCCGACTCTTGTGCATGTTAATCTCTTCATCATGTGTCCCCCTTCTCCTTTATTTCTTTCTTTTATCCCCCTTTTTTTTTTCCGACACCAAACGTTTGGAAGTTGAAAAGAACACCAGCACACTTCTCTATGCAGGGGACATGCAAGTGCATGCAAGTAATTGACTGTATGCTATTTCCCCCCCTAATCTCCTTTTGTACTGAAACAGTGGCATGCTTTATCTCGGGAAGAGCAAGCTAAGTATTATGAGTTAGCCCGCAAGGAACGGCAGCTCCACATGCAGCTCTACCCAGGCTGGTCCGCTCGAGACAATTATGTAAGTATCAACAGAACAGATTGGCAAAGGTGCGCGTGCGTGTGTGTGTGTATGTTGTCTGTTTATGTCAGCGTTGCATGACATGTTCTCTAAATGGCACACAATGACACACACACTAATTCACACAAGTCGGCTCCATGCTAATGGGGTCCATTTGTGGACCCTTTGTTTCAGCCTAATGTGTAATTCATAACACTGTGATTATATTACCAACCACAGTAAAATGGATTGTGGTATCCAGCACATTATTATTGCCACAGTGAGGGAAAACTGCCTGGTAATGCTAGTCTTTGATGTTCCATATCAGCATGGATGTAAAAAGCACCTGTTAGACTGAGTTGAGGAGGCTGCAGCGTACACGCAGCATTCAGCAGCAGCAACCTTTGCTCCTCTAGCTGCCCATTTTGTTTGTGAATGTGGGAGGTTCAGCTGAATTTAAGATGCAGTCTGTTTTTGGTTTATATCACGATATGTGTGCATGCATATGTGTTTGTGTCAAATCTGTCTGAGTGTGTGTGGCGTGTATGAATTTGTGAGAGAGAGAGCACCAGCCTTTATTAAAAGTGTGGCTCCGGCACTCACGTTCACTCCACCACCAAAGTGCTTTGCGGTGTTTATCTGCCTCCCCTCGGACACCGACAGCATCCCCCCCTCCTTCTGCCTCCACTGCTCCACTGCCAAAATGCCTCGCTGAGGGGGAGACAGTTTCACCGCTCTGCTCCCAGTGAAGCACAGCTAGTGACAGTCAGCCCAGTTCCCATTTAATTTCCAGCTTTGTTAGTACAAACATATTTGACGGGTAGGAGAGGAAAAAAAGTGGAGGAATGACTTTCTACTTGGCATACCAGGAGATAAAGGGAAGTGATATGTTTAAAGTAAATTTTGTATCCCTGAGAGCGTTATTCTGCGACCCCTCCCACAAACAAAATCCTCAGCTGTACACAGGCAGCACATCATGCCTGGAAACACCCAAAATAGGTAACGCACTGGCATGGACTAGAGCGTGCAGCATTCATAGTTTTGCTGTGTACCCCCCTCTCCCATCCCTTTCTCTCACCCACTCTCACTTAGTCTGTCTTCTTCCCTGTCTGCCGCAGCAGTAGAAGGCAGATTAGCTCATGAATAAGTGGATTAGCAGATTTTGCAGCAGGAAACCAAAGTGCTGCTCATATTTGACTAGAACGACTCTACGCTGCTATCTATACCTATAGTCTCCCCCCTGGGGATTTAGCATAAGCTATAAATCCTTACACACTCCCACCACCTCGCTGGGAAAAGAGTAGCACTCTTCAGTCATTGAGCTAGACTAGCCTAATTACAGTGAGCATTTTTAATTGCACTTCATGTTAATATTTGTCATTAGAGGGACTTCAAAGGAAGTGGAAATACGACACAGACTGGTCACAGCGGCAGGACAAGCTGCCTCCATTCGGTCACAACTCAGAAAAAAGGCCTTAAAAAAATGCTAGAAAGTGAGTCATTTAAAAGCAGCTGAAAGCAGGTAGAGCACACTTGTCAACTCTTGGTTGGTCCGTCCCTCTCAGCGTGGCAGTTTGCGGTTGGAGTCCGGAGTCCAGGGGATGCTGGTTGGATGCCCAGCAGGGGATGAGTGAACATGGCAGTCAGCAGCAGGATATCAGAGTGGTCTAGTGAGCGTGAGTGCTGGAGCCACACTTTATGTGTTCCTCTGTATATTTTTTAGGGAAAGAAGAAGAAGCGGAAGAGGGAGAAGATGCAGGAATCAGCCCCGGGTAAGCACCGAATCCCTCCAGTTCCTTCTCTTTGTTTTTGTTTTGTCTGTTGCATTTTGAAGTTGTGAGTTGCATCATCTTTCCATAGTCATCTTTTACAGTACACTGCTGCATTTTTAAAAATGCACACTCTGTAAAGCTGTAAAAAGAAACACCTAATCTCCCAGTAGACGGCAGGGACACCCATAAAACTGACAAGTAGACATATAACCAAACTAATGTCACCTGGCTTCAGTAGACTGGCTTGATTCTGTGCAGGCAGCCTAGTTCTTTAGACTTCCTTTGTATACATCCCACCATCCAGTTGTCCCTTGCCTCTCTCATCCCGTCTTCACAAATTACACCTACTTTGGGATTAGTCTGTCCATTCTATACGACTACTTACCGACTCTGGGCTTTGCACTATTTGTTTGCCTGCTGCACCACAGTGTGTCTTTCTGCTGACCTTGTTTAGCTGCGCTTATGAGCCTCCTCTCAGCACTGCTACTGTAATCCATTGAGAATTACATCTTTAAGTAAAATGTCACTATTTCTTTTGGTCTGTACACTGTGTAGGCCAAATGGGCGGTAAATATCTATCTATACCGTCCAGATACCTCCAATTTTTTTTTTAAAAAGATGCAATTTTCTGCAGGTACAGGCCAGAGAATGAAAACGGCGTACATCTGAGAATATGGTAAGACAAACCCCTCTATCACCTCCCTGTCTGATCACTTCAATATATGTCAAGTCTCTTTAAACTGCTAAACACTGACTTGAGAGTGTGTACTCACAGACTAATCCTGAAAAGGTCCACCCTAACCTCGCCTCGTCATTGTGTCAGTGGTGTTAAGGCCTGAAGAGGGATTGTGCTTTGTGTGTTTGCTCAATGGCCTCAGCACAATAGCCATTGGATTCTCTCTGTGTTTGTGTGTGTGTGCAAACGTGCATGTGTGTGTGTGTTTGTGTGTTGATTTGGTCAATCCAATGTTTTTGTGATGAGCACTGCTTGGATTAAAGGTCAAATGTTGTGGCAGCAGTTTGTGGCTTATTTTTCCTTCCGTCATGCGTTAGGAAAACGTCCAAATAAAAAAAACGGGTTTAATAAATCAGACAGCTCATTCACTCAGTGTTTTCTAAACATGGACCAAATAATACATCTGAAAACAGTTTTACTAGCCCAGAAGAGTTTTCTTTTTCTTTTTTTTTTAAGTCTAAGACGTCAGCTCAGCCCCATATGGACTACATGTGTTGTCTCTCTCTGCATCTTTGTGAAGCGGAGCAGGATTCAGCAGCTTGTTTGGCAGGAACTTAATGAGATGCTATACCTTAATAAGATTTCATGCTATCTGGGGTTTCAGGGTGTATATAATGCCTTCATAACAAAGGCACTGCACAGTCGGGTTTTTTTTACATGTGAATGATATGCTGAGATATATTGATTCAGATGACTTGTCAAACCTTCACTGAACTGTCATCCATCCTTTATTTTGTTGAAAGACAGATTAACGTTCTCAATATGTGGCAACTCTATTTTCAGTCTTTCCTTACTCTCTCTGGATCTTTTTTGCTTTCCATCTCTCTCCTTTCCTTTCCTCCCCCCTCCTGTGAGTCTGGTAGCATCCTGTTGTTCCGCTCCCTTTCGGCTGCCGAAAAAGCCGGGCAGATGTGACAAATCTGGTCTTACGTCGAAATCACCCCAACCAGACAAAGGTTTTCCACTTGATCGATTCCTGACCCGGTGGCTCTTTCTGAACCCAAAATTGGGCTGCTTTTCTTTTCGTTTTTTTCGTCTTTTTTTCGCCACAGTCGGCTTTCAAAGCACAGAGAGAGAGAGAGCGAGCGCTAAAAAGCACTTTATCTCTGATCCAATAATTAGCAGCGCCTAGCCGCAGCGGGATGGACACCCTTGCTGATTCTCAGTGACAGCCTTAAACTAATATGCATAATACCAAGGATACTGCCACAACTCCCCAAGCCCTCAATTTATGCAGATCCCAAAGAGCTGGATTGAGGTTAGCTTGGTGAAGACGCCAAAAAACATCTTTAAATGAACTCGTTTGTCTATTTCTTTTCATCTGCCCCAGCCTCTACCCCATCTGTCTCTCCTCCACATGAAAAATCTGAACGGAAATTAGTTAATGACTTAATTTTGAACACACCTTTTTTTTTGTATGATGGTTCAAACACAGTGAACATTTGCTCCACTAGATTTTATTTATAGCGCTTGTACAGTCATTATGAAGAATATTCAGCATAGCAAAGTGAAGTGCTCCAGTCTAGGTAGATTTTATGAAGGGAAAATTGACTTAATACGTTTTCATATTAACATATTTTATGGCTTCTGCTGAGTTTTTCTGCCTGTGAGGCAAACCAGGAGTTGAGTAGTGGAGCAGTGTTTTATGGCTCGACGTCGGTCCTCTTTGTTATCTTTAGCATGTCAAACACTGGGCCCGCCACACAGCTGGCTCTCACCACAGTGGAACAGCACTCTGAGAAGTCATTACTCTGACAATGTGAAATTAGGGTTTCCGTCTCTTCCCCTCGTCTCTCCGCGTCCCAGCCCCCTTTTTCTTCTTACGCTGACTGAAAATGTTCACTTTTACTCCTCCTTTCCTCACTGTCTTCTTAATTTAGTTCTTCTCTTTCTGCGTTCTCTCGTGCCTTTTGTCTGACTAAGCCCGCTGATTCACAGCCTTTTGAGATAGTTATCTGACCGAGACACATACGTGCCCTCGAGGCTTTCTCCCGTTTCAGCCACTGCACATTTTTTTCACAGGAGGGAGACACTCGTAACAAAGGTGGCCTTTTAATCTGGCTAGCGAGGGGGGCCTCGGAGTGGCAAACACTTGCAAACTGCCATAAAACTGCATGTGAGTCATCTCGCTCAAACTCTTATGAAGGTGCTCTTTTATTGACAACCAAAATGGACGTCTTTACGAGCCAATTTGCCCATATGCTTGTGCAAGAGGTTGTATTTTTACATTATTAAAGGCTGGTAAGTGCAGCGAGGGTCATTTCTAACCACATAAAAAGAAAGTGTTGTTCAGTCGGAGCTTTGGTGGCCTCTCTCTCCTCCTCCTCTCTCTGTCTCCGTCGTGCCCCGGCTCTGCTCCCTCTCATGTGTGCAGCCAGAAGTCAGCTGTCAAAAGTATTTGATGCGCGAGGAGCGAAGAAGAGGAGAGAGAGAGAGAGAGAGGAGGGCGTGAGTGTGTTAGCGGAAAAGGGAGGGTAAGAAAAGGGCCAGAAGAAAATCCCTCATTCTCTCTCGAGTTCTGAGTTTACCCAATCTCTCTCAACTGCCACTCATCCTTCAGTCTCCATCCCCCATTTCTTTCCCCTTTCTCTCTCTCTATTTGTTGCCTCTCATCTTTTCCCTCTCAGACCCTCATCACTCTCTGCACATTTCTCTCTTCTCTCGCACATCTGAGCAGCCAGCCACACGCTCCGGCTGCAATTAGGCAAGATTCAGCGTCTGCCTCTATTTCCCGAGCCGTTTCAATTTGGCACCGAGCCTCTAGGCCACTGCGGCACAGCCCAGTGCCTCCACACCCCGCCTTATTAGTGACCTGGGATAATTGGGGAAGGAATCCGGATTGCAAAACAGACTCTGGGTCTCGCTTTGAGCAGCGCACGGGAGATGAGAGGATGTTTTTAAAACTGTACTTTCTCACACACACACACAAAAAAAATAGTTATGAGTGGGAGGTGGAGGAGAGAGATTTGGGCTTAAATCAGAGCGACGCCCAGGCTAATGTTTCTGCGGGTAGGAAATAGAATCGGAAATGTTCCTCCCGTTCTCTCACTCCCCCTGACCTCCACAAAGCCAACTCTGTGAGAAAAAAATGACCCTCTCAGCACTTAGTATATGGACTTCCAGAGGGTGGCAGTATGTCAAACTCCATGCTTAGGCATGTGGTTTTAGCTTAGAAGTACAAATCTTTTTGTCTTTTTTCTGACCTGGCATCCTTATGTGACACTCCACAGGGGGTATAACCCTCTTAAAGTTCTTTGTTTACATGTGAGAAATGCAGCTATAGTGCTCCCATTGTTTAGACTGGGGCTGGAAATTTGTTTTGATTGAGTCACGGGCCTATTGTGTTGTGGTTTGGCCAGCTGCAGTAACAGTATGAGGGTCCAGTCTCTTGGCTTTTTGTGATGTCTTCTCCACTTCCTCTCTCTCTCTCTTTCTCTCTCTTTCTCTCCGTCTGTACCCCTCCACCTCCCCCCTCTCAACCTCATCCCCGTGGCTCCTTGAGGCACTGCAGCCCCGTTTGTTTTTTCAGAAAGAGGCAGAGATGTGTGACCTTATAAAATGCGCCCCTTGTGAAATGCTTATCTCTGAATGAAAGGCCCCAAGGTAACGCAGACGGGACGAGGACAGTGGAGCTGAAGGAAGGAAGGAAGCAGTGTTTGGTTTTATTTGACTCTACTAGTCCGTTAAAGAGGCAAAACCTCAACTCCAGCTCCCTTCTTTTTCACTCATTTTTCTTTGCTCCTCCACTCTGTCCTGACGGTGAATATGAGTGGCGGCGGAGGCCTTTGAAGCGAGACCACAGCAGAGGGAGCAGTCATTGTGCCGGCTCTTTGAATGTGCAGCACCCCCCCCCCCCTCTCCCCTCCCTCCCAACATCCCCCGGCCTGAAGCGGCTCAGACTGAGCTGTGCGGGGGCACACGGCCAGACTTCAGCTGCCCGGGCCCCAGCGATGCCGCCTCAGATGTGGGCAACACCTCCCACTACCTCCTCCTCACACCCACACCCTCCTGTACTCCCATAGTCTCACCCACACATGCCTGAGGTTTGGGGTTTTGGTGATTCCCCCCTCCTCTTTCCCCTTTTGACCACAACCAGACCCCACCCTTCTCTTCTCTCCAATATTTAACACAGACAGCATCTTTTCCTCTTCACCCTCTCTTAGTATCAGCGCCTCCTGACTTCACTTGTTAGTTTCTGATAGCCCCTGTGGAAAAGATACATCCCCCGAGCCTGCCTTTTGATTGGAGGTTAAAAATTTCAAAGCTTTTTTTTTTTTTTTTAAAGAGCCGATTTCTTTTATGTGTAATGTCTCGGAGCCGAAGAAAGTGCTGACAATGCAGAGCATTTTGTTTCAAACATGGCTTTGACTTCCAGGTGCTTTTTTTTTATTGGCCTGCTCGTTTTATTTTCCCCCTCATGTCTTTAAGAGCGGTGCCGCCACAAATGTACAGAGAGGAGGCTCCTTTGAAAAGGTGTCACCAAAGCCAGCTGTGCGATCCAGGCCAAGGTCACTGCCAAGACACGCCACCGCACCAAACTCTAATCTAAATGTGTGGACAATTATACTTACTAGAGCTCGTGAGTCTCTTAGTCAGACTGAACTGACCTCAGTGGATGATGTAACAAAGGTTTGGCACTTGGTGTTTTGACTCAGGTTGAAATAATAAAGGGGCAGCGGCTTCAGCATTCATGTCCTCATCAGATTTGTCTCAAGAACACATGACAGTCATCAGTGATGGTTGTTGTGACTCGTGCTCATTGTACTTCATTAATCAGTTGGTCAATGGTCAGAAAATTAATTGCCAAAAATGTGGCTTTTTTTCTTGTAAATTACATACTTTTATGACTTAAAATCACTGGTTTCAGCTGCTTTTCTGTTTTAGATCAAGTACATTCAACATCTTTGTTGTTGTTTTTTTTACTGTTGGTGAAACAAAACAAGCCTTTTGTTACTTTGGGAAATTGTGGTGGGAATTTTTAACTTTTCTCTGATAATCTTTAGACGAAACAATCAAACGATAAATTCAGAAAATAATGGACAGATTAATGGGTAATAAAAATAATGAATATTTGCGGCCCTACCTGTGAGACAATTTTTGACCTGACAGTTAAAAGGATGATTCCGGTTTATTACAACTTGAGTGTCATTTTTCATTTTTTTGATACGTTTCAGTTTTACCTCTGAATAAAGTGACTTAGATCAGCGATTCTCAAAGTGGGGTCCAGGGACCCCCAGGGATCCGTGGCACGCTGTCCGGGGGTCCGTGAAATATTTAGCTATAAATTATAAAATTGTGCTGTATCATTAAAAAGTATCTAAAGATGGGGACAATTTGCGCCAATAAAACAAGCATATTGTGTCCATTACTCCCACCAACGTTAGCTTTGAGCCAATAGAAACTCATGAATAAGTTCCTGCTGCTGCTTAGCTTATTAGCCAGCTAGCTAGCTGGCGACCACGGAGAAATATTTGAGTCAGTCCATATTGCCAAGTGACGCTAAGCCCAAACTAGCTAAATTGAGAAAATATAACGACGATGATTTACATGGGGCGACAGTGACGGGAGACCAAAATGCGTCATGTATCTTCAGGTGCCGCCGAACGAAGCCATGAAGCCGGCCTAGCTAAAGCGACATCTGATTACAAATCACCTGGAATATCAGGGCAAAACAAAGTGGTGTTAACGTGATTCATATTTTATTCAGGTTGAAAAGTTTTAGAATACAAATAGTTCCAATGGCATCTAAGACTAAAAAAGGCTTAATCGGCTTAATCGGTGTTACGATTATGAGGGAGTCCTTGGAAATGTGTTTCTCCTTTAAGAGGTCCCCAAAAGGTTTGAGAACCCCTAACTTAGATAACTAACTGCACTTGTTTCTTGCCCTGTCAGACTTCTTCCTAGCGATGTCACCATGTTCCCAGCTCTTAACAATTAACTACCATGTTATCATAACTGATCAAAAAAAGATCTACAAAATCCAAATCTACAAAAATAAGTTGTAATAAACCAGATTCATCTTCCGAGATGACTCTGACACGTCTTTCTTTGCTCGCCTCGCTCTCTAATCTTCAGTCTTTCCCTCTCGTTTCTCCTCTCCAAGTCTCCCCTCTCCTCTCCTGCCATGGTAAAGTCTGTTCCTCAGCCTGTGCTGGAGACACCTCTCTCCACTTGGCTTATTTTTAGAGTAATTTGTCGGCGGTGTTTTCCTTTTTAATGGCACCAAAAGAAACCCCAGAGCTGTGTGTTTCGGGAGCGAGGGAGGCTGAGGAGGCGGGTGGGTCGGTGGGTTTGGAGGTTAGGGGGCTATGAGGCGGGCGGGCCCCAGCTGCGGCCGCTTTGATTTGGCCTGGGAGGTGAAAGCGGCGATTGAGACGCGAGGTTGTGCCAGTTATCTTAACCTCCCACACTTCAAAAGCCGGGCGAGAGCTTGTCCGACTCCTTGCCCCCCCTCCTCCTCCCTCCGTCCCGTAGAGGGAAAGGAATTGGGGGAGAGAGAGAGAAAGGGGGGAGACTAAACCTTCGCTAGCCCTCTGAACAGAGGAGCGTTTCATTTCCTGCAAAAAAAGTCCAGCCGGCATTCCTGAGCACTAATGTAGAGGGAGGCGGCGGAGGAGGAGGTGAGGGAGGTGAAGGGAGAGGAGGGGTCAAGTTGCTCCTGAATCTCAGTGTTTGTGTCGGCTGGACCTTGTGAAGAGCTGGCCTGGTGCCCCCCCTACAACCAACCACCACAAAAGTACACACCCCCGCTGTTACCACCAACCTTTTTTTTTAAACTTGCGAGTACACACACACACACACACACACACATATACACACTTTTCGCCCGCAGCTCCTCAGGCCTC